>NW_020174560.1:2789196-2885139 GCF_003031525.2 Neophocaena asiaeorientalis asiaeorientalis | reverse complement strand
GGACCGGGGCACGAACCTGTGTCCCCCGCATCAGCAGGGGGACTCTCAACCACTACGCCACCAGGGAAGCCCCATTGTTCTACTTTTGATTCCTGAGGCAAGGAATAATTTCATTTGTTCTTCCATATAACTGTTGTGTTCAAACACCTGAAGCATATATTGTTTATCGGTCTTGTCTCCCAGGCAACACGCTTCAACCCTTCTTAGAATGGACATTGATCTTCTCTGCTCTCTTAACCCTGACTGTCCTCTTCTGGATGAATCCTAATTTTCAAGCTTTTTTTTTTTTAATGGGATATTCAGAAATAGAGTCAAGAATCCAGAACTGTACAAAGCCCAAAGTCAAATGAAATTAATGTTTCTCTAATCTAACCACTTCTTTCCTCTCCCCTTCTCCTTGTGGATATAACATTAATGAAGATGTTCCACGGTTTTACTTAGTGATTCTCATCCCCTATGATCTCAGATTGAATTCAGATACATAAGCGTTGTCCATTTAAAAAAAAGTATCACAGCAACATTAAACATGTTTTAAATTTTAACATCCCTCTTTCTTTTGCAGGAATATTGACAAAGATGACATTTAAGATATAAAATCCGAACTTGGAAAAAACACAATTTAGTTTTAGAATGAAATCGTTTAACTACTTTGGGACATTCAAGCAGGAAATAAATGCAGATTTTACAGTTTTTGCTTCAGAACTACATGAAGACTGAAAGATGTCTGTACCAATTTTCATACACATACATACTGCCAAGTATTGTCAACAGCTTTAATGCTCACCATTATCTGTGGGAGCATCTAACGTGCGACATAAACTTATCTCCAGGCCCCTACGTGAGGTTCCAAACGAAAAAATTCTTTTAGAACAACGTGTGAGGAAAATCTGTTTTCTTTTCACTGACAATAATCATGAATCCCAAATCCGACTGTTCATCAGAATCATCTGAGGACTTAAACAAAATACAGATTCCTGGGACTTACCCTAGATCTACTAAATCAAACATGGTGATGGAGGTGGGCTCAGAAGTCTGTATTTTTAAAAAGCTCCTCAAGTGATGTGGACTCAGTGATTTAGGATCCACTAATATAACATATTCCAATTTCCCTTTAGACCTGAAAGAACTCAAGCGCCAAAATTTGTGGCACATCTTTAGCAAGTGGGTAGGGTATTATGGCTTACCATAATGATTCTTTTCACACACACAGTTGTGTTTCATATATTGACTTAAATTAACTTTTTGGAAATCAGTTACATAAGGAACAGTAAACTCTGATTACCATTGCATAATCTGTTTTTTTGTCTTTACGCATCTGATTAATGGCGGTTAAATAACTTGGTGGAATGATGAGGTTTTTGAATTCTCCAAAATCACACTGTTCATTCTTTAAGCTATTTTTCATACACTCATCATGTACTGTTTTCTGACACCAAATGCACCTGAGGGAAGGAAAAAACAAAGACAATAATTAACTTTAAACCACAATCTTACTCATCAGCAAACCAATCATTTTTGTCAAAAAAAAAAAAACTGAAATAGTAATTTCATCACCAATTAAAAAGTCTGGCAAGTAAAAAATTTATAATTGTACCTGCACAGTGAAAATAGAGCAATAAACTTTTTTTTTAATGCCCTTTTTTTTTGGGGGGGGGGCCATGCGGCATGTGGGATCTTAGTTCCCTGACCAGGGATCAAAACCGTGCCCCCTGCAGTAGAAGTACAGAGTCATAACCACTGGACTACCAGGGAAGTCCCTAGAACAATAAACTTTGAGCATACTTGACAGTTTAATCTAACAGTGGTTCTTAAAGTGCAGTCTGGGGAAGATCCTTTCAGGGTGTCTCTGAGGTTAAAATCATTTTAATAATAATATGTTATTTCACCTTCATTCTATCCAAAGTATACGGTGGAGTTTTCTGGAAGCTATATGATATGTACTAAATCAACAGACTGAATGCAGAAGTAGATAGGAGGCGCTAGCTGACTTCCACACCAAAGAAATGTACCAAAAAAGTAAAATGATGCCAATCTTCTCACTAAATTTTCACAAAAATATTTTGTTACCATTATTGTTATTTTTAAAATGAATATTTAAACAATTTCTCAGTTTTAATTTACAATGTGGTAAATATTAGTAGATATAATCCACATAAACAAAGCTGGTCTAGAACAATGGTTTTGTGTACTATCGATTTGTGCTTGCTTTGTCTGGGGTTCATGAGGCCTAAAGGCCTTCAGCTTAAATGCCCCATGGGCCTGGGTCCTTAAAAGAGTTCCTCAGGGTCCAGTGTGAAAACCTCCTGATTTATAACCATCTGTAAACACTTTAGCAAACATAGTAAAACAGTCAACTTCTTATTGGCAGTTAATATGAAACTAATCTATATGTTTGCATCTGAAGTACAGACAGATATTTATGTTCAAATTTGCCTCTACATTTGAATGCATGCATGAAACAAGCAGAGAATAGTGCTGGCAAAGGTCCTGGGTTTCTATTATTAATCTACTAAGTATTTAATCCACTCACAGATAAGGCAAAGCTGACTGTACAGACAAAAACAGGTCAACAGAAAACAATGGTTATAAGTAAATAAATTAATTAAAAATAAAAAGAGGATAAAAACTCTTTCACCCCAAGGTCAACTCTCTTGGACTTCTATTTTAAAGTTTTTTTGCAGCTGGATGTTCAGTTTTATCAAGTAATTACTGCTATTAACTCAAGAATCCTATTTACTGCCCAAATTACAATTATCTGCAAGGATAACCTTGTTAACACTTGCTTTCAACCTAAGCTTGAGAAACGACGACAGACTGCTAATGCAGCCAAAGTATACCACCTCCACCTACTGCTCTACTGTTAACTTTAAACTAGTATATTATTACTGAAAATAACCTGTAAGGAAACCCACTGAATTATTTCACAATGGTTTCCTCTGGGAAGAAAAATGGGACCGAGGGACGAGAAGAACATTCTTTTTTTACTCTATGTTCTTTGGTATTGCTTGAGTTTCTAAACACCAGTATGTATTCATGAACTACTTGTATACATTTTAAAAACTGTATTTTAGATGATATTGGCTTATGCTTTAGAATTTAGAAAATACAGAAAGACATAAAAGTCATCCAGAGATAGTTACTCTTAACTTTTTGATGTATTTATTCTCAGTTTTACAGTCCCTATATATTTATTTTTCAGGTTAGGGATATGATGTATTTTTATATATATATCTGGACAGTACTTTTCTTTGGAAATTGTATCATGAATTCTGTCCTATGCCATTAAGTATTTTTTAAAAAACATGGTTTGTTAAGAATATTAATATCATATCACATGGATATATCATAATTTTTTGTGAATTGATTCATGGTCTATATTCATCTTTTACTAGGTTTTAATAACTGCATGTACTTTTAATTTATATAGGATATCAACTTCTTTTCTGTCATAGTTATTGCAATCATTTCAGTTTTCTCTTAAATTTACCTTTTAATGTACTTTAGTTTATTTTTTGCTAGACAGATCTGTATTTCCCTTTGTGGTTTATTTAAATGCTTTCATGCTCTGAAGTCCTTTACCTTTTCAAATTAGATATTTGCCTATAGCTATTCCCCCCACACACTTGTTTTCATATTTATGCCTTTAATTCAGTGCTTCTTAACCTTCTGGGGCTACAGATTCCACTGAGAATCTCATGAAAGTGTCAGGCTTCCTGGAACCTTATCTATCTATGAACTAAGAACTCCTGCTTCAATCCATCTGGAGGTTATTTTGGTATAGAGTGTGATATGAAGAGTCAACTTTTATTTCCTCAAAGAGCACATGTCCTAGCATGATTTATAAAGTAATCTTTTCTACCCCACTGATTTGTGACACCTTTGTCATTTAATAAGTTCTCATAAATTTCAGAGAAGACTCTTGAACAAGGTGATGGCTATTATCAGCCTTTGCTCTGTAAAGGTAAAGCCAAAATACTTACTCCTTATTCAGCTTTATATTTTTCCTGAGAAATACCACAATCAAAATTGAGACCTGTTCTTGATATATATTTTGTAATTGCTATTTTATTTGACCTAGATTTCAAACCTGATGGGAAAATAAGACATTACTAATAATGTCTTGATACTTTAGTTTTAGCAGTCATGTCTTTGAGTGATTGCTTATGATCTTTATCCTTTCCCCAACTTTTTTTTTTTTTTTTTTTTTTTTTTTTTTTGTGTGGGGGGTGCGCAGGCTCAGCGGCCATGGCTATGGCTCACGGGCCTAGCCGCTCCTCGGCATGTGGGATCTTCCCGGACCGGGGCGCGAACCCGTGCCTGAACCCGTGCCTCCTGCATCAGTAGGCGAACTCCCAACCACTGCGCCACCAGGGAAGCCCTCCCCAACTTTTTATTTTGAAAAATTTTAAACCCACACAGAAGTCAAAAGAATAGCAAAATGAATACCCTTAAACCAACCCTTAACTCTGATTCTTAAGTAACAATTTCTCCCACATTTTCTTTCTCTCTTTCAAAATAAACTCACATTTTGCTGAATCATTTGGAAGTAAATTATGGACATCATGAGATTTCACCTTTCAGTACTTCAGCAAGTGTTTCCAAAACACAATGATAGTCTCCTTGCTTTTATACACACACACACACACACACATTCTTAAGTAACAATTTCTCCCACATTTTCTTTCTCTCTTTCAAAATAAACTCACATTTTGCTGAATCATTTGGAAGTAAATTATGGACATCATGAGATTTCACCTTTCAGTACTTCAGCAAGTGTTTCCAAAACACAATGATAGTCTCCTTGCTTTTATACACACACACACACACATTTAAGTTTTATTGGAGTATAGTGGATTTACAATGTTGTGTTAGTTTCAGGTGTACAGCAAAGTGAATCAGTTATACATATATCCACTCTTTTTTAGATTCTTTTCCCATATAGGCCATTACAGAGTAGTACTGAGTGGAGTTCCCTGTGCTATACAGTAGGTTCTTATTAGTTCCTTGCTTTTAAAAGTGTTTTTGCATTAAAAAAATTTTTTTTACAGGAACACAGGTAAGCCCACCACCTATATTCCAACATTAATATATTAACTGTAATTGCTTTGTTTCATTTCTAGCTATCCATTAATCTATCTTATTTTTGGTGCATTAAAAATAAATCGCAGACATTAGAATATCTCTTAAACACCTCGGCAAGCAGGCATATCATTACCTTGAGGTCAGTATTTGTTTATAGGTTTTTTTCTTTCAATGTAAAATTTATATACGATGAAATGTACAAATATGTACATATGCTGAGTTTTGACAAGTAAACATAATTATGTAACTTATCCTTATGAAGACACAGAACACTACCCTATGTGCCATTCTTGTGCAGGAGTATGACTGTTTTATTAAAAAAAAAAAAAGTCTTCTCTAAAGTTACCTGTTCACAATAGCTCTCTTCTTTAGTATGCTGGAAGAGGCAACAGAACTATATGTGAAGCTGAGATGGTCATCTATGAAATTCACACTAGAATGGGGTTGGCAAACTACAAATACATCTGCCTCCTAATTTTGTGAATAAGTTTTATTGGAATATAGCTACGCCATTCATTTATGTACTGTCTGTTGCTAGTTTTGTACTATGATGGACGGTAGAGTGAAGTAATTATAACAGACCATATGGTCTGCAAAGCCTGAAATACTCAGTTTGGCTCTTTATAGAAAAAGTATGCTCACCTCTGCTCCAGAAGATAATCTGGTATCCTTTCTTTGTTTCATATAATTAATGAAATGAATAAACATTAGAATCCAGAATCATAAAGTTTAAGTTCAAAGCCTAGAGTAAAGCTGCCAATGTAATTACCTTCCAAGAGTCAGAAGCCTGTTTTATTAATCACTGTGTGTGTGTGTGTGTGTGTGTGTGTGTGTGTGTGTGTGTGTGTGGAGGGGGGTGTAATGAAGAAAAGGCCTTATAAATAAAAGGTTTTTTAATAAATAAAAAAGTGTTTTATAAAGGTTTTTATAAATAAAAATACAATATAAACCAAAAAGTTTTCTTAATGAGAGACAGAACACTATAAGGAACAAAGGTTTACTCAATAAACATAATGAATACTTAAAAATAGAAACTGATTTCCTGTTTTAGTCAGAATAGAGGTTAGAAGAAACAAAAGAAGTGTGGGGAGCAGTGTTAAGATGATACTAGGCGCAGACATACCCTGCCGTGGTTGGGGCAGAGGCAGGAAAACACAGAAAAGAAGCCTACAGGGAAAATAGGATCCAGCACAGTGCCTGGCACCAAATATATGCTTAATATGTGAAAACTAAATAATGACAGTGAGTATAAATTAAAAGTCCTTTGTCACTTATTCTGTAGCCTTTAAAATCAGTTACCACCTGTCATATGGCCCTTCAAAATGCTACCTTGTTGAACAGTCTTCACAGTTCACTTGAAATCTTAGACTTCCCAAGAATGTGACGCAGACACAGAAGGAGCCCTCCCCAGGGCTGGATAAAATCCAGAGAGGGACAGTCTGGTCTGTGTTTAAAGGTTGTAAATATTTATTCTGTTCCTTTTTCCAAAATATCTCACTCCTACAGAAGGTCACAGCAGACTGTAATCCTGCATAAAATTATCTGCTAAAATAAATCAGAATATTATAAAATACATACTACTTCAGGACACTTGCTCTCTTCTCCTGGGAATAATAAACACTTCCTAAATTATACAGGAACCATTTTTACCATAGGTGAGGAGTTCCAGCATGCTGGGAACAGACTGCTCAGTAACCAGTAAGAACAAGCTAAGGCAGAAAAGGAGACCTATCACTGACATGTTCACTGTGCTCAAAGGAGGGAACACAAAATTAAGGACAGAGGCTCATGTTTAAGAAGTACATAAATATAGCAGTGGTTCTTAAACTTTAGAATTATCTGCAGGGCCTGTTAGGCAAAGATTGTTGGTTGCCAGCCCAAGTTTCTGATTCAGTGTGTCTGGGCTGGGGCTAACACTGCCAGGAAAAATAGAAGATGCTCAGTTAAATGTGAATTACAGATAAACAACAAACAATTTTTGGTCTAAGTATGTCTCAAATATTGTAAACATTTTATTTTGTATTAAATACAAATATTTTATTTAATTTTGTGTGCTAAATCTAAATCTGTGTTAGAATTTGCATTTGTAACAAGTTTCCAAGTGATACTGATGCTGCTGGTCTGGGGACCTTACTCTGAGAACTACTGAGATATAGGATATGATGTCATGATTAAGAAGGAAAAATTGGGGGCAGGAGTGAGTAGATTAGGGAAGTGTTCCTGGAGTAAAGGGCACAAGATGAGTCATTAGGATGCCTAGAAGGACTTCCCTGGTGGTCCACTGGTTAAGACTCTGCACTCCCAATGCAGGGGGCCAGGGTTTGACCCCTGGTCAGGTAACTAGATCCTGCATGCCGCAACTAAAAGTTCCCGCATGCTGCAACTAAGACACGGCGCAGCCAAATAAATTAAAAAAAAAAAAAATCTTTGAAGGATGCCTAGAAGCTAGCCAGGAGGAGGATACTTAAGCCTTGAGGAAAAAAAGGGTAGTATGAAAAGGGTATTTAAAGGAAACCACAACCAGCCTGATGTTGCTGGTGCATAAAGTTTAATGCAGATGGTGGTAGATAAGACTAGACAGGCAGGCAGGGTCCAGAGAGCACGAGGACCTTGTATACCACGATAAGCATTTGGAGTTAACACTGAAAGACCATCACTTTAAGTGATGGGGGTAATTGAAGGGTTTTAAACAGAGCAGAAACCCCAATCAGATATGCATTTCTAGAAAGATCACTTGGTTGGAGAATCAGAGCATTATTATTATTTGTTAAGGAGTATATGAAATGCAGTTAAGATATTTATAGAAGCCATTTTAATCTAATTCTGCACAGACACAAAGAAGGGAAGGAAATAAAACAATATTCAATTCATGCCTTCTTTCCAACTAATCCCAATTCTCCAAGACTGAAGCTTAACTAGGGAGACAATTATGAAATTTTTTAAAAGCTCTAGCTCTCACTGATGCCAAAAAGACATCTAAATTTGAAAGATATCAAGTAAAAATGGTTATAAATCTCTGTAGTTGTTTAAAGCATATATTTTGGTAACTTTTAAAGTCTAAATCTTAAGTATAAAATTATTTAAAATAAGATTTAAAAATAATTGTTGATATAACAATGCTCATGCTAATTAAAAAAAGGATTTTTAAATAAAATAAACAAAATATAATCAAAAAAGTAACTTGCTATCTCATGCCAGCTTTCTATTTCTGTTCTTAAATATGTTTAGGGACTTTTCAACTTGTCAGAAACAAAACCCATCACAATGAAGATGTCCAGACTTAAGGCAGAGAAGAGGCTAGGGGTTAGTATTCCTAACCCTGTACTGGGGGTTAGAAATCCGGGATGCCAGTTCTACTTTACCACTGAGTAAATTTCTCTGAACTATCAAATTCTCTCAAATGTAAAATGAGTTAGAACAGATAATCTGCAAAGCAGCATCCCCTTTTATTACCAACCTCTAACATGAGGAAAGGACATCTTCACCTATTTTCAGACAATATTTAAGAACACAAATGTGTTGTCCAGTGTGTATTTAAAAGCGATTAAAATATTCTTGGATTAATCAAAGTCACTTGTCTAAGATGCTACAGGTCCTGAAAGACCATCTGGCAAAAGGAGTGTTCTTTTGGAGTGTATTTCACTATAGCACCGAATATAGATTAGAAAAGATACTTAAAGTGCTCCTCTGGAATGACACTTGTTTTCATTGTACATTCATAACACAACACCCAGGATGAATCAGTTTTGAGACTCCAGGGAAAAGTTAAATTTGTTCATACTTCATTTTTTCTCATGCAAAATGGAGCTAAACAATAGAAACAAAAGCTAAAATATAACATACAATGGCCATAAAGTATGTGGCACTTAGAGACCTCTGGATGAAAGTTAAGAGCTAAGTTTTATTACCCAAAAGGGCAAGTTGGCTAAGGAGTGTAGGCTAGATGAATTAACGAGGCAAATGACTATTGCAAAGCTGCCTCATTGTGTATAATACCAGGGCTATTTATTAGCTTGTGTCCTCTAAGTGGGCAGTTGAGGCCATCTGTGGAGATCAAAGCAGGCTGCTACGCCCACTCTTTGAAATCCTGACTCCCTCCAAGCATTGTGGGACAATCAGTACCCACAAAGGCCGTACCTGTAATCGCAGAGCTTGGGTTGACTGCCGCATTGCTGCTTGCAAACCACACAGTAACTGCACAGGGGCACGTTGCCCCGGATCCAGTGGTGGTGCATGGCGTCCAGGGCCTTGCTGTCATTCTTGAGCATGATCTCCTTGCAGTGAAAGCGCTTGTCGGCCTTCTTGAGGCAGCCCTCGTCCACGCGCAGCCCGCAGCAGTCGCAGAAGGCGCCCTGCAGGATGTGCTGCGCGCACACGCAGCAGTAGGTGGGATGGCTGAACAGGTCCGTGTCGCGCCACCCATGCTTGCTCTTGCGGAAGATGTCCCTGCGGTGCAGCTGCCGGCGCGACCGCTGGAGGCTGCACCAGAAGGTGATGAACACGGGCAGCAGCACCGAGCACAGCGTCCACAGGACCAGGTGCCCGTCCGCAAACAGGCCCTCGTAAGGCGCCGGCTGCTTCTCCCCTTCCATCTTCCCCAAGGTCTATTTCTAACTAGGAGAGACACGGGCGGGTCCACCTCGGGCTCGCTGTCCCCGTCCCGCCCTCCTTCCTGCCTTTCAGGGGATCCCAAAAGCGCCGTCGGCCCAGGTGGCTCCGCTCTCTCCAAAGAGGGGCACGCGCGCCGTCTTCCCCGCGGCCCGACCCCAGTGCCTCCGGGTCGCCGCGCCGCGGACCTGCGGCGCCGAGGGGGCGGCGCCCCGGGCTGTCACGCTCCGTCCCCTCCCTCCTCCTTGGGCCCGGCCACCGCCTTCTCACCTCGTCCGGCACGGGGAAAGGCGCAATCACAATGTACAGGCCGCCCCCACGGGAAGGCCGGTGCGGCGCCTACTCTTTGGGCGCGACGGCGCGCGTGGGCCGCACGGAGCCTGCTAGCGCCCGTAACCATTAGCCCACACCCAGCAAACATACGCGTACTGCAGCTCCTGGGCCCGCGCGGCCTCCCAGGCCCGCCCCCGCCCACCGCGCGGCCCCGCCCCTCTCGCGAGGCCTCGGGGGCCAGGGCCCCGACCCCACCCGCCCCTCCGGCCCTACCTAGCCTGGGGCGGTGGCGCGGCTCCCGGGGCCAGGTTTCGGGCCTTCCTCGCACCCTGACGCCACCAGGAGGCCTGCGGGGGCGTGCGGACGCCACTGGAGCTGCCCAGGTCCACTGGAGCCGCGGGCGAGGGCGGGGCCTGCGGCTAGAGCTCGGTGGCTGTACTGAGTGTAATGTGCGACCGGAAGGCCGAGAGGCCTGCGGCTGCAGGGCCTTGGGGACGGGGAGGAGGAGGAGGAGGAGCTTGATGGGAAGGTCGGCCCCCCCGTGGGCGTGGCTTGGGGAGAACAGTGGGCGGAGTAACAATTAGGTGGGGGCGTTAGAGAGGATGGATGGTTGAGTCTTCTGAGTCTGTAATCAGCGAGAGTTCTAGCATGAATGATTTACACAGTATAAATTAACCTTTTCTGTGACTTCCAGCCTCACTGGTGGAGGTGGGAGCTGGCGCAGTTTTGAAAGTTGTAAGGGAGAAAACTGGCAGTTTTGAGAGTGTTATGTTCCGATAGAACAGGACCATCCAAGTAAAAAATTGGTAGCTGTCACCTGCGCTCCCGCTAGTTACTTATTAAACAGAAAGCTGAGGGCTTACTATGTGCCAAGCACTGTGCGAAGAGCCCCAGCTCTCCCAGAGTGCCAGGACTGTTGAAACATGCCTAACAAGAAGGATTTATTAGCCCTGTTTGTAATGGCTTACTGCACCCCAGCTTCAATCTCTGCACTTACCACGCGCCATGCTAAATTTATCATCCCCATTTTACAGATGAGGAAAACAGAGGTACATGATTGTTGTCACAAACCCAGTGTTGGGGCTGAGATCACTTTGTTTTAACTTCGTCATCGAAGTTGCTTCAATCTAAACCATCAAAGAGAGAATTTCTCTTATTTTGTTACTTCTCTGAGAAACTGTGCCCTGGACTGTCTTGTTAAAAAGCAGATTCTTATTTCCTTTTTCAGGGATGAGGACTGAGAGTCTTCATTTCTAATAACTGGTCTAATGTTGATGGTTCCCAGGCCACACTTGGAGTGGCAATGCTGAAACATTTAATAACCTGGATTGTGAAGATTGAGGGAGGGCATGTGGTGAAATGGGAAGAGCAGTTAGATGGCATTATGAGGCCTGGGATCAGATTCCTGCCCTCACACATCTAATTGTATCTTCCTGTGCTTGTCTGTTCATCTCTCTGGGCCTCGCGTTCCTCATCTGCCACGTGGGACGGTTGGATGAGATCTCTAAAGCTTCCCTTCCCCTCTGATAGCCTTCATGTGTATGGAAATATCGTTGTCTTTTATGAATCCTAGTTGAGGCAGAGCCCTTAAATTAATTTAGATTTGGAAAGGTAACAAAAGAATATACTTTTAAAAAGTGAGGATTCCCCCTCCCCATTCCCATTATAGAACATTTGGGAAATACAGAAAAATATAAAGGAAGAAAAAGAATCATCCATCTCTCACCTCAAAGACACTCTATGTTTGAACATTTTGGCCTATTTTCTTCCATTATTTTCTATGGAAACAATGGATAACTTTTTTGTACACATAGTTTTGATCATATGGTAGATATATTCTCTAGCTCATTTTTCATGACAAAATATCCTTGACATGTTTTTATAAATTTATATTTAATGGTTGCATAATATTCCATTCTGTGAATACAGTTCACAGTTCATGTAACCTTAACTCCGTTGTTGGCTATTTAAGTTGTTTCTAAAATATTAGAAGCAACTGGACCGCCTGCCCCCGATGTCAGAACACAGAGGTCATCCGGGATCCCCTTCACCGCGCTCCTGTTTGCACCTTCTGTTTCCTAGGTCCTGTGATTTCCCCTTCCTTGGTGAATTCTCTAGTTTTTGTGGAGCACATCCTTCAGTAGCTTTTAGAGCAAGGGTACATGTGAAGCATATATATATATAGTGTTCTGCCTATGTTTTCCTCTAAGAGTTTGATAGTTTCTGGCCTTACATTTAGGTCTTTATTCCATTTTGAGCTTATTTTTGAGTCCTTGCATGGTGTCTACAAATGTCTCTGTTCCACCCTCCATACCTGATTATTTATCTGCATGTAGAATTCCAAGTTGGAGATAATTTTCCTTCACACCATTAAAGACAGTTCTCCATTTCTGCTTGCTTTTAGTGTTGCTGTAGAGATGTCTGACATTACTCTTATTCCTGATCCCAAGAATGCAAGTTGTTTTTGCTTTCCTGAAACTTGTAGAATCTTCGCTTTTTCTCCAGTGTTCTGAAATTTCACAAAGATGTGCCTTGGTGTGAGTCTGTTTTCATGTATTTTGCCAGGTTTTCTGGACCCTTTCAGTCTAGAAGCTCATGTCCTTCAGTTCTGGAATTACTTTGTTGATTTCCTCCTCTCTATTTTCTGTGTTCTTTTTGAAACTTCTGTTATCTGGATGTTGGACCTCCTAGACCATTCTCTCTCTTTTTATTTTTATTTAATTAACTTATTTGTTTAACATTTTTATTGGAGTATAATTGCTTTACAATATTGTGTTAGTTTCTGCTGTATAACAAAGTGAATCAGCTATATGCATACATATATCCCCATACCCCCTCCCTCTTCTCTCTCTTTTTAAAATAGACTTTATTTTTTAGAGCAGTTTTAGATTCACAGCAAAATGGAGCAGAAAGCACAGAAAAATTATCCACATCCTGAACCAGAGTGGCGTGTTTGCTACAATCCATAAACCTACATTGACACAGCATCATCACCCAAAGTCCATAGTTTGCATTAAAGTTCACTCTTGGTGGTGCACATTCTGTGGGTTTGGACAAATGTATAATGACATATATCCACTATTATAGTGTCATACAGGATATTACAGTGCCCACAAATCATCTGGGTTCTGCTTATTCCTTTCTCCCCAGACCCTCACCCCTGGTAACCACTGATCCTTTTACTGTCTCCATAGGTTTACCTTTTCTAGAATGTCATATCATTGGACTCATACTGTGTGTAGCCTTTTCAGATTGGCTTCTTTCACTTAGGAACGTGCGTTTAAGTTTCCTCCATGTCTTTTTATGGTTTGATAGCTCATTTCTTTTTAGTGCTGAATAATATTCCATTGTCTGGATGGACCACAGTTTATTTATCCATTTACCTCTGAAGGACATCTTGGTAGCTTCCAAGTTTTGGCAAATATGAGTAAAGCTCCTAGACACATCTGTGTACAGGTTTTTGTGTGGACATAAGTTTACAAATCCTTTGGATAAATGTCCTCTGTGTAAACATTTTTTTCTCAGTTTTTTTTTTAATCTCTCATTTTTGCTCTAATATTCTAAAAGATTCTCATAGCTTTATTTTTGAATCTTTTTATTGAGTTTTTAATTTCTAAGAGCTTTTTTGTTGATTTGTTTTCTGAGTCTTACTTTTTTTACAGCATCCTATTCATGCTTCATGGGAGCAAAATTTTTCTCTCGTCTCTCGGAGGATACTGTTAGATATTTCTTTCCTTCCTCTCCTTGCCTGATCCGTGATTGCCTCAAGTTGCTTTTTCCCGTAGTTTCTTTTGTCTTCATCTTCCGTGTCAGAGGCTTTCTCAGATGTCTGATGATCCTCCCGGTGACTCTTAGGCACCTTAAGATTTGAGAACCGCTGCTAGAGTATCTCTTAATCCCTCAAGCTTGTCATCCCAACTGAAATCCCACAGAGAAAAACAACACATATTTCAGTATTTTTTTCTCCAGAAGAATTGGAGCTTTTCTCTTCCAGTTACAGCCTTAGCCATTTTCCTCAATGAAATATAACAGTAGCCTTAGAGGTGGTTTCACGAGTTATTCAGTCCATGCTCCATCCCTCATGTGTTTATTTGTACCATCTTACATTCCTACACCTTTGCCAGTGCCGTGGTCATTCCTGTTTAGGCTGGAGAGAAGCCTTGCAATAGCTGTCAGGGACCTGGTGAGACCTTGGCCATCCTTACCTGCTGGGCAGATGTAAGTTGAGGCCAACGTCCTGGCCCAGAGCAGAAATTATAGCCTGCTTGGGGAAGCATGCAGCAGGCCAGAAAGGGCCCTGTCCAAGGCTAAACCGTCTTACCATTGTATTGCTGCTCCAGAGAGGAAGGTGTGTGTTTGTGTAGCAGGACTGAGGACACGTGAAAGGAAACTCAGGGCGTGGGGTGTAGAGACAGAGCAGGGGAAAGCAACTCACACTTAAAAGGGGCCATATTTTATTTTCTAATAAAGATGTATTTTTATTTCAACAGTATATAAAATTATCTTAAGATGTGTTTGGTTAATCTCGATATCATTTGGTCATTAAAAATTTTTTTACAGGCTTTCTATCATGTGTCTGAGAATGGGGAGGGTGTGCAAATATAAAGAAGAGTGATTTCACAGAGAAGGAGGAATAATAAAGCAGTAATAGTTTCCAGGTATTAGTTACTATATCTGTCAAGTACTTTACATACACTTTCTCTTTTAAGTCTCAAAACACCTTAAGATGTAAGTTTTATTATAATAATTATTATTTTTTAATAGTGAGTAAACAGTGACTTGGATAGTAAAGAAATGTGCCCAATGTCACACAGCTTCAGTGTGACACAGATAATAAGTTTCAGAGCCAGGATTCAAGCCCAGCTCTATTGATAACTCTGCAGCCCACAATCTGGACCATTATATCACTCAGTCCACACAGCAGATATTCTTTCACTTTTGAATGAAGTATCTGGCAGGACCCTATTATTAACTTAGACCCCAAAGCAGCCAGATTTGGACACGCTGACCATCCCATTATACCCCCTGTATCAGTTATCTGTTGTCAGAGTAGTGCTGTGTAACAAAGTGCTCCTAGCTCAGTGGCTTGAAATAATCATTTCCTCTTAAGGGTCTGCAGGTTAATGGGAGGCTCTGCTACAGGTGGTGGTAGCTGGAGGTCAGCTGAGTGAGGCTGGACTGGGCTGGGTGGGTCTGCTGGAGGCTGTACATCTGTGCAGACACTTTTCATGGGAGTTAATTCTGAGACCTAGCTTGAAGGATGGCAGCTGTCTGGGGGAAGCTCTTTTTGTAGCAATGGCTGCAAAATGCAAGAGGGTACCCCTAACTCTGCAAACACATTTCCTGCCTCTGTTTGTGTCATGTCTGCTACCATCCCATTGTCCAGAGCAAGTCACGTGGTTGGGCCCAAAGTTAAGGGGCAGGACTGCAAAGTCATATGGTGAAGAGCATAGATGTGCACTGGTGATGGTGAAGAACTGGTGCTAATAATTCGATCTGCCTAACCCAAACCTAACATCTGCCCACACAGTGTGCCTATAAATTAATGTGTGGGTAGGTACACATGAGATTTATGGAGGTACTGTTATGAATAGTATACAACAATTATATGTACATGATAAAAATGTAGAGTTTATAGTCTAGTGGGAAAGGGAGCCAAAAAAACTAATAATAAAAAAGAAAACAACTGCAAAAAGGAATGTTAGAATTTATTTTATTGGCTCTGGGCCTAAAGAATGTGGACACGTTATAATTCTCTTGAGACAGATTCAGCAGCTTTCTATAGGAAAAAAAAAAAAGATGTTCCCTTGTTTCTGAAGTTTCTTTAGCTCACAGGATTTGAAATCACTGTCTTATCCTATTGAAAGAGTATGCAGTGTGCTGGTGTTGAGAACTTGATGGTGTCAGCTTTATCACTGATGTTTAAACACTTAAGGATTTCTTTTTAAAAGAGATGGGAAACCCACATGAATGAAAATATCAGTTATGTCAGGGTACTGTGATATGGGTAGTAGCACTCTTCCTTTATATATTCTTAAATGTTGTCAAATTGGTAATGTAGCTGTCCCATGTCTCAGTATCTGATGGGGACCTTCAGATCAATTAAAATCCTAGGAAAATAGTCTGAGGCACTGCAATGCCACCTCTCTCCACCTCCAATGGATTCCCTGGTATTCTTGGCAACTTCCGGAATGGTGAATGTTGGTGGCCTGAAGTGTCTTTCCCCTGACCTTTGTTGTCCCAGGTTCTTCTCTCTACTCTGCCACCTTGTGGATTTTTTGGGAATTGTGTCTTCTACGGTGAGCCCTGTTGACTCACCTAATTGATCTGGCTGACACTTTCCCTAGAAAGGAGCATAGGCAGGTAGAAGAGAATTCTCCCCACCAGAGTGACACTCACAATCAGGTTACCTTGCTCTTTCAGTTTTTCTATAGTTCCCCCTTTTGAGATGATATCTCCAGAGCCCACCTGAAAGGCATTTGAATGACCCTGTGAGTATCACACCTGAGGGGCCCTCTCCACCTGAGACCTTGAACCAGCATCCCAGGGTGGGATACAGGCTTTCTCCAGTCTCACTTCTCCTGTCCACCCAAGGTTCCCTTTTCTCTCTCTCTCTCTCTCTCTTTTTTTTTAAAATTAGAAAAGTAACACGAGACTTCCTTGGTGGTGCAGTGGTTAAGAATCCGCCTGCCAATGCAGGGGACATGGATTCATTCCCTGGTCTGGGAAGAGGGACTTCCTTGGTGGTGCAGTGGTTAAGAATCCGCCTGCCAATGCAGGGGACACGGATTCAATCCCTGGTCTGGGAAGATCCTACATGCCACGGAGCAACTAAGCCCGTGTGCCACACCTACTGAGCCTGCGCTCTAAGGGCCCGCGAGCCACAACTACTGAAGCCCCCGTGGCTAGAGCCCGTGCTCCACAACAAGAGAAGCCACCACAATGAGAAGCCCGCGCACCGCAACGAAGAGTAGCCCCAGCTCGCCACAACTAGAGAAAGCCTGCGCGCAGCAACAAACACCCAACACAGCTGAAAACAAACAAACAAACAAATAAATAAATGGAGAATATTAGAAACAATATTAAAAAAAAAGTAACATAAGCTTACCTAGAGCTTACGGTCCAGTGGAGGAGACAGATTTTAAAAAGTAAACAAAGACAACATTTACCCATTACGGGGAGTGCTGTGAGGTAGAGAGTCATGGTGGTTGTGGGGTGGCAGGGAACCTTCATTAAGTATGCTGGTAAAGACAGGCTTGCTTGAGCAAGAGAAATTACAAATTGAAACCTGAAGACTGAGAAGAATCCAGTCATTAAAAGAGGGAGGAAGAGCATTTGCAAAGATCCTGGGTGGGAAAGAGCTTGTTAAATTGAAAGTAACGAAGTGTAGCTGGATTGGCATGAGCTGGAGGGGTGCGCTTGGAGTGGGGTTGGAAAAAACCACAGTCCCAGGTAACGCAGCGTCCTGTAGTGCACGGTAGGGTTTCTGATTCTGTTCTGAACCCAGTGGGAAGATAAAGAAAGACTCGTAAGCAGGGAAGTGATGAGGTCCAATTTATATTTTGTAATTCTGTTTTAAGAAGACCATCATTACTGCTGCATGGAGAATGGATTGAAGCAAACAGGGAGGGAAGCTGGGAGACCAGTTGGGAGCCTGGTGCAGGAGGCTGGGTGAGAAGTAGCAGTAGCCTAGACTCTGGTAGTGGCATGAGAGATGGAAGAATCTGGACCTACACTGTTCAGTGTGGTAGCCACTAGCCACATGTGGTTACTGAGCACTTGAAATGTGCAAGTATAAAATACACACCAGGTTTTAAAGACTTGGTACAAAAAAAAAGAATGTAAAATATCTGATTAGTACTTTATCTTGATTACATGTTGAAACAATATTTTGCGTATTTCATGCTAAATAAAATATAATTTAAACAATTTTACCTGTTTTTTTACTATTAAAAAATGTGGCTACTAGAAAAATTTAACTTATGTGGCTTGCATCCATAACTTAATTATGATTTTATTGGACAGTACTGATACAGACAGCAGTTACCAAATTAAAAAATACTTTTGTACTGAATTTACATTGGATACATTAGAAATTTCTAGCTAGGTATACATTTTTTTTCTGGTCCATAGAAGGTGTTTATTTGATATAACAAAACAATGCAGTTAGTGTTTGTTCCAACCACAAAGAACAAAAGGAATAAAAAACTGGACAATGCACATAAAAAACCTGCTTCGTGTGACAAATGTATATTGCTAAAATAGTGCTCCTAAAATTTCTCAGCTATTGAAAACTGTATGAGAACAGAAGGATGTCAATAGCAGCAGAGTACATAAAACCAAACATCTAATTTTGAGCAAATTAACATATGAGGCAACTTTGCTAACAGTGCATGATTTCTTTTCCTTGATAACAGTCGGTTCAGACTATTTTTATACCAGCAGAATGGGCAGAACATTTAAGTTTAATATCAGTTACACAACATTAGCATAAACTTGGGCAACCACCGATAGGGGGTTGTTTTCTTTTGAGCTGGCAAAGTAACTACAGAAACATCAGATCATTTCTCTGAACTGAGAATTTTATCCCAATAAATGCCACATACCTTCCACACATATTTTTATAATATATTTAATAATTTATGTGATATATATTGGTGATTTGAATTTAAAAAGACTTCAGCTTATTGAGATTTTATTATCTTTATAAAAATAAACTTAAGTGTGGAGTAAGGCTACTTACAGTATTACTGACTTATTGTACAAGGCCCCTTTGGGGTATAATGCGAAGAGCTCCAGGCTTTAAAAACAGAAGAATTTGGCTCGACTTCAGCAAAATATATGAACTTGGACATCATTTCACCTGTCTGAACCCCAATTCCTTACTTGTAAAATGAAGATGAGCCATGCATCTCATCGCTTATCCCTCATCCTTAATCATCCACGTGGTAGGTACTGTTATTTCCTTTGTACAGGAGAGGAAACTGAAGTTCAGAAAGGATAAGTGATTGACCGAAGTTTATGTTGCTAGAAAGAGGGGAAGCCTGGGCATGAACCCTGGTCTATCTGGCTTCAAGGTCAGCTGAAAAAAAAATTTTTCCCCTCATTAGGCTCCTTGCTAATTTCCCTGCTAATTTCTGAAATTACTGGGAAGGTCAAAATGGATCGGTGAATAGGTTTTGGAAAAATGTCATAAAATATGTAAATGTGAGAGGTGATTAATTCTCAATGAAACAGTAGGAGCATAAACTGAAGCTACAGATAAACACAAACTACTGCATGATGTATATATAGACATATCTATTTAAATGAAATGGTTGTCATGTGTTGCTTTGTCAAATTCAAGCTCCAAAAGTTTGATGACAGAGGGATAATTTCCTTCCTCAGGAAGAAAATTTATAGGAATTCAGAGGAAAATATTTTCGTGATCATACTGAAAATGTAGCGTCAGATGCGTTTAGCATCCTGCTGTGAGTGCCGTTAGTCAGAGCATAAACAGCCTTTGGGCCGGATGTGGCTTTCTTCAAGTAGGCTGGCTCTTTGACCGGGGGGATTCATTCTGCAACAGGCGCAGAGAGGGATCAAGGCAGGATGAAGAGGTTGTTTGTGCTCGTGCTGTCTCTCACCTTACTGATTTTCTTCTCAGGTGAGCATTAACTCCCGAAACCTGTTTCTGTGCTGACAAGATAAACTGAAATAAGTCTATCTTATATTTTTAACATATTTTTTCAAAATTTCAAGTAATATGTAATGTATAATAATTCAGTGCTTCTTTTCTTGTCTTCCTAAGAGCAGGCTCCCGGAATTGGTATAATTAGGGATAAATTATTTTTTTTAATCTTTAAACATATTGAACACTAATTCTCAAAAATGCTGATAAATCTTCAAGGATACCGTCTTTTAGAGTTTATCTGAGATCATCAGAATTTGATATACTTTCGTTTTTCCTTTTTTTTTTGGCTATGCCGTGTGGCTTGTGGGATTTTAGTTCCCCGACCAGGGATTGAACTCAGGCCCACTGCAGTGAAAACAGGAACCCTAATCACTGGACCACCAGAGAATTCCCTTGATATACTTTTATTATAATAGTATCTTTTAGAATTTGTGGGCTTCCCTGGTGGCGCAGTGGTTGAGAGTCCGCCTGCCGATGCAGGGGACAGGGGTTCGTGCCCCGGTCCGGGAAGATCCCACATGCCGCGGAGCGGCTGGGCCCATGAGCCATGGCCGCTGAGCCTGTGTGTCCGGAGCCTGTGCTCCGCAACAGGAGAGGCCACAACAGTGAGAGGCCCACGTACCACAAAAAAAAATAAAATAAAATAAAAATTAGAATTTGTGTGTGATTATCAAAACTTGACTTACTTTAGTTATAATATTTTCTTTGAGGGATCGTGGGTGCTTATCAAGTTTAATATAACCTTATTGTCATGGGGGAATTTTCTAATAACAACTTAAACTTGATTTAGTGTATTGAGGATTTAAAAGAATCCCACCAAAGCAACCCTGAGGGACAATAAACACACTGACCAGTGAACTGAAGAAAATATGTTTAAAGAAACATGTTCATTAAATTAACAGCCACCTTTAGAGGAATGAGCCATGGCGGCAGCAGGTAAATGTGCAGCTTTTACTCTGAGTTAACCATATTAGAAACAATTAAAAATTCCCCTCTGAGCCCTCTGGAACGCCACGTCCTTTGGGACAGGTCCCTTTGAAAGAACTTTTGTGCGTTGACCCAAATTGGACTTGCAAATGCTTCGCCTTGGACGGTGAGACGGAGCATGGATGCGTGTGTCTGAGAGTCCCTAAGGTCCCTTTCTGACTTTTTCAGGGGCCTCCCCGATTCTGACGGAAAAGCAGGCCAAACAGGTCCTGAGATCCCGGCGCCAGGACAGGCCGAGCAAACCCGGGTTTCCCGATGAGCCCATGAGGGTGAGTTCCGGGCTCCGGCTGTTGGAAGGGAGAGGGAGATCATTTGAATGCTTGTTCGTTATGAACCCAAATGAGGTGCTGGTCCCAGCCCAGCATGGGTGCTAGATGGAGGTTCTGTGGAGTCCCAGGTGTAAGGTGATCTCACCTTCTTATTCACGCCTTTTCTTCTCCAGAGGTGCCAGCTCTGCTCCCCTACTGTTCGAACAGTATTTAAAGTGGAAACAGTGGGGCCGATGGTGGGAGTCCAGAATCCCGCTTGGGCGGCTGGGTGGCTCCCCTGAATGGGATGATAGGGAGCTGTGCCCTGAGGCTGGTGCCAACCCCATCTGCTCCCTCTTCCCTTGGGTGCCGGGCAAGCTGGACCAGCATCCCCGGCTAGTGATGCTCTGTCTGGGTAGGCAGAACCTCTGCCCCTGCTGCCACCAGGTTCCACCCTCGCCTTGTGCCTCCGATTTTGGTCTTTGGCCTCAGCTCTGCCCTGTAGGTTTGTGGCATCCACCTAGTCTTTCTGAACCGGAGTACCCTCCACTGCCTTCATTCTGTGACTTGTGGTGGGTGCTACTAGACCCTGCCACCCTGGCCTCGGGCCAATTCGGGCCTGGCTTGTCTCTCCCTCCCACGACGGAAGTGCTGACATTCCTGGTATTTTTACCCAACTCAGGTGAGGGTAAGTGGCAGGGACCCAGGCAGAGTCAGCGTGTCTGTGAAGCCGTGTCTGTGGTCAAGGCTGGTCTCCCACCTGCGCCCACATCAGCCGGGCCGCACGCTCACCCTCTGTTCATTGCATCTCTGTGTCGAGGCCCAGAGGATCTGCGGCAGCGCTGGCCTTTGCTCCCTGCGGAATCGTGGGGGTAGTTGGATTAGTTCACTTAAAAGTCTCGCAGTGTGATGCCAGGTCGCACAGCGGTGAAGAGCACTGGCTGTGGGCAGACTGTCCCGGTTTGAATCTCCCCATTTTCAAACTATATAACTTTGAAGAAGTCTCCTCACTTTTCTGTACCTCAGTACTCTCGACTATGAAAAGGGGGTAAACAATATTATTACTTATATTTCTATAATATTATTATTATAAGAGCATGAAACAACTACTTTATGAGAATAAAGTAATTCATAGTAAGGCGCTTAAAATGGTACTCAGCAAGCAGTAACAACTCCTTTGAGTATTAAGTACCGGGGACGGGGTGGGGCTGAGGCTGCAGACTGCCGCCTGGGTTTCTGCTCAGAGTTGGTGGCAGACACAGAAGAATCAGCAAATCACTGTTTCACAGAACGGCTTAGAAACGAGCAAGCGATTCAGGCTGTTAGGGGTGGGCGTGGCTTTGTTCTCTTGGGTGGGAGAAGTCAGAGGCGGCTGGAATCTCCACACGCAGGTGGAAGGGGTCTGGGAGGTGGGCCGGAGCAAGAGCAGCAGGGCTTCGGGTACGTTGGGCTTTTCCTTGGGTTCAGTAGAGGACAATCAAAGCGTGTCTCGAATGGGCGAGTGCACAGTCGGGTTTTAGACAGATGGTTTGAGATGCATTTAGAAGAGGCTCAGCATTGAAGTCTGAGCACACCGGGGCTCAGAGGTGGGCAGAGACAGAGGATCCCGAGGGGATGGGAAGGAATGTGAGGGGATATTGGGGGAAACCAAGCCTCCAGCATGGGGGATGAGGATTGGGAAGGGGTGGCGTGGATGGTGAGGGAGCCAGTGAGGAGCAGGATGCCTGGCCCGAGGGTCCCTGGGGAACTCTAACTGGCTCTTTGCTCTTTTGGGGTGTTGTCTGGAGGGGCCGTTCCAGAGGCTCTTCCCTGGGGGCCCTGGAGGCTGTGGGAGGCTGGTTCAAGGGGCTCTGAGGCAGCAGGCCCCCTCCAGGTGCTCAGTAGACAGGCTCTGCTCAGCCCCAGCGTTGGCTGGGTGTTTTCTCTGCCGGCATCTGGCCCTGGCTGCCCTGAGCTCTGGTTGTGGAAGGGCGGCCTGGGCAGGGACTGGAGTTGGTTTAGGCATCAGGCAGCACGTGGGTGTGGGTATTACGGCTCTGCTTCCGCCCCCAGCTTCCTTCCTCCCCCCATGCCAGCTGCACACCGTGCTACACTTTATCCCCAAACGCTGCTTGGGGTGGTCCTTCCCTGCCCAGAACTTCCAAGAGCTCCTTCTCTCTCATTTCCCTCCTCCTGGCTCCTGGTCATCACCTGCCTTCACCTGTGACAACTCTCTGCTTGCCTCTGGCGTTACTACTTTACTGAATATCTGGCTTTTTGGGTTTTGTTGGTTTTGGTCATCTTTTATAGGCTTGACCACCACTGACTCATCTTAGCTGCCTTGAACCTGCCTGATCTAGTTTCTGTGATTCTCTCTAGACTCACCCACCATTTCCTACCCATCCCGTGTATGGTACAGTCCTGTATGTCTGTCACAAAGACACTGACCTGTGTCCAGAATCCTCAGCCACTCATTCAAGTTTGGAAAAATGCCTGTGTGACCTACAGTTGAAATGTGAACATAAATATGCAATAAGTTGGGCTTCCCTGGTGGCGCAGTGGTTGAGAGTCTGCCTGCCGATGCAGGGGACACGGGTTCGTGCCCCGGTCTGGGAAGATCCCACATGCTGCGGAGCGGCTGGGCCCGTGAGCCATGGCCGCTGAGCTTGTGCGTCCGGAGCCTGTGCTCCGCAACGGGAGAGACCACAGCAGTGAGAGGCCCGCGTACCGCAAAAAAAAAAAAAAATGCAATAAGTTATTTGGCGGCTAGCCTATACCTGTAGTTTTCATCCGGGGGTGATTTTGCTCCCCCACCCCAGGGACATCTGGCAATGTCTGGAGACATTTTTGGTTGTCACAACTGGTGGGAGGAGGGTTTGCTATTGGCATCTAATGGGTTAGGGCCAGGGATGCTGCTAAACATCCTACAAAGCACAGGGCAGCTCCCACAACAAAAATGATCTGGCCTGAAATGTAATAGTGCCGGGGGTGAGGAACACTGGCTATGATGATGGACAGTCTCTTTCTCTTTTACTGCGTGTGTCACTCTGTGTGTCTCTCGCACTGTCATACATCCACCCACACGCAGTACTGGCTGAACCAATACATAGTTTCTGGAATCACATTTTTCTTAGGAGCATGTTTCTTAACCTTGGCCACATGCTGGAACCAAATGGGGAGGTTAAGAATCTGATGCCTGGGTTCCCCGCACAGAGGGGTGCCCTGCGGTATGTCCTAGGCATTGGGGAGGGGGGTGAGAGCCCCCTAGGTGGCATCAATGTGCAACTGAAGCTGAGAACCAGTGGGCCAAGCCTTCTGGGGGAGACCCGCCATGGGTAACAGCAGCTCCCGTGGTCCGGTTGGGAATGCATTTAGCTGAGTGTTGAAATGAGGGTCTGGAGAGTAGATGGGATACTTGTTCAAATGCAGGTCAGAGAGACAGAGTGAGAGGGTCAGGTGGTCGATCAGAGAGCACTCCTTGCTGACCAAGATGGGCACTTAATTATACTTTACCTCGACTGTGCCCTGCCGAGCACCAGGCACTGAGGACATAGACTAGACATTCTTCGTTCGTTTGAGATGCTTGTGTCCACTGCATGGTGACGGATGAGCCAGAGCATCCAGCCTGTTTCCAGCTCTCTAACAAGGTCATCTGGCACACGGGGTCTGAGGAGAGGGCCTTCAAGCTCCAACCGGAAGGAGGAGAGAGGCTGGTCAGGCTTCTTGGAGGAGACACCACCGAGCTGAGGCTTGAAGGATGTGGAGTTTACAGGCAGTGCAGCGGTGGGTGAGGTGGGAAGAGAGTTCCCCCTCAGTGTGATTCCAGGCGGTGTTCTGCACAAAGTGGTTGTGGACTTTGGGCTTTAGAATGAGGATGAGTCCTTTCCTTTTTTTTCCTTACAGAGAAAACCCAGTTTTCTCTGTAAAATGCAGAGTTTGGCCCAGAGTCTGACTAGAAATTTCATCCCAGGTCTCATATAGAATGTGAGGGTCTGGATAGAGCTTCAGGACGATAGGTTCTTGGTGCCAGTCAGCAACTGGTAGGAAGAGCCCTGGCAGCCGGCTGTGGACTTGGTGAGGGCCAGTGGGGTTTATCTGGAGGCTCTGGAGGGGCTTATGTAGGCATTTTTCTCAAACACCAGGGCCTCCCGGCCTCCTGCACTTGCTGTCTGACCTGGTTCCCCCTTGTGGCTTGTTGTTGACTTTTCCTATTAAGGGATTTATTGAGAGCAAGATGAATAATACGAACCACCTGTTATATAAAAAGAAGCAATTCACCCCCTTTTAAAAAGATGACAGTATTTTGTATTGAAGTACAGTTGATTTACAGTGTTGTGTTAGTTGCTGCTATACAGCAAAGTGACTCATTTATATATATATGACACATTTACATATATATAACGCATTTATATATATATAACACATTTATATATATATATATTCTTTTTCATATTCTTTTCCATTATGGTTTATCACAGGATATTGAATGTAGTTCCCTGTGCTGTACAGTAGGACCCTGTTTCGATTCACCCCTTTTATCTGAGCGGCTGACAGATGTCACAGCCATCCCAGCCTGCATCACTGCTGAATGAAGCGTTGGATGCAGTGACCCCACGTTTGTCAGCAGGTCACCAGGAGGCCATGAGGTGGGACCTCTGGCCAAGGGAACCACCCTTCCCTGCTCTTTACCTCTTGCCGAGACCACCTTCTATTCTCCTTCTTTCTTTGTGCAAACCATCTGCTTACATATCCCTTTGCTAGAGATGGACACACTGTCCTGTGTGTTCAGGATGGTACATATTGCGTGTATGTGTGGATTGCGTGTGAGTGTGTGTGAACGTTTGTGTATGACCGTGCATGTATGAGGATATATATGTATGTGAGGGTGTGTGTGTGAGGATATGTATGTGTGTATGACTGTACATGTGTGAGGGGGTGTGTGCGTGTGTATGTGAGCGTCTGTGTATGGGTGTGTGTATGATTCTGTGTGTGCATGTGTGTTTTGGAACAGGCCTTGCAGGATAATTTTTTCAGAAGCTCTGGATTCCAGTTTCCTGCCTTTTGACCTTCACTTGAGTGTCTGGGATTTATGGGATGATGGGTGGTGGGCACAGAAGGTCCTCTCGGGGCCAGGTTGGAAGGACCTGGCTGTCATAGTGGAGTGGACTTCCGTTCTGTACCCAGTGGGAGCCACCAAGGGATTTGAAGTGGGGGGATGATGGGATTGGGGCTGGCGTGCAGGAGCCGTTTAGAGGCTCAGGACACAGCCTCTCGGACGCTGGCCTTCAGTTACCATTATACGTGGGACATGGGAGATTACATTGTTGGACATGTTATCGTACCTCCTTCCCATGGCAGCCTGGAGACAGACAGGTGGGCTGGGATGGATGAGCAGAGGTAGTGATCTCTGGGAATGCGTGTGCCCTCGGGAGCTGAGCTCTGAGACTCGTGTGCTCACCACTAACTCAAAATTACCGAGAGATGACCGGGTGCGTTATTTCATTTCGCTTCTCCCCTCTGAGGGACTGAGCGGAAGAAAACCCTTTCAGAGAGGGGAGAGGCCATTGACGAGATGGATGGTGCTTTGGGAAGGTAGTAAGAATTCAAAGGTAGTAAGTAATTTGGGAAGTAGTAAGCTTTGGGAAGGTAGTAAGAATTCAAAGGTAGTAAGAATTCAAAGTGAAAGCACATATGAAGATTTGCAGTAGTCTCTCCTCGGGAGTATCTATAAAACAATGTTATATTCTTGACACTTGGCTTTAATATTGGCAGATGTTGGCTTCTGTGGGATGATAGGTGTTTCAGAAACAGGTTCAGGCAAGCTATGCCCACACATGCAAGGGACTGGACCCTTTTGACAGCTTGTATCCTGCCTATTCATGGCAACAACTGTTCTTTTTTGCCTGTGTGGTGGATAATGCATTGAAAAGATCACTGGTGTGCCCTGCATTGTGGGGAGGGCTGGCTTCCACCCCAGAGGAGTGGGAACACCTTGCTGGCACCCTTGGTGGAGAAAGGTAGGGCCTCAGTGAGGATGGGGGGAGAGAGGAAGAGGAGACCCGGCTCCGGGGAAGAAAGCAGGAGGGGTTCTGAGTGCATGGAGGCAGCTGGGGAGGAAGAGGATGAAAGGCCCTGAGCTGGGGGATGTGAACACAGGTCAGAGAGAGGGGGCGGGTGGGGAGGTAGAGAGGGCCCAGACCTGACAGATTCCCTGTGGCAGGAAATAGCTAACACATCTATTTTATGGCAACGCCTTGACATTGGGTTAGAACTTGTTCTCAGCTCTGTGCTGTGATTACCCTGTGAAGCCTCCAAACCGTAGGAAAAGTCTGCTGTGCATAGCAACCTTGTGTTAGTGGCTCTTTGGGGGAATGACAGATGGCAGGTGTGTGCTGAAGGGGGGCTGACGAAAGAGGGAGGTAGTCACTCAGATCTGGACGCTGCAGTGGTGGAGAAGCACGAGTCCCAGATCTTCAGAGATTTTGGGGAATTGGGTTCTAGATGTCACAGGAGTGGGATGGGCACTCCAGGAAGCCTGGGATTCACGTGGGGACACCCCATCTGGAGACATCTGGGTTTCAGCTGAATTCATTTGCTACTCTAGGACTTAGGACTTCAGTTTGTGAAGACATCATGTTAGAAGAGCTTGTAACAAAGCCTCAAGATCCTAATGGAGGAAAAACAATTTGAGAATCTGATGAGGACAGGGCTGTGTGAAAAGAAGGGCTGGACTTGCGGTTAGAGGGAAGAAGCTAGAAAGAAGAATCCTGAACTTTCCCTGGAATGTGTCCTCAGTCATGACTGTGCTTCTGTGGATTTTCAGGGATTAGGGCTGAACTCTTGCAACTCAAAAAGTGGTCCGCAGCCAGGCCGCTGGGCTTCACTTGGGAGCCCAGAGCCTCAGGCTCCTCCCCATACCTGAAGGCGGATCTGGGCCACAAGGCTGGGTGACCGAGGTGCACATTTAAGTTTAAGAAGTGCTGTCCTAGAGAAGTGGCTCTTAGCCTCTGCTCCAGGCATCCTGGGGACTGGGAACCAGCCTGCGCTTGTTTTTTTTTGACACAAGGATCCCTCTTCCTTCCTCTGGGCGCTCTGCTCATGTGGATTCCTGTTTTCCAGGACCCCTGGCTCCTGGTTTCTCCTCCTGCTTTGTGGTTTTTGCTGCTCAGTTTCCTTTGCTGGGTTCTTAGCCCTTGACGGTCCTTTAAATGTCAGAGCATCCCAGGGCTCTGCTCTCTGCCTTTTCTAGTCCCCGAGCTTAAATATCACCTCTATGCTGATGGCCACATGTTCCTATCTCTAGCCTGGACTCTGTCTGTGAGCTCCCTCACGTGACTGTCCACTTGGCTGTTTGCACTGGAACATTTAACCAGCATCTCGGACTTAACAGCCTCAAGAGGAATTCCAGATTGTTGCCTTCCATCAGCCCTGCCCTTGCCTTCCACGGTGGGGTAAGGTGGGCCACCTCCTCCTAGTTGCATGGGTCCCAAATCCAGAATCTGACCACTTCTCACCCCCCCCTGCCACTACCCGAGTCCCTAGAGTGGACTGAGCAATACTCTGTTACCCTGCCTCCCTCTTCCTCTCTAGATCCCTCTGCATCTGTTCTCAGCAGAGAAGCAGTAGTCAGTTCTTAAAAACGTAAACCGGATCCCATCTTTCTCCTGCTCAAAACCTTCCAATGACCTCCTGCCTTACTCCAGACAAATCCATGGCCCTATAGTCGCCTACTAGGCCCTAGAGGTCTGTCCGCTCCCTCTGCTCCCTCCTTGGCCTCTACCTGCATCTCATCCCTGCCGCTGTTCCAGCCATGCTGGCCTCCTCATTGCGCCTTGAATGTGTCAGGCTTGCTTGTCCCTTCATTGATGTAGTTCAGGCTATGTGGAAAGCAGTGTTGCGTTTATTCTGTAACTTGCTTTTATTCACTCAATAATACATCTTGTTCTAGCTCATTTTAAATTGAAGCATAGGGTAAATGTATGATGCTATGGTCTGAATGTCTGTGTCCCCCCAGACCCCAAATTCATATGTTGAAATCTTAACTCGCAAGTGATGGTATTAAGGGATGGGGCCTTTGGGAGGTACTTAGGTCATGAGGGCTCTGCTCTCGTGGATTGTAAATGGGATTAACACCCTTATAAAAGAGGCCCCCAAAGCTCCCTAGTCCCACCAGCCACGTGAAGATATAACGAGAAGTCTGTGACCTGAAGGAGAGCCCTCACCCACCCATACTGGTACCCTGATCTTGGATTTCCACCTCCTGAGCTGTGAGAAATAAATTTCTGCTGTTTATAAGCTGCCTGGTTTGTGGTATTTCAGGTTATAGCAGCCCGAATGGAC
Organism: Neophocaena asiaeorientalis asiaeorientalis; assembly: GCF_003031525.2. Classification (NCBI taxonomy): domain Eukaryota; kingdom Metazoa; phylum Chordata; class Mammalia; order Artiodactyla; family Phocoenidae; genus Neophocaena; species Neophocaena asiaeorientalis. The sequence continues at coordinate 2,855,949 of NW_020174560.1, read as the reverse complement.
TGAGACATATTACAACTTATTTATTTAGCCCTGCCTGGAACAATGGCCATTTTACTTATTTCCAATGATGAAGATCCTTGTACACATGTGTGTTTTGCCGAGTTCAGCGATAAGAAATGAAATTTCTGAGTCAGAGGGTTTATGTACTTCCAGGTGAAGTGGGTACTGCCAAATTGCCAAACTGACTTACCAGCTCCCCACCAGTAGTGTGTATAAGAATACCTAGATCCCTGTACTCTTGTCAACACTTGATATTATGAAAGTTTTGTGTGTACAACTTTCAAAATGGAAAGAAATCCTATCTGCTCTTCTATCTGCATATGTATATGGAGACATGTTGCCAAACAATAATGACATTATTTTCTCCATGATAAAATTTGGGACAAATTTATACTTTTTATTTTCATGCTTTTTGCTATTACTTAGTATATTAGTTTCTTAAGGCTGCCATGACAAAGTACCACAAACTGGATTGCTTGAAACAATAGAAATCTATTTACTTATCTATCTATCTATTAATTAATTAATTAATTTTTAATGGTCGTGCTGGCAGTGTGTGGGATCTTAGTTTCCCCACCAGGGATTGAACCTGCACCCGCTTCAGTGGAAGTGCAGAGTCTTAACTACGGGACCACCAAGGAGGTCCAACAATAGAAATTTATTCTCTCACAGTTTGGGAGGCTAGAAGTTTGAAATCAAGGAGCTGGCAAGGTTGATTCCTTCTGGGAGCTTGGAGGGAGAATCTGTCCCATGCTTCTCCCCTAGCTTCTGGTGGTTGCTGGCAATCTTTGGCATTTCTTCACTTGTAGCTACATTACTCCGATCTCTACATCTGTCTTTACATGGCCTTCTTCCCTGTGTGTCCCTGTGTCCAAATTTCCTTCTTCTTAAGGATGCTAGTCTTTGGATTTAGGGCCTACCCTACTCCAGTATGACCTTGTTTCCAAATAAGACCACATTCACAGGATTCAGGTGGACATGAAATTTGGGGGGACATTATTCAATTCAGGACATTCAGTTTTTTATTTTTAATAAATGTATGTGTAGTTTTCACCAAAAAACAACACAGGAGAGGGTTTAAGAGTGGGGCAGCAGAGCGCTCAGTCTGAATCCCAGCTCACCACTTACTGGCTATCACATCCTGGCCAGGTTGCTTAAACTCTGTAAGTCTCAGTTTTCTTATCTATAAAATGGGATATGATAATCAAACCTACCTCAGAGACTTATTGTGAGAGGAAGCATGCAAAGCACAGTGCCTGAGTGATGACATTGGCTCTCATTCTTCTTGTTTTTTACAAAGCAGCAGCTGAATAAATACTTTTTAAAATATAACAAAACAAAAACCTCTTTGGCTCCTCACTGCTTATAAGATAAGGGCCAAGTATCTTGGCCTGGGAGACAGACCAGCCCTAAGCCACCATTGTGTCCCATTTCCTGCCACTCGTCCAAGGCCATTTATGCTCCAACCACCTGGAACTTCTCACTGTTTTTAAAAATAAACCATCCTCTCCCTGGTCTCAGCATCCTTTCACCAATGATTCCCTTTGCCTGCAGAGCTATTCTCCATTATTTATGCCTGGTACCCTCTTCTTCATTCTCAATGTCACTTTTTCTATCTCCCCTGAGTTGGTCCTGCCCTCCTAGTACTCACTCACAAAACAATACTATATATAGGTACATCTATATGTATGTAAATTTCTAGAAAAAGGTCTAGAAATATGATCAGTTGACTCTTAATTATGTCATCTCCTTCAGGAGGTTAAGATTGCAGGTACTGATCTAGGGAACTTTATATTTGATGTTTAAACTTTAAACAGTAACAATACGTTCATGTATTACTTGTGTAATTACAAATAAAAATTTAAGCCATTCATATTTATTATACAAAACTTGGAAACCAAGAAAGGGTCAAAAGAAGAAAAAAAAGATCTGGTGTAGTCTTACTCCCTCTCCCCAAAGACAGCATTGCCATTTTTGATGTATTTCTTTTTAGTCTTTTTGTGTGTATTTTTAAAAAGTATAATCACACTCTACAATTTTGTATCTTGGTTTTTCTCTTAATATTATAACATACACATTTCCTCATATTATTAGAAACTCTTTCTAACCATAATGATAGTGAATTACCCTCTTTTGTTAGTTAGATCATTTCCACTATTTTTTTTAAATTTAATTTTTATTTTATGTTGGGGTATATTTGATTTACAGTGTTGTGTTAGTTTCAGGTGTATAGCAAAGTGATTCAGTTATACATATATCCATTCTTTTTCAGATTCTTTGGCTCAGCAGCCATGGCTCACGGGGCCCAGCCGCTCCGCGGCGTCTAGGATCTTCCCAGACTGGGGCATGAACCCGTGTTCCCTGCATCAGCAGGCGGACCCTCAACCACTGCGCCACCATGGAAGCCCGGTTATCTATTTTATATATAGTAGTGTGTATATGTTAATTCCAAACTCCTAATTTATCCTTCCCCCCACCTTTCCCCTTTGGTAACCATAAGTTTGTTTTCAAAGTCTGGGAGTCTGTTTCTGTTTTGTAAATAAATTCATTTGTATCATCTTATGAGATTTCCACATATAAGTGATATCATATAATATTTGTCTTTGACTTACTTCACTTAGTATGATAATCTCTAGGTCCATCCATGTTGCTGCAAATGACATTATTTCATTCTTTTTTATGGCTGAGTAATATTCCATTCTATATATGTACCACATCTTTATCCATTCCTCTGTCGATGGACATTTAGGTTGCTTCCATGTCTTGGCTATTGTAACTAGTGCTGCTATGAACATTGGGGTGCATGTATCTTTTCGAATGATGGTTTTCACCAGAAATATGCCCAGGAGTGGGATTGCTGGGTCATATGGTAGCTCTATTTTTAGTTTTTTAAGGAACCTCCATACTGTTCTCCATAGTGGTTGTACCAATTTACATTCCAACTTACGATGTAGGAAGGTTCCCTTTCCCACTATTTTTTCTATTATAAACAGCACTCTAAAATTTTGTTCTTAAAGTGCTTTTAATATTTTGAATTATTTGCTAAGGATATGTTTCCAGAAAATAAATTATTGGATCCAAGGATATGAATACGGTATTTTTGAACCTTTTAGTATATATTACCACATTGCTTTCTAAAAGCTTTAAAAAATAATTTATGTCTTGTCATCCAAGAGAATGTTTCAGTAGAGGTTTTAAGGTAAAGATAATGGGAGCATGATATAATATCTTAAATTGGATATGAGTTGGCCATTTCTGGGGCAGAGTGGATGCAGTGAGGGAGGATTAGGGACATGTGGGTGTCTGTGTGGACACCTTGGTGCCACTCATTGGCATTAGAAACCTAAGAAGAAGCAGGTTGTCTGGAATGATGGTGTGTTTGAAGTTCTTCTCTGACAGCCCCTGCCTTTGTACTTGTTTCTTCTGCTCTTGTCTACCTGGTTAACTCTTACTCATTTGTAGAGATTCACCTGAAATGATGCCTGTTTTGAGAGGCCCTCCTGATGCCCCTACCCTCCCACCATGGATTAGAGCATCCCTGTGGCCTAGCACTCACAGCACAAAATTGCTATTTCTGACTTAAAAAAAAAAAATCTATCTCTCCTACTAGACTGCTCTAAACTGCTTGAGCAGATGGACTGTTTGTTTCACTTCTTGGTCCCCAGCACCAAGCACAGAATTTGACATTTACTAAATGCTCCTTATACTTGTTTCTATTCCTTTCTTTGCTTCTCTCCAGGGGAGAAATTTTGTAGGACATTACTCTACCATAGAACCTGGAGGTTATTTCAAAGAAATCTTCTATTGCCTCGCTTAAATTCATTAAATTTCTCTTAGTCGTCCCAAATTTTAGGGAAAAAATTATTGCCAACTGCTGGGGTGAACCATGGAAATTCTCTAAAAAAGATGACATCCGAGCTAAAATTATGTCCTTTGTGATTGTATTCGTAAGCACTTGTGTGCCCTGGGAATATGCTTTCCATTTTGGCCTGTGTTCCTTTAAGGAATGTTCTTGCGGGGCAAGTATAAATCATATTAGCTTTATTGTAAATAGGCTTTGTGAAATATGCTTTCATTTTTAGCCCCTTGACAAATGTATGTAGTAACTCCGTTACCCTTTTGTTCCCTGTGATCTCCAAGACCAGTTCAGAGCGACTGAGATACAAATTGTGCATATCACTGATTTGCCTTCTTTCAGGGCTAAGCCTTCTAAGTGGCCCAGAGCAGTTAAGTTCTGAGCCACCCTTCTGCCTATATGATTATCTTGCTTTTACTAACGAGCAAAATAATTCATCCAAATGTCGATGGACCTTTAATTTCATGCAAATGTCACGGGAAGGATTTTGCCTTCTTGGAAAAAGATCCCACCTCGATCGATTAACTGTCTACTTTATGATTCTCAGCTTGGATCAGGTTCCAGTGGGTATTTAATTTCATTATCACACCTTTCCTGTGCCATCATAAAGGACCCCCTCCAATTTCTGCTCTAAATCTTGAGAAATTATTTACTTAAATCATTCCAGTTGGCATTGGACACGAAATGCAGATATTAGTTTTTGTTTTGCTTTAATTTTTTTCCCCTTGAAAAAAGGAATCTAAAAAAAAAAAGAAAACTTATTTTTCATCTACCCCTTCTTTCTTGATCCAGGAACATTTGAGAGTACCATTAATGCTGGGTCATTTCTAACTTAGCCAACACAATTGTTGAATTTGTGGTTTTCAGCAGATTTGCAGTTTGGCTTTTCATCTTTGACTAATGATTGCTTTTAGGCCTTTGTGGCTTATTCATTTCCCTAACATTTTAAATAAATAGTGAAATGTCATGGAAACCAGGGCTTGTTTCTTTCTCTCTCTATGTGTGTGTCTGTTTTGGTTGTTTCTCTTCAACAGTGATTTCAGCCTCTATTTAGGGGTGTGAAATACATATTACTCTTTGATGCTTTTTATGTACGTTTGGCCTGGGCCATTATAATGAGCAGATTGACACAGATGCCCAGGAGACTCCCAAGGAGGATTTAGTAAGATTATGGAGAAAGAAGAGTCATTTCATTTATTCATCACTTGTTTATACGTTTCTCCTGTGAGTTTTATTGAGGCCCTACTGTGTGCCAAGCACTAAACCGTATACTAGGTATTCCTTGGACACTCTCGTCAAAAAGCCAGTTGGGTATTTGGCTGAGACGGACAGGGATTAGATGAATAAGGATGCCAGTGAGCATATAATTATAAGTGGTGTATAAATGCTGTGTATCAGTGGTGACATTCTTTCTTATCACCACCAATCTCATTGGAAAAGGCTTTAACTATTGGGAAGCTGTCAGGTTCATGCTCACAAATATAAGTTTTCCAGAGTTCTAATTTCCCCTTGAAAGCTCAAATTTTATCATTTTGTAACAAGCACTGTCAGTTTTCCTGGAAATGATAAGCTCACTTCATTCACTTTTGGGAAGATGTCTGCCAAACACACGCATAAAACACACCTAGTTCAACTGTTGACGCCAACAGTCCCCCAGGTGCTTTTCCTTGAGAAAATCATTGTACTTTGTTGTGCAGCAGAAGTGCTGCCTGCATGCTTCCTGTTGGTCATTTTCTTCGGCTTCACCAGGGCATGCTTCAGTGAAACTGGCATCTTGAGAATGTTTTATTTGTATTTATTTTAACTGCGACTGTGTGATGAAGGATATGTCGACCACTAGGACAGTTGGGTGCTGCTGCCTTGACTCCTGCCGAGGCGTCAGTTTTACCCACCAATGCACACAGTGAGAAGGCAAATGTCTTAGTATTACTCGAAAAATAGTTTTGACATCATGGACCCCCCGAGGGGAGCACAGACCATGCTTTGAGGACCACAGCTATATTTCATTCAACAAACATTTATTGAAAGTTTCCTGTGGACCAATTCCTGGGAGAGATGCTCCATCTACAACCTCAAGGCATGCTCACATCTTCCATATATAATAGTAACCAAAATTAACTGAGGAGGGCTTAATAAAGAGACTTTTTACAAAGGTGTGGCAAGAGGAAGGTGAACTAACAAGAAATGATAAAGGATGCAGGGCTAAGACTCCTGAGGCATGAGGGTGGAAGGAAAGAGTATGGTTCCCAGACCCAGAATGGCAGCCGTTTAGGAGCTGGGTCTTCAGGGGAGGGATGCAGCCAACCTGCCGAGACTCCTCGGAGAGGTTGCAGGGGAGTACATACCCTCACCTCTCCCTTCCTACCTCTAGGCTGCTGCTGGCGCCTCCTATACGCCAAACCCAACCGGAAACCCCAGGACACAAGGCTCTGTGGTTGCAGTTCATCTAGGTCAGTCTCTTAGTGCAAAAGGCCAGGTGAAGGAGGGGAGAGAATGGGTTTAGAAGTGAAAATGGAGACTACATATTTGGCACAGAGCTTTATTTGTACCATTTCATTTAATCCTGGCAACCCAGTGAGATAAGTGCGAGGGCCATCCCCACATTGCAGATGGACAAACTGAGGCTGGAGAGGTAAAGCAATAGTATTGGCAGGGTTTTGATTGGAACCAGACCCTGATCCGGACCCAGACCCAAACCTCTTAGCCTCTCCATCACACCGCTCTGGCAAACAGGCAGGCAAGAAGATGGCAACGTGGGTTTCCTTCAGTGAGCTCCTTACACGGAACAGTTGAATAAGCAAAGCTGTATGCTGAGAAGTCTTTGTTCCTTATTTACCAGCCTCCACACTGCCTTCCTGTTCCTCCCAATGACTATTCTTCTGGCCAAAGATTCCTCAGACAGGGAAGACAGGGCAGGGTTCAGCCCCAGACTCACAAACGTGTCCAGCAAGCTGCTGGGGAATCCTTGTTGGATCCCATAAGGAGCCCTCCCAGCATCCACCCCTTCCCCAGCTGCCCCGGAGACTCCACGCCCAGGACACAGGGTGCATTTTGAAGAGTTAAATGAAAACAACGATATCAAAACAATTTTAAACTGCATGAGTCCTGGGGGAAAGAAAAAACATTTCAGGAAAATTGGACACCTCCTAATTCAATCCTTTGCACAGTCATTAAATTGAAAAAAAATGTTATATTTAAAATAGGATGTAGACTTCCTAGGGGTTTTTCTTGAAACTTAAAAACTCAAAGTTATCGACTGGGCCGTCTGTTAAAGCTTCATTAATGCCATAGGAGGGTTTTCATGATTTAGGATTTTTATATCTATACATGCCAAAATAATCTTATATTACCACATATGACTACTCTCGCCCAAGGTGAAATGCCACTTCTCTGATTAATGGCCTGCAGCTTTGGGTTACCCGTATGTGTTTATGTGGACTGTTCCATGCACACGTTGCAATGATTCCCATCCCATAATCTCAGCACCAAGGCTTATTTCAGGGCAATATCGACAACATACATCCCACAAATTAAAAGTCATTTTTATCTCTTCTGGGGGGAAACATAAAGTTCACGTGCCAATATGTGAGCCAAGACACATGGCACCTCCACTAAAAAATCTGATGTGGCCCAATTAAGTCCCTATTGTCAGAATGTGGTCACTGCTAAGCAGAGTAACCAGGGCTATGCCAGGAGAAGTCCAGAGAGCTATGGGGTCACAGGGAACCTGAGAAGGCTGCCTGGAGGAAGAAGCATCTAAGCTGAGGGCTGAAAAGTCAGATAGGAGTGAGACAGGAAAAAGAGAAGGCACAGGGGTGTTCCAGGCAGAGAAAATAGCATGAGATTAGAGAGCAGAGCAAGTGTAGCCAATCCAGGGAAAGATGGAGTGCAAAGGGTTGATGGTGGGAGAAGAGGAAATGGGTGAGGCTGGATTATCGGGAGCCCCACAAAACATTTAAGGAACTGGAATTTCTCCTGAGCCCAGTGGAAGCCATTCAAGTATTTTAAGTGAGGAAACAACATGGGTAGATTTTAAAAAATGTCACTTTGCAACAGGATAAAGAGATAGACAAACACAACAAACAACAAGGATTTTTCACTCTCTTCTTTATAACTTTTTATTGTTACATAATTTCAAAACAGTAATATGTATCACTGTTGTGATAAAAAAAACAATAAAACCATTTTCATTTTTCATGTTTTAAAAACCTACCCCGGGGCTTCCCTCGTGGCGCAGTGGTTGAGAGTCCGCCTGCAGATGCAGGGGACACGGGTTCGTGCCCCGGTCCGGGAAGATCCCACATGCCAGAGAGCAGCTGGGCCTGTGAGCCATGGCCGCTGAGCCTGTGCGTCCGGAGCCTGTGCTCTGCAACGGGAGAGGCCACAACAGTGAGAGGCCCGCGTACTGCAACAAACAAACAAAACAAACAAACAAACAATCAAAAAACCTACCCTGGCAAAAGACTTGAACAGATACTTCACCAAAGAAGAACACAGATCACAAACAAGCATAAGAAAAGGTGCTCCATATCATATGTCATCAGGGAAATGCAAATTAAAACAGCAATGAGATACCACTACACACCTATTGGAATGGCCCAAATCCAGAACACTGACCTGATCAAATACTGGCGAGGATGTGGAGCAACAGGAACTCTCCTTCACTGCTGGTGGGAATGCAAAACGGTACAGCCACTTTCAAATAGAGCCTGACAATTTCTTACAAAACTAAGCGTCCTCTTACAATATGACCCAGCAATCATGCTCCTTAGTATTTACCCAAATGAGTTGAAAACTTATGTTCAACACAACAACCTGCACACAGACGTTTATAGCAGCTTTATTCATTATTGCCAAAACTTGGAAGCAACCGAGATGCCCTTCAGTAGGTAAATGGATAGATAAACTGTGGTGCATCCAGACAGTGGAATATTATTTAGCACTAAAAAGAAATGAGCTATCAAGCCATGAAAAGACGTGGAAGAAACTTAAATGCATATTACTAAGTGAAAGAAACTAATCTGAAAAGGCTACATACAGTATAATTCCAATGATATGATATTCTGGAAAAGGCTAACCTATGGAGACAGTAAAAAATCAGTCATTGCAAGGGTTAGAGGGGAGGAAGGGATGAATAGGCAGAGCACAGAGGATTGTAAGGCAGTGAAAATACTCTGTATGATACTATAATGATGGATACATTATACATTTGTCCAAACGCATAGAATATGCAACACCAAGAGCGACCCCAATGTAAACTATAGACCTTGGGTGATGACGCTGTGTCAACATAGGTTCATCTCTTGTAACAAACGCACCACTCTGGGACAAGATGTTGATAATGGGGGAGATTGTGTGTTTGTGGGGACAGGGGGTATATGGGAAATTGCTGTACTTTCTGCTCCATTTTGCTGTGAACCTAAAAGTGCTCTGAAAAATAAAGTCTATTAAAAAGAAAAAAGGAAAAAAAACCCACCCTGGCTGTGGGGTGGAATGTAGAGGAAGGAGGTAAGACGAGAGACAGGGAGAACCCTCCAGATGCAGTGGCAGGGATCTAGCAGGAGGGTGGGGACTGAGATTGGGCAGGGGAAGTGGGGATGGGGAGATGGGATCCAAGAGCATCCGCGGGATTTAGGGGTTGCTTGGCTGGTGGGGGTGGAGAGTGGGGAAGAGGTGGGAGCCCGGGAACAGGCTGGAACTCTGCTTTACCAGCCATGTGGGGTCACGGCCAGACGCGTGGAGAACTACTGCTGGTGGTCTGGGCAATGCCCATGGACCACTTCTCTGTTTGCATCAGGGCATGGAGAGGCAAGGTATGGAGGGAAAGAAGAGAATTTGTAAGTGATTAAGACAAGAGAAGTAACACTTCACTCTTATTTAAGAAGCATCCTATTGATTTATCATTTTCCTGGTGTATCATTTATATGGGATAATGCAACGAGAAACAATACACAGAAAACTCACAGCCTGAACTGGCTTTGTTGAAGATCAAGCCACTTTGGGAAGAGGAGGTTTACCCTGAACCTGGAAGTGACACTCCTGTTGATCGAGGGCAGAGCAAGAGCAAACTGAGGGAGAGGAGGCGGGGAGACGATAACTTCATGCAAAGGAACAATCGCCCCTCCTCCAGCTGGATCAGTGTGTTCAGAGGTCGCTGATCGACGGATGCACAGCCCAAGAAGCCGGCTCCTTTGCAGCAAACATCAGTAACAGCTATCATTTACGCTCTTTACTTGCTTCTGAGGGCGACAGCACACCCCTCATACGCCATCATCCTGGTACAGCTGCTGGTTTTCTCCATCCTGTCCCCCATCCGTCCTCCACCTGGCTCTGCCCGGCTCTGGAAGTGGACCCCTAGAAACTGCATCGCCTGGATCCCTGGCCGGCTGGCTTCTGCGTGGGGTTGGCAGGAGATGGAGGGCAAGAGGAGAGAGAGGACTGGGTATTTGTCTCCTGCCCTTCCCCTGCTTTACAGAGGCTGAGCCCTTGCCCTGGGCCCTGCAGGTCTAGGCATGGCCATGGGGCTTTTCTCTATTGCTAGTCCCTGGGTACTGGAATGTGCTTCAGTGGTTCCCTTAACCCTGTTTACACGCCTGTGAATGGTTCCTTCATTAAAGTTCCTTTGGGTGAACCATCTGAAGGAGAAATTGTGGTTCTAGAGAGGCTCAGAGACCAACAAAGCTTTGTTGTCAGTGACAACAATGGACCAGGGCAGGAGGGGGCCCTCTCTGCTGTTGTGAAGAGTGGCAGGAGGTGGTAGATCCCACGAGGAGGTGTCCTCACTTGCTGGTTACAGTGACATTATCTAGAGCCACAGACCAAGCCCAAGGGGTGGTTGGTCAACACCTTTTCCCTCCTTGCAGGAAGGCGGTGCTGCCGAAGGCCTCTGAAGAGCTGTGGCCCTTTCAGGGCTGCATTTGGGCAGATCAGTCTGTTAGGTTGGAGCAGAAATGGTGGGGGGTGTGGGACGCGGTGTGGGCGGAACGGGAGGTAGAGTGACGGATGGAGGGGTGAGGAAGCTGGGACAGCCTGGGTGGCAACGGTGGAGACCCGACCTGCAGAAGTGGCAGAGATGGAGGGCGTCACCTGAGAACTCTTCTGGAGATAGGCTCAGAGTCCTCACACTCAGTCTCAGGATGAGTCTGAGGGAGACACGCTGGTCCACGTCTGGCTCGGGTTCCTGAGTCGATGGAGAGGCTGGTCACGGAGATGGGCAGCACCGGACAATCAGCCGCTCTCTGTTGTGGACACACCAACACGTAGAGCCAGTTACATTTCATAGACATGGAATCATACAACACGTGGTCCTTTGTGACTGGCCTTTTTCACGTAACAATGTTTTCGAGGTTCATCCGGGTTGTAGCATGCATCATTCCTCGTAATGGCCATATAGTATTCCCCTTGTATGGGGATACATTACATTCTTTATCCATTCATCTGCTGATGGACATTTGGGTCGTTTCCACTTTTTGGCTATGATGAACAGTGCTGCTGTGAACAGCTGTGTACACGTTTCTGTGCGAACATATGCTTTCGCTTCTCTTGTATACACAATTGTGGGGTCAAATGTTTACTCTGTTTAGCATCTTAAGGAACTACCAGGCTGTTTTTATAAAATGCCCCTTATCCCTAGCAACTTTATTTTGGCTTTAGGGTTTATTCTGTTTGATAATAGTATAGCAACTCCAGCTTTCTCACAGTTATCCCTTGCCTTTTAAAAAAGATGATTTTATCGCGAATGTGCGTTGCCATAAATAAATAAATATATATATTATTTAGTTATGCGTGTTTTGAGCTTTATTAAAATGGTGTCACACTATAAACACTGTCTTCCTGGACTTGCTGTTTCCACTCATTATGCTATTTCTAAGACTCATCTGTGTTGTTGTATGTAGCTATAATTCACCTTTTTCATTGCTGTATAATATTCCACGTTGTGACCCTACCATAATTTATTTATCCATCCTCCTGTCAATGGATATTTAACATGTTTCCAGATGTTTCCAGAATTTTGCTACTACAGATTTGTTGCTGCTATGAACATTCGTATCTGCTCTTGTTCTCAAAGTGACCAGCAGCATTCTCAGCTGGGAACTTGTTAGAAATGCAGATTCTGGAGCCCTAACCCAGACTCACTGAATCAGAAGCTCTGAAGGTGGGGCCCCAGCAGTCTGTAGGTTTTAACAAGTCTTCTGGGTGATTCTGATGCCTGATGAAATTTGAGAATCATTGCTCGAGGATATAAACAAGAGTGAAATTTCTGGATTGCAGGCAACCGATTGTTTTCCAAAGTGGTTGTTCCATGTAACTCTCCATCAGCAGTGTCTATGCGTTCCCATGGATACACACCCTCTCCGCACTTAGGGTTGGTGGCGGTTTCTCCTGCCTGGCTGTGCTGCCCTGTCTCAGAACCACAGCTGTACCCCGCACATGGGCAGCTTGACCATCAACCGTGAATAAAAGCTTCTCTTCGATGTGGGTTTGTTTTGCCAGGAGTACATGCACCATCTGCTCCGCCTGGAACGCCGTGCTGAGGAGCAGTTCCTGGAGCACTGGCTGAACCCCCACTGCAAGCCCCACTGCGACAGGAACATGGTCCATCCTGTGTAAGCAGCTCGGGACCAGCCCCCGGTACGTTCCTTCTCCCTGGCCTTCTGTTTCAGGGAGACGGCGGTGGGCAGTGCAGGCATGGCTCGGGGGTCTTCGAGAGCATGGTGTTAGGGGAACCAGCGGGTGAGCTGGTTACGGGTTGGAGAACGGGAAGTGCAAGGCAGGAGAGGTCGGTGGGAGCCAGGTTGAGAGGACCACTGCGGACGCGCATGGGGGCCTGACTCCTGCTGAGTCACCAAAAGATCCCAAGTACGGGAAGGATGTGACCCTATTTGCCATCCAGAAAGGGTCCCTCTGGGATACAAATCTGGAGAGACGTGGCTTGCTGAGACTTGGGTCTCTCCAGGTGGGGTCAGCATCCATGGGCTTGACTGTGACATCCATCACAACGGTCACCATCGTCACCAGGATCAGCAACTTCTTTACTGCCTCCCCACAGCCTTCCAGACTGGAACTCTGCCCAGCCTGTGTCCCATCTTCCCTCTTCTTCTGGCTTTGCCCTTTCAGTCCCCCTGACCTGCATGGTTCAGCATTCCCAGCACAGCCCACCTCTATACCTCTGTTCCTGCGAGAGGCTGTTTGATGCTTCACTCACAGTGTGTCTGTGTCCATCTCCTCGTCCCCTTTCCAATTCTTGCTAGATTACATAGCAAAATCCCTTCAGAGGTTAAGCCTAGTGCGTTTCATTTCTCCTCTGTAATTTGTATGTATTAAGCAGGACAGGATATAACTGGGTACTCGATCATTTGTTGTTAAGAGAAATCTTGTTTCCTTGTTGTTTATTTTGTGCTGCTGTGAATGGACACAGGAACACTCCCGTTAGAGGATTGCTCTTTATAATTTTCAGAGCGCTATCGCACAAAATCTCTCATTTGATCCTCTTAACACTCCTGATCATTGCAGGGCGTGTTTTTTTTTGTTTTTTTTTTGCAGTACGCGGGCCTCTCACTGTTGCGGCCTCTCCCGTTGCGGAGCACAGGCTCCAGACGCGCAGGCTCAGCGGCCATGGCTCGCGGGCCCAGCCGCTCCGTGACATGTGGGATCTTTCCAGACTGGGGCACGACTCTCCACCACTGCGCCACCAGGGAAGCCCGCAGGGCGTGTGTTTTAACTCTGTTTTATAGGGGACCTAACTGAGCGTGATTAAGCTACTAAGTCATGCTGGGCAGTAGTTGGTATGTCTGTCTTCTGACAACTCCAAATCCTGCAAGCTTTCCACGGGCGGTACTGCTGGAACCTGGGTGTGTGTGTGTGTGTGTGTGTGTGTGTGTTGGGGGATGGGGGCGGGCACGGTCCTTGTGAGGGGCTTTAACAGACAGTGAGAGGAGCATCTGCTAGGAATGGAATAGGAGTTCTGCTTTTGAGGGCTAGGGGCTGGGTTGACATCCTGCTCTGGTCCCCCCTGCCTCTGGATCCCTGTTCTAGGTCAGAGCTTCTCCCACCCCTGGCACCAGGGACCTTTTTCCTCCAGCACCAGAAGCCTGCTCTTGGCTTTTTTCAGAACACAGCACTGCGGAGTACTTAAGAGCTCAGACTCTGGAGTTGGGCGGACTTGGGTTTGGTGCTCTGTGTTCCTGCTCTGTGACTTTGGACAAGTCACCTACCCTCTCTGAGTCTCCATTTCTATATCTGTAAACTGGGGTAGAGCCTGGAGCATAGTGACTGGCTCCATGAGCAGGGGCACTTGTCAACCGTGGTGCAGGCCAGGGGAGGGGAGAGGCTCCCGGGACGCTGGTGGTGGCGGGGCGGGGGTCGCTCCTGCCTAACAGAGGATCCCACGGAGGCCCCGCTCCAGGCAACATCCATTTCAACCAGGAAAACCAGGCCGTAGTGGCTGGAGGGATGGGGCCACTTGGAACTTGGAGTCAGGCAGCATTCAGATTGTGACTCCATTTCGGAAAAGATTCCTAACTTCTGTCTCGGTGTCCTCACCTGTAACACGGAAGAGTTCCTCCCTCATAAAGCTGTTCTGAGCATCAAAAAAGTCAGTGCAGGGAAAACAGCGCTGCCCTGGCGCATGCTAGGAAGTGCTCGGGAAATGGCAGCTTGATAGCTGTTTCCTCCTCCTCCCCCTCCCCCCTTCCCCTCCTCTCCCTCCTCTCTTCCCCCCCCCTTCTTCTTTTTTATCAACATCATCATCACATTAACATTCTTTTCTTGTTCTTTTCCAGCAAGCATTTTGATAAACAGCGGCCCGGATACTATTGAAACAAGATGCGGCTCCTTTCGTTTCTTTTTTCGGCTGTGGAATGGGCGTCTTCAGGCTTTGTGAACTGTGGGCACAGCAGAGGTTGCCTTGGGGATGGATGGTAGATATTTGTGCTGCTTCATTTGACTAACGCGCACAGCTCATTAAAACCAATCGCTTAAACTCCAGGCCCCCCTCCCTGCCCCGCAATGGCCTTCCTGCCACTGTGGCAGGGTGAGCAGAGGGAGAATCCTTCCTGGGGCCGGTGGAGCTGGGGCCTCCAGAACAGGAGAGGGGTTAGCGAGCAAGCCTTGTTCTGCTAAGTGAAGCACACCACTTGGGGCGGCTGGGGTTTTGGTCATTGCTTTTTTTTTTTTCCCCTCTCCTTTTCTGCTCTAATAAACACTGGTGTTAAGCCTGCTTTCCATGGTTGTCTCCTTTCCTTTCCTACAAGAAGAGAAGCAGAGGTTTTTCTTCCTTGTTTATCTTTGTGACTCCAGGATCAGAAAATTTACTGTTCTTTGAATAGATGAATGGATAAAAATACAAACACCCAGCAATTTTTCACAAGAGCCATCTCTTTTGGTAAAGCGATTATTTACCTAAGGCCAGCTCTGGAAATAGAGCCGTAACTTAGTACCAGCTCCACACCCTGGTCTTCTAGCCAAGGGGACATTTCTTGTGGAAAGTGGGTTGCAGCTTCTATATCCTAGTGCCCCTCACCTGCCCACAAACCCCAGAATCAGAGATTGGACTATCAAAGACCAACAAAAGCAGAAATTGGGAGGGCAAGGGAAAGTGGACCAGGTGGTCCTAGGGAGGATGTGATGACATCCTCAAGAAGGATAAGGAGAGATGCTCATCCACCCTGGGCTACAGAGGAGGGTCTGTGCCAGGGGAGCCGGGAGGGCTTGTCCACGAGAAAGTTACTGAGCTTCTCAACAATGATGATACTAACATTTATTTTATCCCTATTATGGGCTGAATCCTGCACTAAGATTTTTACATACAGCGCCTCATTTGTTCATCACACTGTGGACAAAAAAATGTTGCCTGCCGTTTCAGTAAACAGTGAATGTTGCTGGCCATCAAGCCATCCGCCACTGAACTGCCCTTGGACCGTGGGTTCGTCCTGAGGGGAACTCACGATGGAGAAAAACAGGATACTGACCCTAGTTAGTGAAGATGCATATCTAAGGAATACTTTCAATGAGCCCAGACTTGCAACTTCCTAAACATCGAAAAGCACTAAAATCATTAACTTGAGATGTCTGGTTTTTTGTGATTAGCAGTAATCTTTCAATGTTCAGCTACCTGTGTGTTTGCTTTTTTTTTTCCCAGCAAAAACTCCTGTGTATAAGGCTCCTCCCTCACCTCTGCAGAGCAGTTCTCAGAGCTATCTGCGAGGCTGTCTCCCAGGCGAGAGTCCTCAGTAAGGTCCCCGAATAAAACTTAAAATATTTAGGCAGTGCGTTTTTCTTCAGTCGACAACGCCTACTCTGTGCGGTAGCTGTGGCTATTATTCCCACTTGATAGGTGAGAAAACTGAGGTTTACGGAATTTAGGTAGTGTATTAGTTTTCTACCTTGGCTGTAACGAATGACCAGAAACTTAAAACAACACACGTTTATTATCTTACATTCTGGAGGTCAGAAGTCCAACCTGAGTCTCATGGGGCTAAAGTCGGAGTGTCAGCCTCTCTGCAGGCTCTCGGGGTGAATCTGTTTCTTTGCCTCTTCCAGCTTCTAGAGGCTGCCTGCCTCTCTCATCTTGTGTCTTCTTTCCTCTGTCTCCAAGGCCAGTAATAATGAGTTGAGTTCTTCTCAGACCATATCATTCTGACCAGCTCTCCTGCCTTCCTCTTCCGCTTTTAAGGACCTTTGTGATTACATTGGGTCCATTCGGATAACCCAGGACAACCTTCCATTCTTACGGTTAGTTGATTAGTAACCTTGATTCCCCATTGCCACTCAAGGTAACATATTTACAGGTTCCAGGGATGGAGATGTGGACATCTTGAGGGGAGGTGTTATTCTGCCTACCGCGGGCTACCAGAGCTGGAATCTGACCCTAGGAAACCCCTCACTACTCTGGTCCCCCAACCATTCTGCACCTCTGCCCTTAAACCTGAAATCCATCTGCCTTAAGTGGTTAAGTCGTTTTCTCACCTGAGCTCCTTGAGTGCTCAGAATGGGACCTTAATGGGACATTATTGTACCTCCCATCTAGCAGGGGCATTGTTTGAGTGCCAGACCCATTCCATGGATTCTGAAATTTAATACAGGGACTTGTATGGGGCGTAGTGGCAGACAGAACCGTCCTGCTCAGGCCACCGCACCACCTGTGTCTCAGGGTGTTTTCCAAGAAGTAGGAGCTGCACATGTGTGTGGGGGACAGGATGCAAGGTAATGACATTGATAGGTTCCAAAGAAGAGCAGGGATGAAGCAGAATTAAAAATAAAGCAGACCCACAGGGAGCCAGGGTCTCACATCCCAGCAGAGAAGGAGGGGCCTCCTTGAGTTTCTAGGAAACTTGGACACAGCTCACATCTCAGGGGCAAACACTCCTTTTACGATCAGAGGGCATTCTTCTTCTATCACATAGACCCTGATTTTCAGCCTCCTCCTCTGGACACACAGGCCGGCTGTGCTTACTTTACCTGGTGCACACTTCCCAGAGACCACAGACAAAGGGGCTAGAGCTCTGTGTTCACAGTGAGCTCACTCCAATGTCACCTCCCCGCCCTCACAGCAGCTTCTCAGATGGAAGGTGAGTGAGAGTGAGGGCACCTCAGGACAAACTTGACAGCAGCAGAAAACAGGCTTGGAGCCAGACTGCATTCCAATCCTGGCTCCACCAACTGACTAGCTGTGTGCCCTTGGGCAAATTGATTAACCTCTCTGGGCCTCAACTCCCTTGTCTGTAAAGTGGTAATAATAATAATAATACTTAGTTCAAAATGTCGTGATTATTCCTTTACTGCGTAGCACTCCATAAAAGTAGCCGTTACTACTTAAAAAAAATTCTTGGGCATTATTTTATCAATCAAGATAAATTCTCACTCTCTATTTATATTTTAAAACTTCTTATTTAGAGAAGTGGTAGAGAGTGGTTGGGGGAATCCAGAATACAGAAGGGCTGTCTCCCTACTTGAGAAAGAGTTGCCATCTTTACATTATTGAAACTTCCTATCTCTGAACAAGGTCTATCTCTCCATTTATTTAGGCCATTTTTTAGCGTCCATCGTTACAATTTTATGATTTTCTTTCTAAAGATTGTGTTCTGTGAGCATTATTCCTGGAGACCTTGCAGGACTCTTAAAATTATAATTGGAATTTTCTATTTATTTATTTATTTTTGGCTGCGTTGTGTCTTCATTGCTGCGTACGGCCTTTCTCTAGTTGCGGCGAGCAGGGGCTACTCTTAGTTGCGGTGCACGGGCTTCTCATTGCAGTGGCTTCTCTTGTTGCGGAGAGTGGGCTTTAGGTGTCTGGGCTTCAGTAGTTGCAGCACGTGGACCTTAGAGTGTGTGAGCTTCAGTAGTTGTAGGGCACAGGCTTAGTTGCTCCGCGACATGTGGGATCTTCCAGGACCAGGGATCGAACCCATGTCCCCTGCATCGGCAGGCGGATTCTTAACCACTGCGCCACCAGGGAAGTCCTGGAATTTTCTTAAAATTACATTTTCTAAGGAATTCCCTGGCAGTCCAGTGGTTAAGACTCTGCACTTTCACTGGTGAGGGTGCAGGTTCAATCCCTGGTAGGGGAACTAAGATCTTGCAAGCTGCCATGCATTGCAGCCAAAAAAAAAAATTACATATTCTAGTTGGTTATTCCGCTGTGTATAGGAATAATATTGATTTTTATATATTGATTGTGTCCAGCTACCTTTCTGATATCTCTTATTAATTCTAATACTTTGGGGTTTTGAGAGGGTTACTATGTATGACATTTGCTCCTCTCCCAAGTTTAGAACAAATTGAGAAGTAAATGCAGGAGTCAGATGGATAGAGGTACAAGCTATCACCTTTATTACTCATAAGGTTCTTTGCAAAATATGGGTTAAATCTGTGGCTACAACAGACTCTTTAATACGCCATTCTGAAACAGGAGGGAAGGAGGCAGGGCACAACATTTAAAAGAATGACATAGCCCGAGGACATGACATAAACTGATTAGAACCAAATAGGTCCAAGATGGTGGAAGATTTGACTTCCAGAAGACCTTGAGCCTCATTATACGCTCAAGCCTCATTATACGTAATACATTAGCGTACGCTAAGTGACACACCGACCAGCGCCATGACAGTTCTGAGGCCAACCATCAGAGATCAAAAGTGGGCATTGGTCCAATTCCTGGACACCTCCGTCCCTTCCCCAAAATAGCTGGAATACTCCTCCCACTCATTAGCCTATGAAATTACCCACCCCTATAAAAACTGAGAACCCCAAACCCTGGGGCTGCTCTCAGCTTCTGAGATGGCCCACACTCTGTCTGGGAAGTGTGTTTCTCTCTAAATAAATCCACTTCTTACCTATCTCTTTGTCTCTCACTGAACCCTTTCTGCCATGAGACATCAAGAACCTGAGCTTCTGGCTTCCCTGGTGGCGCAGTGGTTGAGAGTCTGCCTGCCGATGCAGGGGACGCGGTGTTTGTGCCCCGGTCCGGGAGGATCCCACGTGCCGCGGAGTGGCTGGGCCTGTGCGTCTGGAGCCTGTTCTCCGCAACGGCAGAGGCCACGACAGTGAGAGGCCCGCGTACAGCAAAAAAAAAAAAAAAAGAAAAAAAAAGAACCTGAGCTTCATTAAGTCCTGAGACCAGGTGTGTGATTTCAGTTAAAAGAACGTGGGTTCAAGTCCCAATCTGAGTTACACAGTTTCAATTCCATAATTAAATGTACCCAGTTGCACATAGAGCTGGAAAACTGCAGGCCCTGCCGTTGTAAAACCCATGGAGTAGAGGAGCAGAGGATGAGAGGTTCCTACGGGCAGGCTGGTTCCCCAAGTGAGTAGAAAGGAGGGTACTGGGCTGTGCAGGCTCAGCTCCTTCTCCAGACTTGATAAATTACTCTTTTAGGGTGGGTGAGGGAGCAAATAGAGGCCAATGGTGTTATTCTAATGGAGCTACCACCATGAAGAAACAGGAAACAAATGTCCCTCACATATTGTAAGTTCCATAACATTTTCTATGTAGAAAATCTTATTGTCCATGACAATACTGTTTCTTCTTTTACAAGAGGTATAACCCTTATTAGTTTTTCTTGTCTTATCACTGTACCTAGGACTTCTAGAACAGTGTTGAACAGAGGTCATAATAGTGTCTTCTTGCCTCATACCTAACTTTAAAGGGAATAAATATGATTCCTGTAGCCTTTTGGTAGAAAGCTATTTTGGGGCTAGGGAAGTTCCCGTCCGTTCTTAGTTTGAAAAAAAAATTATAAAGGGGTGTTTAATTTTTTGAATGCTCTTTTGCATTAATTGAAATAAATATACTGCGAGTTCCTGCATGGCCTAGTGTTTGGGGTTCCAGGCTTTCACTGCTGTGGCCTGGGTTCAATCCCTTGTGCAGGGAACTGAGATGCTGCAAGCCAAGTGGCATGGCCAAAGAAAAGGCCATATTATTTGTAACAATATTAATGTGATAATAATAGATTTTTCTAATGTTAAACCATCCTTAAATTCCTGAGCTAGTACAGCTTGTCAGGGAAGATTTCCTAGAGGGAGAGCCTTCAATGATTGTGAAGTAATTAGCTGGACAAAGGAGATGGAGGTGGGGAAGAAAGGGAGGGAAGGGTAAGGGCCAGAGTTGTTGCAGGCAGGGGCAGCAGCAGGTGCAAAGGCCCTCAGGTGGGGAAGGAGCCACTTTGTTGTAGGAGCTTCCTGAAAGCCAGTGTGGCCTCACCTCTGAGGAGTGAGCAGAGAGTGTCTGAGACGAGGTGGTAAGTAGTAAGTCTCCTCTGGTCCCGTTACCCTCTGCACCAAACCTGTAAACTCACCTGATAGAAAACAAGTCTCTGCCTCAGAGATTTTTCAACTGATTAACACTGACAACAGGGCTTCCCTGGTGGCGCAATGGTTAAGAATCTGCCTGCCAATGCAGGGCACACGGGCTCGAGCCCTGGTCCGGGAAGATCCCACGTGCTGCGGGGCAACTAAGCCCGTGCGCCACAACTACTGAACCTGTGCTCTAGAGCCCACGAGCCACAACTACTGAGCCCACGTGCCACATCTACTGAAGACCCCGTGCTCTAGAGCCCGTGCTCTGCAACAAAAGAAGCCACCAATGAGAAGCCCGTGCACCGCAACGAAGAGTAGCCCCCACTCGCCGCAACTAGAGAAAGCCTGTGTGCAGCAGTGAAGACCCAACACAGCCAAAAATAATAAATTAAAAAAAAAAAAAAACTGACAACATTTTTTGTGTGGTTCAGTTTAGGTAGTTTAAATCTCTCTGTTTCTCTTTTAATTAGATGTTGGCCCTGCCTTTCCTCTCTCTTGGTCATGTCAAGGTTCCTCTTCTCTTCTCTTTGGTGGTTTAATGGGCCACAGAGAGAAGTTGTTCTCAAAGTGTGGCCCTAAATGCAACAGATTTCTGTGTATTAATTTTGTAACCTGCAACCTTACCAAATTCATTGATTAGCTCTAGTAGTTTTCTGGTAGCATCTTTAGGATTTTCTATGTATAGTATCATGTCATCTGCAAACAGTGACAGTTTAACTTCTTTTCCAGTTTGGATTCCTTTTATTTCTTTTTCTTCTCCGACTGCTGTAGCTAGGACTTCCAAAACTATGTTGAATAAAAGTGTTGAGAGTGGACCTTCTTATCTTGTTCCTGATCTTAGAGGAAATGCTTTCAGCTTTTTGCCATTGAGTGTGATGTTAGCTGTAGGTTTGTCATATATGGCCTTTATTACATTGAGGCCAGTGGGGAACTTGTCAGATATGCAAACTCTCAGACCCCGAGGGCTTGAGGCCCTGCAGTCTGGTTTTAGTGAGCCCTCCAGGTGATTGAGGTGATTTAGTGAGCCCTCTCAAGAGGTTGAGAACCACTGAGTTAGAGCTTCCTGATGCTATGGGAAGAACCCAAGACTGAGAGCTGGGAGGCCTGGGCCCTGGTCCTCTTTATTCATTTCTCCAACAAATATGTTCTGAGTACCTACTGTGTGTCGTGCACCGTTCGAAGCCCTGGGGACCCAGAAATGAACAAGACAGACAAGGTTGAATTTTTAAAAAAAATTTTAAAATTCATACATATATTAATATAAACCACCATTTTAACCATTATAAAGTATACAATTTAATGGCATTTAGTACATTCACAGTGTTGTGGTGTATACTTAAAAGTAGAATTGCAGGGTGATATGGTAATTCTATGATTACCTTTTTGAGGAACCACCAAACTGTTTCCTATAGTGGCTGCACCACTTTACATTCCCACTAGCAATGTATGGGGGTTCCAGTTTCTCCACATCCTTGCCAACACTTGTTATCTTCTGTTTTATTATAGTCTTCCTAGTAGGTGTGCAGAGGTACCTTACTATGGTTTTGATTTGCATTTCCCTAACGACTAATGAAGCATCTGTTCATATGCTTATTGGCCATTTGTGTATTTTCTTTGGAGAAATATCTATTTAAGTCCTTTACTCATTTAAAAAATTCAATTGTTTGTCTTTTTGTTTTTGTCGTTGTTGTTTCTGGCCGTGCCACGGGGATTGCAGGATCTTAGTTCCCCGACCAGGAACTGAACCCTGGGCCACAGCAGTGAAAGCATGAAAGTGCCAAGTCCTAAGCACTGAACCACCAGGGAATTCCCTTGTCTTTTTGTTATTGAAGGGCTGATGTCTTTGTAGTGGCTAAGAGCAGTGTTTACTAGAGGTGGAATCTTGGACAAGTTACTGAACTTCCCCTGCTTCAGTTTCCTCTTCTGTAAAATGGGGATAATAATAGAATCTACAGTAAAGGATAGTGTGAAGAGTAAATGACCTACTGTGTGCAGAGTTCTTGAAACCTTTCTGGCACACGGTAGGTTTGTGCCATGTAATTGATAGCCCGTATTATACATGAGATGAGACTAACGATAGTAACTGAACACGAAATTATCAGGGATGAATAACTGCTGGGAAGAAGACAAAACAGTGATGCAAATAGAGAGTGACTGGAAGGCTATTTTCGGTTGGGTGGACAAGGAAGGCTTTTCAGAGGAGGTGACACTTGAGCTGACACCGGAATGACAGGAAGAAGCCAACTGCGGGAAGATCCATGTACAGGAAGAGCATTTCAGGCTGAGGGAACGGCTGGGGCAAGACGGGAACAAGCTGGCCAGTTCTAAACACTGCATGAGAGAAGGACGGGGCTGCCAGGGTGGGTGCTGGGCTTTCCCTGCATGGGGGTCCTGGCTGATGGTGACAGCATGAGGGGGCATGAGTTTTGGAGTCAGGAAGCCTAGGTGTCCAGGTCTCTATGTATTAGCTGGGACACTGGGGACAAGTTACTTAGCCCATTTGGAAAAGCCCTCCGTTTTCTCATGTTAAATGTGAGGCTGGTTATATTTATCTCATGGGCCTGCTGTGAAGCTCAAATGAGATAAAATTCAGAGCGGGGAGGGGCACACACACTTTAGATGATATTAATCACAGGTGTGTGCGGCAGGGGGCGCTCAATTGCAGTCTAGCTAATCCCCTTGTATTGGCCCAAAAGAGCAGGGGCGGTTTTGAAAATACCTTTTTGTGGGGTTGGTAATGGAAACATGACCTGTACTTTTCTACCTCAGCATTGTGGTACGTGCAGCCCTCGTAGCCTCTCTCCTACCTTCCTTGAAACGTCCTTCAAGGTCTTTGAACCTTCTTTCAAGGTCCAGTCCAGCTGAGCTTTTATTGAGCACCCCGCCCCACCATGTGCCAGGCCTGGGGCTCTGCAGGTCAATGGCATGGTCTGTGACCATGCAGGAGCTCCTCTGCAGGAGCTTCCATGCCACCTCCTCTACCAGGCTTCTTCCTGTTGCAGCGGTTAGAAGCACCGCACGCTCTCCTGCACGGCTGCAGCACTTTATCCTCAGGGGATAAAGGAGGTCAGGGGAAGAGCTTGGATTTGGAGTCCTGGTCTCCTCCTTACCAGTATCCAGGGTACACGGAGCCCCGCCACGGTCGAGAGCGCTCTGAAGCTGGACTGTGGGGCTGAATCCAGATCCACCACTCATTAGTAACTTAACCTCTCTGTGCCTCAGTTTCCTCATCTGTGAATTGGAGATAATAGTACTTACTTCATAGGATCGTGATAAAGATTCAATCTAGTTAATTGTAATATAGATAAAGCACTAGATGAATGCCTGGCAGGTAAGTGTTATGTAAATATTTGCTTATTAAAATAAATAAAATCAGTAAAACATTAGCATTGTGACATGGGCAAGCCACTGGACAGCCAGAGCCGCAGTTTCCAAATCTGTCCATTGGGGCCACTGTGGGGCTCCAGTGGGATAATATATGCACAGTGCCTGGCACAAGGCAGCCCCTCCACAAAGCCGGCTCCCTTCCTCCCTCCCAGCCCTGTGTCCTGCTGGGGCCCTGTCTGCCTTTCCAGCAACTGCTCAGGACCAGAGAAACAGAAACAGGCCTTATCTGTAACCCAGAGCCGGCACTGTGAAGGTTCTTAGGAAACGTATGCTCTATGGAACTGGAAAAGGAGAGAAGAAATTGGACATGGTGTGTGTATGTGTCTGTGTGTGTCTGTCTGTGCCTGCGCTGGGGCAGGCGGTGGGCACACAACACTGGCCACCCCGCAGCCCACACAATGCTGCAGGGAGGAAAGAGCGGTTTTATCCAGCCCAGGGCAAGGGCGGGGCGCCGGGGCTGCGAGGGCCGGGCCGGCCACTAGGGGTCAGTGTGTCTCCGCCGCAGGTCGCTTACCTGACTGGGGCAGGCGCCCACTGACAGTTCCTGACAGTTTGTAACATCTCCTGCCTAACGTTAAAAAAAAAAAAAAAATTAATTAATTAATGTATCTTTCTCCGTAGCAGAGAAGGGAGCCCAGACAACCGAAATAACAAGCCTCTCTTTGCAGGAAAATGCAGGAGGTGGTTAAACCGTCCCGTCCTTCGCATTCCTGGGCTGAAGGAATAAGAATCCAATTGTGGTTTCTGCTCTGGTTATCTTGGTGCCTCCGAGGGTGCCATGGGGGAAAATCTGCTGAATTCTTCCCTTTCTATTTTCTGCCTCGGCGAGGAGGAGGGCGTTAATGCCGGCTGGCAGTTATTTGAAACTGAGATGGATGGTAATGGGGTGTGTTAACAAACAAGGGCAGGAAATAAAGTGTCATATTTTCTGGAGGGCGAACCGCTCCCCGGAGACAGAGCGGCAGGATTCTAGTGAGGAGACACTCTGAAGGAAAAAAAAAAAATAACACAAAACTCTGCATAATCTCCTCTCTCTCTGTCTCTCTCTCCTTCCCTTTTTGGTGCCTCTTTGGTGAGACATAAATTCTGTCTTATCCCGGGGCTGGCTAACAGGCAAATAACTGGGCACCAAAACAAACAACAAAAAAAACCCAAACTTAGATTCCTGCTTCACTGTTTAGTTATTTCTTTGTCTCGGGCTGAGTCTGGAGATAAAGAAGACTTGAGGACGTGGATGTAGACTTCACCACATCAGAGCTGCCTGCCTGGAACCCAGTCCCTGTGTGATGGTGACCCCCCTCCTCAAGCCCACTGACCCCACTGTTGGATGCTGTGAAGCTGGCCCCTTACTGGTGCTCTTGCAAATGTAGGAAACAACCTCGCCCCATTTCCTGCATCCTTGTCGCCCTCCTCCGTGGCACCTTCTTGATTCCCCTGAAAGAACCCAAGGCTCCCACCAGCCTTGTGTCCCCCTCCCCCGCTGTCCCTTGTGTAGAACCATATCACAGCCTCTCTGAACAATGTGCTCTTTGAAGGCCTGGCTGCCATCTCCTTCTTTGTGTGCCTAGCACCTGGCGTGGTGCCTGGTACATTGTTAGTAGGTGCTTGATATATGTTTGTGAATGAATAACTGGTGATGTCCTGAACCCCCCTGGCTAGAAATAATAGGACCAATGTTTATTGAAGACATTCCCTGTCCTAAATGCTTTGCACGTTTTCTCTCACACAATCCTTACACCATCCCTGGGAGACAGGAACTAGCATGATGTTATCATCAGCATTTCCATTTTACAGATTTGGAAGTTGAGCCTCGCAAGAGGAAACTGCCGACTTGCCCGCTGCCATGGAACCTGGTAACCGCAGAGTAGGGATGTACCTGGTGATCGGTGCTTCAAGACCTCTGCCTCCTTGGATGACCCACTCCCTGGCCCCTGGATCCCTGGCATGGCACTTCACACTAGCTAACTTGTTCTATTATAGAGACGTGCACTCCTTGAAGCCAGGGCTATGCTTGCAGCTTCTCTGTAGCCCTCAAGAGAGGAAAGACCAATCAGGGCAGGGGCTGGAGTCCTCTGGAAACGGGTCCCTGGGTTTGGCTTTGGTTTAGACTGAATGGATCCCCATGGGTCCTGACTACTCAGGACTCTGGAGCCACATTGCCTGGATTCAGATTCCAGCTCTGCCACTTACTAACGGGGCCCATCCCTTAACCTCTCTGGGCCTTGCTTTCCCCATTCGCAAAAAGCGCGTAACAGCAGTTCCCGCCGCATAGAGCTATTGTGGGGATTGAATGAGTGGGTGCATTTGTGTTGAGGGTGCCGGGCACTAACATCTACTGCATGTTAGTGGTTCTTATTGGAGACACGGACACAGAATGTGCACTTTTTGCTGTCACTTCTCAACTGTATGCTTGTCCCTATGCTGGCCGTCAAATGTCTGTGGGCCTTACAATGCCCTGTTTTCATAGGAAAGGTAGTCACTCCACTAAAAACAAACAATGCACCAACAGACTCGCGCCTTTGAGATCACAGGGGAAGGCGAACATTTGGTCCTCCGCCTTAGCCCTCCCCTTCATGTCACATATTAACATATAAATCAACAGTGGATGCCCATATAAGGTCTGGTATTCAATACATTCAGCTTATGGCTGCTTTGGGTGGACATACGTTCACAATTAATGAAGCCAGCCGGCTTCTCCGGATGGATATAAATACTCTAGGAAGAGAAAGCCAAGACCAAAGGCTTAGGACACCCCGTGCCGGCAGCACTAGCTCAGGCTCTTCCTGTGCGTGATGCAGCATGAGTCCATCCTTAGTCCTTCCTGAGGGCTGGATGAACCCACCACAGACACATTTTTGTCAGTGTTCCCAGTGGTGTCACCAGATCCCATGTTCTCTAAGACTAGAATGCATGTTATTAAGTCTTCTTCAGAAAGGTCGCAGAGAGGCATGCGGGTGGGGACCCAGACCACTGGGGAGTGACTCTCATCGTTATCACTCAGTCTCCAAATATCTATGGAGCACTTGCTATACCCTTGGGCACAGTACTAGGTGTGGGGATACCAGTGGGTCCCTGTCTCCAAGGAACAGGCAGCCTGATGGACAACAGCTAATGGACAGGAAATGCTGTTATGTTGAGCATTGGGAAGGAGGAGGCCAGGGTGTTCTGGGGTTTATATGGGGGTGAGGGGGCCCTACTTTGGCCTGGGGATCAGGAAGCTTTCCCAGAGGAGTGCTAAGCTGAGTTGTGAGGAATGTGCTAGGCAGAGAGAGGGCCTGTTCCTAGCTTGTTCAACACCCTGGCATTGAGGAGAAGGTGGAGGAAGTGTGTGGGGCTGGAGTGAAGAGGCTCCCAGGGCAGGGAGCATGGGTGGAGGTAAGCCTGCACATATAGGAGGGCAGAGCACATGGCGCCTTAATAGCCACCTTAAGGACTTGGGGATTCATTGCTATCCAGCCAGGTTCTTTTTGCCCAACGGACAGCAAGCTGAGACACCGAGGCTTGCAGCAAAGAGGGTTTATTTGCATGGCAGCCAAGTGAGGAGATGAGAGAACAAATCTCAAACCCACCACCGTAAAGGCCAGGGGCTCAGGGTATTTATGGGATAACAAATAAAGAAGCAGGGTGCTCTAAGGCATGGGGAGCGTGGGGAAAGGTGATTGGAAGATGGTGTAATAATGTGGTTCTGTGCAGGTATATCTAGGCTACAGGGTTCTGCATGTTCTGAGGGTGGAGTTTTCAGGCCTCTGATGTCCAAAGGTCACTGAGTGGATACTCACGCATGCCCAGTTGAATGGCCGGTGGTCCTATCCAGCCTTAACCAGCTCAGCTCAAACTAGATGCAGCTGACTCCAAGTTCCTGGAAAGCAACTTTGGCAAACATCTTATTGTTTAGGTTATGTGAGTTTTGGAGGACATACAAGTCTTAAAATGACCTTGATTAGTGAAGGCAGGTGAAATGGATTTAAGCCAGGGTTTCAGCCCCCCCTTGATTATTCCTCACCCTTGAGGAAGAGAGGCAACAATTGCTCTGGCTACTTCCTGCTGATAAGGGGCGTAGACCTAACAAGGGCTTGAGGACTGAGAAGGCATAACTAGCAGAGAACAGTCATTCTGGTAATGCAACAAGTGATCTAAATTGCCTTCTGAAGAGTTTAACCTTACTAAAGTCACCACTGCTGTATTGCAGACAAAGACGATCACCTTAATTTCTTCCTCACAGCTTCTTTCTGAAAAGGATCTTGAGATCTGTTAGGCATTCCCCTGCCCACTCAGAGAAGTCAATGTCGGGGGTCCAATGAGCCAAGGTTTGGATGATCTTGGTTGCAGTTTTTCTTCTGCAGCATGGTTTCCATATCTCACTGCGTTCCTCGTAAGGTCCAGTCCAGCGAGGATGGATCTGGCCTGTGGTTGTTTAATCTTCCAAGATGTCAGCCTAGAGGTTCATTGTTTCCTCCTTTAAGAGTTTCCTTCTTTGGTGCATTCTTCTGGAATGGTTGCAGGCTATTCTTTTCAGGATTGGAACAATAGAGTCTGTAATGCACAAGCCTGTTCTGGTGGTACTTTGTGTCCATTTGTCCAGGTGCAGAGGTAACCCTTTTGCTGAGTCCCTTGTTGAGGTCCTCAGTTTGGCCCTTCTCTTCCCTGTGTTAGGGCAGCAGCCAGCAGAGTGGCCTGCTTCATTCTCTGTTGTTCCCTTTTCTCCTGAACCTGGTCTCTGCCATCAAAAACTTTAAAGGCAATTTCAACAACTTGAGACATAGGCATCGCTAAATTTTCTGTTACCAGGGTTGCCACCAGACCCTTGCTCAAAACCCATCAACCCCCTCCCTTGAACAGGAACTAACTTATATCTTCTTCTTTTTTTTTTGCGGTACATGGGCCTCTCACCGCTGTGACCTCTCCCACCGTGGAGCACAGGCTCCGGACGTGCAGGCCCAGCGGCCATGGCCCACGGGCCCAGCCGCTCCGCAGCACGTGGGATCCTCCCGGACCAGGGCACGAACCCGTGTCCCCTGCATCGGCAGGCGGACTCCCAACCACTGCACCACCAGGGAAGCCCCCCTAACTTATATCTTTAAGGTACAAAGTCTAGACACAAAGAAAGGAAGCTATAGGAAGAGAAAAGCAAAAACCAGATAGAACCAGCTGAAACCAAGATGGCAACGAATCTGATCTCCAACAGACCCTGAGTCTCATTCTACGCTGATTTTACTACATTAGCATAATGAATGACACACCTACTAGTGGCCATGACTGGAAGTCACAGACCATAAAGGGGTGACACCCCACTTCCAGGAAAGCCCTGTCTCTCTCCCAGAAAACTAATGCTTATGCCTCCCCATCATTAGCCTCACTCCTCCTCCCACTGTTCTTACTCTTTAAAAGCAAATCCCTCTCACTTAAGGGGAGAAGTTGATTTGTGAACTAAGTTCCTATGTCACCATTCTCTGGCCATTGCATAAAGCTTGTGCTGCTTCCATCTCAGCTTCAGTTTTGTTTTTGGTTGCATGAACACGAATGGAAAAAGAACCTTCCCAGCCAAGGCAGAGGGCCTTGGCGGGACTAGGGCCCAAGCAGGGTCCATACCACTTAATTCAGTAACATTTCTACCTTTTACAGTTTCTTCTGTGTATTGGGGGCACTCTGACTAGTAAGTCATATTAACTATCTTTAAATTCTCCAGGGACATAGGTCTATACCTGTATACTGTCTATGGGCTTTAAAGACCCTTTCTAGAAATTCCAAAAGATCCTCATTTGGTTTCTGTTTTACCTCCTGTACTCTATTAAGGCTTCTTTGTTTTGGTGCCCCTCTTCACAATCCTGCAAGAATGCACTCTTAGTAGTGTTCAACTTTTAGCCTATCCCTAGCATTCACATCCCAGTTAGGATCCACTGCTGGTACAGCTACCCTTGCTGCCTCCCGTACCAGCTTGCCAGGTACTGTGTGAAGCCGATCTACCTCCTCCGTAGCTTTATCCAGCACTGTTGTATGTTCTTCTGAAGTGAAGAGGATATTTAGTAAATTTTGAACATCTGTCGAGGTTGGGGTGTGGGTTGCAAAAAAAAATCGATGAAAAGATTTTCCATTCTCTTTGGATCATCTCTATAAGATGGCATGTTGCTCTTCCAGTTAAATTAATTGGAAGTTGATCTGAGTCCACTCCTTTTTCTCAACCCCATCAACTGCCCAGTCTCAGCATTTACAACCCTAATGGGGACTTGCCTTAATGAATCTTGCCCCCCTGCATAACTAGGTTACTGGCATCTGCATGTTCCGAGGGTGGAGTTTTCAGGCCTCTGATGTCAAAAGGTCACTCAGTGTAGATACTTGTACATGCCCAGGTGAAGTGTTGGTGGTCCTATCCAGTCTTAACCAGCTCAGCTCCAACTAGAGTAGGGTAGCTCCCTGGCCAAATTGAGTGCCCTAGTGGGTATGAGAGGGGGAGACCATTCTTATTTCTTGACCCTCAGAGACTGAGGTGGCCAGGCCTGAGGCTCTGGCTCAGGTGCTGGCAACGAAAGAGCAGCAACACCATTGTATGTGGGTGGAGGAGGAGCAGTCAGAGTGTTCAGCTGAACCAACAGCAAGTTGAGAAAGTTGTCCTCCTTTTCATTAGAGTCAAGCAAAACAAATTTCTTTGCCTTCCTTTTCTGTTGGACTATAAGGTTACATCTTCCTTTTTTAAAAATTAATTAATTTTTGGCTGCATTTGGTCTTTGCTGCTCCACACGGCCTTTCTCTAGTTGTGGTGAGCAGGGGCTACTCTTCATTGTGGTGCATGGGCTTTTCACTGCGGTGGCTTCTCTTGTTGCAGAGCATGGGCTCTAGGAGAGTGGGCTTCAGTAGTTGTGGCTTGTGGGCTCTAGAGCGCAGACTCAGTAGTTGTGGTTCAGGGGCTTAGTTGCTCCGCAGCATGTGGGATCTTCCCAGGCCAGGGCTCAAACCTGTGTCCCCTGCATGGCAGGCAGATTCCTAACCACTGCACCACCAGGGAAGTCCAAGGTTACATCTTCTTTGCACAGGTTTATTTTGATATAGTAACGTAAGACTGTACATAGGATATTACATCCCATTTTTCTTTCCGTTTATAAAATAAATCTAGTTGCAGAATTATATGGTAATTTAAGGACCCATTTTCAGGTCATCTTGCTCCTGAGTCTAAAGGATATTGTGATCACACAGTGTTACAAAAAAAAAATCATCTTTTTCTTTACCATGGATTCATAACTTGAAAGTCATCCAATTAAAAGAATACAGCCTAGAGGGCTGCAAGAGGGAATTGGATTAACATATCCCATATTGAAGGGGTTTTACTTCCAGGTGGTAGCAGCAATGAAATCTTTCTAAGGGTCCTTGCTTATAGTCACCAAGAAGCTCAATCCCCAATAGCCAATTCTTTACAATTAAGACAATCAGACACAGACAAAAGAGACCAACACAAACAAAACCAGAACTAGAGCCCTGGGCCTTTAACTCAGGTATGGAGTGCCGCAGTAGTGGTAACTTTTCATGTTGCCTGCCAAAATCCTGCCAGGTGGGCCTCCAAGCTGCCATTTGGTCAGGATTGCAAAGACAATCTAGGAATAGGTGATTTCTTTAACAAAATTACTCCCCCAAAAAAGTCTTCTGAACCTCAAAACCCTGAAACCCCAAAACCGTCTCTTTGCTGCAAAACAAAACTAAGCACCAAAGGTTGGTGGCATCTCACCAGGACCATTTCACCACAGGATGGCATCTCACCATCCAAGGGATGGTCCCTGGAACAGATGGACCAGGCAGCTGCTTGGACTCATCCACAGGTTCAATACCAGCAAAAGGCCGACAAGCCACAGACAAAATGTCTGTCTTGTCTTACCTCCTGGCTGGCTTGCCAAATGCTGTGACTCTGAGGTTTGCAGCAAAGGGAGGGTTTATTTGCCAGGCAGCCAAGCAAGGAGATGATAGAGCAAATCTCAAATCCACCTCCCTGAAGGCAAGAGGCCCACAGCATTTCTGGGTTAATGAATAAAGAATCAGGGTGCTCTAAGACATGGGGAGCATGGGGAAAGGTGATTTTCCCTATCTGCATGTTCCGAGGGTGGAGTTTTCAGGCATCTGATGTCAAAAGGTCACTCAGTGTAGATACTCGTGCATGCCCAGGTGAAGGGTCGGTGGTCCTATCCAGTCTTAACCAGCTCAGCTCCAACTAGAGCAGCTGACTCCAAGTTCCTAGAAAACAACTCTGGCAAACATCTTACTGTTTAGGCTATGTGATGCTTGGAGGACTTTGCAAGCCTTAAAACGACCTTGATTAGTGAAGGCAGGTGAAATGGATTTCAGGCCACAGTTTCTATTACAAGGGTAATAGGGTATAGTTGAAGGATTTAAAAAGAAGATAAGATTTACATTTAAAAAGTTGCTTATAGCTGTGTTGTGGATTGGCAAGGATTAGAGAGAAGCAAAGGTGATCTTGGGAGACGAATTAGGAGATTCCATAATTGGCTGGGGGAGAGATGTGGGTGGGTGGCCTGCAGTGGGGTGGGAGGGGTGGGACGGAGAAGATCAATTCTATAAACATTTAGGTGGTAAAATTAATAGGACTGGATTTGGGGTGACAAAGGAGAAAGAGGAATCACAGAAGACTCCCAGGTTTTGCCTTTGAGCAAAGGAGTGGATGGTGGAGGAGAAGTGGGCTTGGGGCAGAGCAGACTGTAGGTTCAGCTTGGACACGTTGCGTCTGAGACCCTGGTGAGACGTTGAAGTGGGGGCTATTGGGTAGGGTCTGTAGTCTGAAGTGCAGCAGATGGGATGGGCTGGTGTTAAAGATTGGGAGTCATTGGCCATTGTAGGTGGCATTTAAAGCCATAAAGTGGATGAGGTGGCCCAGCCAAGTAAGCATGTCAGTGCTGGAATGGAGAAAGTGAATGGCACTCATGGAATTGGAGGAGTGGAGAAGGGGAGACTACAAAGAGCAGGGCTGGGCTCTCCTGCAGCACCATCTGGCATTTGTCTCGGTAACCAATCTCAGGTGGCAAACTATTTTTGGTACTATTATGGCTTTGGAAGAAGTAGCAGTGACGTAGGCCCTTTCAACCACATGATGAGAATTTACAGTCATTTCTTAATCTGTTTTGGGGACTTGCCTAAACCTTGTTGGGATTTAAAAGTCATGGGTCCTTTGCGGCTGCTTTGCTTTGTTGAAATTCTTCCCATCTGATCTTGTTGCAACAAGGACCTCTCTTGAGTTCTCTGTCTCTTGCAGTACTTGCCCTAGGCAAGGTGGGATTCCTGATAAAAGAAGGGCTGGAGAGGGGTCCCCTCTCAGCTTGTGGCCTGTCTGACTTGCTATTAGCTAGTGGTAAAAGTTGCTTTGGAGGGAAGGGTGCCTCTCGAAGATCTGAACATTTAAATGCATGACCCAGCCCTTGCCCTCTCACCTTTCTGCTCTCTCTGATTCTGTCTTTCCCAGTGTATTTGATGTCCTCCACTGGTGGCGTGGGAGATGATTTTAGATGGTAGATGGACATGACATTAAATAAGATAAAATCACAGAGTGATAAATTTACTTTATTTTCAATCCTGTTTGTGGAAAGGAGAAAAATCCCAGGATGTTTAAAATTCTTACTAATCTTTCCTTTTAGCAAAGAGTGAGCAGGTACCTGGGACCAGACAGAAGCTTTAGTCAGCTCTACTAGCTAGTGTCATTCACTTTATTTTCATTGATTTTTATTCTCCCTTCTCTTCATGGCCCACGATGCAGGTTTGCTTTCACAGTTGTAGTGCTATTCCCGCATATTTCCAGCTCTCTGCTTTGTCACCTCAGCTAACCTGGCCTATCCTGATTGCTGCAGTAATGATGTAAAACCTTCTTTTGAAATAAGTGTATTTGAGTAAGTTCACAGTTGGAACCCGGTTATGGCACAATATCTGAAGGTGATAACATGCGTGGCAAAGCTTCGAGAATGATGGATGAGATTACAGAATTTTTTAAGGGGCTGACCTAATTAGTGTGATTGGTTGTCCTGGTTTTCCTGGGATTGTGTGTCTGGGATGTGGGACTCTCAGTTTGAGAACCGAGAAAGTCCCAGGCAAACTGAGATGAGTTTGTCAGACTGATTCTAAGTGAAACTAACTGATTGTATTCACTCACTGGTCTTAATCAAAGTGGGGTGGCTGGCGTGCTCAGCAGTCCGGTCGCCAGAGGCTTTGGGTCAGATGAGGGAGTCGGTGAGTCTTTGTCAAGTCTCCCCTACCCAAAGTGGTTTAACTCCCTCCCATCAGACAGATGAGGAAACCGAAGAGGTGGAGAGTGACGGATTTGTCCCCAGTTGCACAGATTGTAACTGTGGCAGAGTGGAGAGTAGAACCACATCTCCTGACTGTCAGTTCCAGTTAGTTTTCCTCCTCCTGGATCCCCAGCTAGAGCTCTTTGCTCTGTTCTGCCCTTTCCTTCCCAGTCTCTGTTTGCTTTCAGATGCCTCCATAATTAAGTTAAAAGAATGAACGATTAGATGGCATTTAAGCGTGAGACACTGTCCTAGGAGCTTTCTATTAATATACTAAATTGATCAGTATTCTAGATTATAATTAATTTGTAACATAATAAACATTAATATTGTATATGATATATATCAATCATAATTAATATATATTGATCTTCACAACAATCCTTTTTAACACGTGAGGAGATGGAGGCATTTGCCCAAGGTCATCAACTAGTACGGGGCAGGGGCAGGATTTAGAACCCAGGCTATCTGGCTCAAGAGTCCATGTGTGTAACCGCCAAGCTCCGCAGTGCTCTGTGTGGCTGTCCTTTACCAACGTGGCCCACTGCGGGGAAGGAGGGTGAGCCCCCAGATGGTGGGCCATGTTTATGCGGAAAGGGTTCAGTGCAGGCATCCTGAGATCTGAGTTTGAATCCTGGCTCCAGCATTCACTTGGAATGCTTGGGCTGTGCTTTCACTGTGTGTAAAATAGGAAAATGACAGTGATAGTAAATATCATATCTGTTTCTCTTTTCTCTGCTAGGTTGTCATAAAGATCGCATACAAGTAAGTAAGTCTATGGGACAGGATTTTGTGAACAGTAAAGCACAAGACAGATATAGTTAGTTTTTTTAAAACAGACAATGGCATAAAGAGATGCTTGTCAAAGGCACGATGATGATGGGAAAGCCCACCGTGAAAAGGCAGTGGGTGGGCTAATTACAAAGGTCCCGATTGGAAGTCTGGATGACGGTAACATAACTAGTGATTGCTCAATCACATGTGCTGAATGGACAAATGAGTGATGAAAGTTGGAAATGAGAACCCTGAAAGAAACTGTGGTTTAAAAGCATACGGGCCTGGTAAAAAAAAAAAAAAAAAAAAGAGAGAGAGAAAAGATAAAAAAAGAAAGGAAAAGACTTGTGTCATATTGCTGAGGTCAGCTCCACTTTACAGGTGAGGAATCCAGGTTGTGGAGAGACCAGAGACTTGCACAGCATCACCCTGCATCTCCCGGGGACTCCTCCCAGCCCTGCCCTGACCAGCCGCAGACTCCGGGCAGGTCTGTGACCTCTTTGCACCTCATTTTCCTCCTTTCACATTCAGGGTGGCGAGGATTAGATGCATTAACCTGGTGGAGTGATCAGCCCGGTGCCTGGCACCTGGGAATCCCTCAGTCAATATCAGCTATTATTATTAGTGGTGGAATCTGCTTTTTAAACTGAATGCACAATTGCTACCTGGAAGATATTGATTGTATTTCTCCATCTCCACTGAGATTCTGGAATTGGTTGGTTAGCAGTCATGAAATCTCCCTCTGATTTCAGAACCTCTGTGATCCTCTCTGGAGGCAGACGGGTGTCTTTCAAGACCCCTTGCAGCCTGTCTTTTTTTTTTTTTTTTTTTGCGGTACGCGGGCCTCTCACTGTTGTGGCCTCTCCAGTTGCGGAGCACAGGCTCCGGACGCGCAGGCTCAGCGGCCATGGCTCACGGGCCCAGCCGTTCCGCGGCATGTGGGATCTTCCCGGGTGGGGCACGAACCCGTGTCCCCTGCATCGGCAGGTGGATTCTCAACC
The DNA here is from genome assembly GCF_003031525.2 of Neophocaena asiaeorientalis asiaeorientalis. Lineage (NCBI taxonomy): Eukaryota > Metazoa > Chordata > Mammalia > Artiodactyla > Phocoenidae > Neophocaena > Neophocaena asiaeorientalis. The sequence continues at coordinate 2,819,866 of NW_020174560.1, read as the reverse complement.
ACTGCGCCACCAGGGAAGCCCTGCAGCCTGTCTTTGATCCTAGCTCCTCCTCTGCATCTGAGTCTCTCTTTCGGCCAATCCTTTCCCACCTCAGTGCTTTAGTGAAGGGCTACCAGGTACAGGAATGAGTGTTCCCCCAGATCCCTTGCTGCTTCCCTTCAAAAACGAAATGCTCGGTGCTAACAAAGTTTCCCTCCTCCTTCCCCTCCCTGCCCCCCTCCGTGTTATCTATGGGGATTGGAAAACATTATCAAAACAGACCCCATCTGTTCCTGAAGTCGTGGAAGAATACTTGTGTGATAAATTTACAGGGTCACTGGAAGACCCTCTAATTTTCCGGGAAATGACAAGGCGTCTGTGGCCACGTTGTGTAAAATTTCCTCTTTTATCCCGAGTTACATGCCATGGACTATTTACTCGGAGTCTGAGGGTATATTTACCATTCAGGCAACATCATACGCCGTCAAAGAAATCTACTCAGAGTAGGATGTGTTGGGTGTCTCGCCTTTCTAAAAATGACACTCGGCTCTTTCTTTTTTCTTTTTTTTTTTTAAATAAATCTTTTTAGGCGCTATGTTCTCAGTGTAAATAATTCAGGAAGGACACTGGTAGGGAGTCAAAGTTCAAGTCAGGGCAGATGTCCTGCACAGAAACAAGACTCACAGCATTGCACAGCCACACAGAATACAGAACTTGCCTCCGAAGCCAGTAGCTGAAGGAATGATTTGGGGAGAGATTGAAGAATATGTTTCTCCAAATTTAGAGCCCACTCACATTTCATGGGTTCTGACATTAATATTGAACTTGAACATAAAGTTCTGGCAAAATCCAGTCTCCTGATTCAAAACAAGATGCTCAGGGAGTCTGCAAAGGTGTCTCGGAAGTGCTCGGTCTCTTACAAAACAGCCTGTTTGAGGATTCAAGTGTGAAAGAAGCAGGACCACGCTGATTCCATTTCCCTTGAAATCCATGCGGCTTTTAGAATGAAGCAGTGATGGGGTGGTGGTGGGCGTGTGGAGGTAGGAAAGAGCTCTGGAAAAAGTGCATTTGAGGTTTTGCTGACCTGAAGACATTTGAAAATTAGTTTGAATCCTTCTGTCAGGTCCTGACAGTCCATGAATCTCGCAGACTTTGTTTTTGCTCTGATAACAGATCCCCAAGAGGACTTGTTGCAGAACAGAGTGGGTGTGAGGCCACTACCTTCGCCCCACCCCCGCCAGGGACACAAGGACAGCCACCCTGGGGCTCTGCTGCCTGTCTTTATCACAAGACCTTGTCCCCAGGAGTGGCTCTGTCTGGTCTCATACCTACTCCCCGGTGGGGTGGGTGGGCAGATTGCTGCCTTGTAATGACGTTGGCCCTGCGCTTGAGGCTCCCATAGCCTCCAGGTTGGGGTGGAGTGACCCCATATATCTCAGCCCCTATAATTTTTCTGAATTCTCTTATCATTTTATCACTTCTCAGCTTTAGAGCTCTCAGCAGCGGCTCTGCAGCTAGAGCTTCAAGTCCATGGTCCTCAGCTCTGCCCTCCGACGCCTCATGGCCTGCCTGCCTCTCCAGTGTCACCTTGCCCCTCACACCTGATCCTCTCGCCCTGCTGAACCGCTTTTGTTGACCCTAAATTGCCAGGCCCTCTTTGGCCTCCTTGTCCTTGTCTTTGGTTCTGTTTGGAATATTCTCTCTCTTCCAATCTGCCTCTTCATCCAGGAGTCTTGCCCAGGACCCAGCCGTCTTCTGTAACGCCTTGTATGGTCACCCTGAACTTGCCCCATTGTAGCGCTCACCACTTCCTGTATTGTCGTGGTCCCGTTCTGTGACTTTGAGCACATTATCTTCACCAGGTTCTGGGGAGCCAGCTGTCCTTGGGGGGTGTGTCAGGGTAGGGAGCGAGGACTAGATGATACTCCCAGGGGGCTGTGCAGTGGGGAGGGGTCCATGCTAATCGCTGGGCTTTGGGGAAGTGAAGGATTCTGGATGGCAAACCAGCAAGATGGTGGAAGGCTGTAGAGTGTGAGACATAATCCCGTACCATAACTCTTCAGGTCCCTATATAATAAAGTCATCAAATCCATAAGATCATCACTGGAATTGTATTTCTTATGGAAAAGTAGTAAAGGGGTTTAGGGCTTTGTCCCAACTGTCTCAAGGCCATACTGGGATGACACTTATGAACAAGAATGGAGACAGGATCAGGAAGAAGAAAGAAAGAATTTGCATAAATTATGGGAAGGAGTCTGGATTCACATAGGTTATGAAATTGGTTTTGCACTATGGGTAACACTTGTTTGTCTTTCCATTGGACTGTGAGCTTCTTGAGGGTGGGAGGTATGGCTTATTCATCTCTGGATGCCCAGTGCCTTACTTAATACCTGGTGTATAGCACACAGGGCTCAGTGAATATTTGTTGGATGGATGGATGGATAGTTTTTCCAAGGATGCAGACAGACTAGTCATCTGCCTTAGATGCCTTTTCTTATCCTGCCCTGCTCCCTCCATTAGTTGGCCACCTTGAACTCACCCTTCATAGCACAGCATCTGGGGCACAGGGAGTAGTACAAGCAAAGGCCTGGAAGTCAGAGGGAGCAAAGGTCCAGTTGCGAAATTGCAGGAAGGTGTGTGTGGTGGGGAAGCGCATTCTGAATGAGGCAGCAGGGGTGGGTGGTGCGGCTGGAGAATTTTCATCAGGGATCAGACTGCAAAGGGACTCCACCTTTGGCCTTTCTCCTGAGAGCAACGGGACCTGTTGAAGGGTTTCATGCAACATCATGAACAATTGCAATCCACTTTGCTGTCTACATCACTTTTCAAACAATGCTTACAACTACCCTGCCAGGAACACAGCCCAGAGCAGAGCTGCAACCCAGAGCAGAAGTGAGTCAGCCCTGTTTTACCAGGAAGCATCCTGGACCTGGAAGCAGAAGGCCTGGGTTTCTTTTGAGGCTTACTCTTTTGGGTACCAGCTGAGTGACATTGACAGAGTCACTTTCCCTTGTGCCTCAGTTTCCTCACCTGTTAAAATGAATAAAATAGAATTTACCCAGAACTGGCTTCATGGACGTGCAGCTTGTGCGGTAACACAGGACCCCATCCTTATAGTGATACTGACCTTGGTTTAACGCTCTGCTACCACTGTCATGACATTCTTATTAATTTTTTTTTTTTCTTTGCGGTACGCGTGCCTCTCACCGCTGTGGCCTCTCCCGTGGCAGAGCACAGGCTCCGGACGCGCAGGCCCAGCGGCCATGGCTTACGGGCCCAGCCGCTACATGGTATGTGGGATCCCCCCGGACCGGGGCACGAACCCGTGTCCCCTGCATCGGCAGGAGGACTCCCAACCACTGCACCACCAGGGAAGCCCTCTTATTAATTTTTGAACAAAGAGGCCCATATTTTCATTTGCACTTGGCCTCACAAATTATGTAGTTGGTCCTGAATCTACCTCACGAGGATGGTGTGAGAATAAAATAAGATCCAGTATGTGAAAGTGCTTTAAAGACAATAAAGCACTAAACAAACGTAAGGCCTTATTGATATTATCCACAGTGATGTGATTATTCTAAGTTTACCCATCCTCCTGTGTGCCAGATGCTGGGGACCCAAAGATAATCAAACCTAGTCACTGTCTTCAAGGGACTCTGGGTTATTCAGTAAACAGCAGAGCTGGGACTTGAACCCCTGTCTATGATACACAGTCCAGGGCTCATCTACAATAAACCGTTGCTAACATACCCATTTGCTCCACTGTTCTATTAGAGCCTTAGTGCCCAGGGCATCTTTCCTATTCTCATGGTGCCTGGAACAGTGTTATATACATACAAGTTACCTGGTAAATGTTTGTTGAATAAATTAATATATTTGAGAGAATGACATGTTTATGTTCCAAGCATCCCTGCTTAAATGTCCTATTATTTTCAGGATAAAACCCAGACCCCTTATCTTTGCACTTGGCCCTCTGTGGTCCGGCCCCTACCTCCATCTCCATCCTCCTGTACTGATGGGCCCCTCCCCCCTGTGGCCACTTCAGCTTCATTTTGGTCACTCACACCCACCATGCTCTGCCGTCCCAGGACATTGGCACCTGCTGTTCCTTCTGCTGGAACACTTCTTTGCTCTTGGCAATTGCCTGGTTACCCCCAGCTCATGGTTCACATTGCTTCCCAAGCTTGACTTTCTCTGCGAGGCCTGCGCTGACCTCACCAACCAGACCTCCATCTTTCTGATGGTGTCTCAAAACACTGTGACCTGCCCTGTGCTTTCTGCAGTCACAACCGTGGACTTCTCAGCATGGTTATGGCCATAGTGGCCCATCTGGTGCGCTGAGCCCAACCACACGTGGCTTTGTCCCCTGTGGTGTTCCCAGTGATTGGCGCAGTGCCTGTCACAGAGTAGGTGCTCAGTAAATGTTTGGTGAGTGTGTGAACAAGCATGAAGTGTTTGCGAGGTTTGTGCCTGGGTGTTCTCTCCAGCACAACAGGCCCGAGCTATATGATAAGCATAGAACAATGAATGTGCAATGGGGCCCCTTCTATACACCAGATGCTATGCTAGGCCCTCCAGATGTACCATCTCACACTATCCCCACAGTATATCCACTTCATAGATGAAGAGATTGAGGCTCAGGAAGGTTAAATGACATTCCCAAGGTCACAAATCTTGTAAGGGACAGTCTGAACCTGAGGCCAGTGCTGACTAACACAGACGTCTGGGCTCTCTTTTACCACCTCCTATAGCTCTTGCTTTTTCCCCAACTTGCCTCTCCCCAACGAAGTGTCCTGTAGGCCTGTGCTGCCCACATGTGAGCTGTGACACGTGACACATGGAACGAACACAGAGAAGACTGTCACAGGCGCAGGGACCAGTCTCCGCTCTATTCTTTTTTTTTTTTTTTTCTTTTTGCGGTACGCGGGCCTCTCACTGCTGTGGCCTCTCCCGTTGCGGAGCACAGGCTCCGGACGCGCAGGCTCAGCGGCCATGGCTTGTGGACCCGACTGATCCGTGGCATGTGGGATCTTCCCGGACTGGGGCACAAACCCACGTCCCCTGCATCGGCAGGCGGACTCTCAACCACTGCGCCACCAGGGAAGCCCTCCGATCTATTCTTGATCACTGTGTCACCTTGAGTAAGTCAGGTTTGCTCTGTGAGCCTTGGATTTTCCAGCTGTAAAGCTGGGAATTGGACGCATGAGCTCCGTGTTTCTTCCCGGTGCTAATTCTGGATCTACGTGGTTCTTTCTAGCTCTGCCCCTCCCCATGCCCCAGCCATGCTGCCCTTCTTCCTGCTCCTTGAACACATCAAGCTCCTTCCTACCCCCACAGCTTTGGTACCTGCCAGGCCCTCTGCCTGGAGCATCCTTCTCTGATCTTCATGGGGCTGGCTGGCTCCTTGGCACAAAAGTTTCAGGTTAAGTGTCACAGAGAGGACTTTCCCACCCACCTGAGCTAATGTTGGCCCATGCCAGTCACTCCATTGCCTGGTTGGCTGCATAGCACTTGTCACCATTTGAAATTGTATCTATCTATCATCTATCTATCTATCTATCATCTATCTATCTATCTATATGCACATACACACACATATATACATTTTAATCTATTTAAAATAAACATAAAAGTTCTCTCTCTTTCTATATCTACCTATCTATGTATGTAACTATGTATCTCTCTATCTGACTGTCTGTCTCTCTATCTAGCTAGCTATGGTTTTTTCTTTGCTTGTGAGTCTCCCATCACTAGGATGTGAGGCCCATGGGAGCAGGGCGGTGGGTTGTCTCATTCATGGCTACATTTTTAGTTCTTGAGAGGAGCACAGTGAATATTTACTGAGTGCGTTGAACAATCAGTTGAATGAATGAATGAGTGAATAGTTCTGTGCTCTCTAAAGCACCAAGGATCAGGATACAGCAGGGAGAGAAGGTCAGGTAAGATCGGGGCCACTTGGTGCCATCATCAGAAGCAGCACTAACCCCAGATCTCATGGAGTAACGTGCCCAGTACATAGTCATTACATACAAGAATTCATTTAACCAGATTGGTTGTGGCATCTGCCCTGGCGTGGCAATTGTAGTGCTTGCAAATCCAGTACGGATTATCCTGGAGAAACATCACAAATCCAAAACGGCCCAGATGGAAGGATGACCTCCTAACCCCGCCCCTCCTTCTCTTTCTTCAACCAGAGAATGTCAGTGTCCAGTTGCCAGGAGAGCTGTCTGAGTCTGACCATGTCACTTGGGGAGCTTGTATTCAAATTTTGGGGGGCATTTCCAAAGCTCTCAGATGCTGATAAAATATCCGTAGCTCTCCATGGGCTCTGAGGGTTCACATCTACTGTTTTTGAAACTCTTCCACAAGATAGTTCCACTCCCCACCCATCACCGTCCTGGTTTACCATTTGATACTTTAGAGTTGCCCAGGGACTGGAGAGAGATGGATTTTATTTTACATCCTACAGCTGTGCTGGAGAAACCCCACATATTTAAAATAGTAAAATGGCTTTCAGGCTAAGAGTATTTCTTATTCAGGATTTGAAAATCTGGAGCCTGCTACCCAGTTGACCTACCTCTGAAAAATAAGATAAAAAAGTAAAATGTAAAGGCTCCATCCTAAACCTGTCACCCCCAACTCCTTAAGAGCAATTTAGGCAGAATACAACAGTTGCTGTCCTGATCTGCTTTCTGGACTCAACTATCCACCCAGAAAGGCAGGAGAAACCTCAGTTCTTAGACTGGAAAGTGCTCCCTGGGATGAGACGAAGGGACTTGAGAATTCATCACATCTCTCTGCCTGCCCCTGGGGTTGGCCCGCAATCCACTGCCCCAAAGAAACAAGAATCTAAAAACTTTGAGAGAAGGCGATTTCACAGTCTCTCTAGGAGTCCTCTTTCATGGTTCAATAGGCCCTTACAGTCAGGAAGTCGTTTCTTGGTCTGATGTACGGTTCTTATGCTGCATTAGACCGTGTTGATCCGAAAGAGTCTGGGTTTCCTGGATGGCACCTCTTTTGGGCTTTCCTGGGGCCCGTGAAGGTAAATGAGCTGTCTTTAAAGGCACATTTTAGAGGAAATCTGTCTTCCACTGTCTAATGGCTGGAACGCTCCTGCTGCTGGAGCCTTTGATGATTTCCTTGCTCGCCAAGGATGCCTGCCTCGCAGCAGGGAGGCTGCCTGAGTTCCGCAGCGTCCTGGGGATGGTCTCTGAGGCGAGGTTTAGATGAGGCTCGCTGTGCTATATTCTAATCCTTAACCCTCCTCGGGGGCCAGTGCTGAGAGTGTTCTTAATTTCGTTCTTTAATTGCTTTACTAACCTACTGGCTCCATCTCATTCTTCACGCCCCTCTTTCGGATACCCCAGCTGCCCTCAGGCTATGCTCCATGGCACCCTCGCAGACTGAAGGCCCTTTCCCTTTCTCTAACCACTCTGACCACCAACGGTTCTCCTTCCCAGTTTTACATGAAGCTTCTAGACCTGCAGCCTTGCATTGCCACTGCAGGTAGCCGACCGGCGATAGATATTTGTGAATGGAGATATTAATGAATGAGTGGGATGGTGCCTGACCATGTACCCGACTGGACGTGTTAGCATTTGGGGTTTTCAGTTGCTTCTCTGTTTAGCAGTGGGTTCTCTCCCTCCCACTCTATCTGAGATCACGAAGCACATTTAGTAAGTAGAGAAGATGCCAGAAACCCAGGACAGGGGAGCCCCAGGTGGGAATCCGGGAAAGAGTTTGACCAAATTTTGGCTTCGGCACTCAGCCGTGAACCAGGCAGGACCCAGGCAGAGGAGACAAAACAGCCTCTTGTATTGGTGGCATCCGTTCCAAGGTGTTTTGGGATCCAGTAAACTCTTCTGTCCACGATTCTCTGAGCCCCCTCCTCTGCCTCAAGCCCAACACAGCCAAACTGAGGAGGGTAGTGTGGAGGTCAAGGTCCTCTGAATTGAAAGGTCAGCTCACTCTCCTGGAATTCCTAAGGAGGGCTATTCTATAAATACGTTGTCTGCATCTCCCTGTCTTCTCCCGACAAAGCAGGCCCTGGAGCTGGGAAGCCTGCCTTCTAGAATGAAACGTAATCATGGAAACTGTGGGACCGGAGGGGTCAACACTGTTTTACAAAGCCATGAGTAAGCAATGAGTTTGGTCACTGGTTGTCCTGGGAACAGAATCCCACTCCATATGGTAAAAGGGAATTTCAACAAAAAGTAGCTTGTCTCTTTAATACTTTCTATTATTAACATAATAACTCTCCCTCTTCGTCACACACCCTGACTCTCCAAATCAGAGGGGACACTACAGCCTCTCGGGCATGCTCTCCCCTAAGCCTCAAGTGGGAGCCCCAGGGATCTGGGCTCTCCAACATCCTCAAAAAATAAACGTCCACATCAGCCCTCAGCTCTCAGACCAAATAACACCCCCAAGGTCACCACAGTACAGATAGTGAGCCAGCGAGTTAGCAAGTCAGGGAGCTAGTGAAATGGTACATCTTCTACCTGCTCTCCAGTTATGGGAGCTAATTAATTTGTGGTTCTCCTAAGCTTTTTGCAGCTTGAAAAACAAAATAAAATACAGTTGGATAAATCTTGAGTTTCTCTCTCTTGGAAGGTGCTTTAAACTCCTTCTTTTTTCCCCACTCTGACTTCCTCTCTCTTCCAAGAAACAGGATGCTGCCCTTAGGCTGTGATGCCCTTTCTTGAAGTTCACATGAGCGTTTCCTTTTTAATTTCAAGGTCATTGTTGAGTTCGCAGGTCTGCAGGAAGTTGCCTTCACTGTGGGAAGTTTTCTCTATCTGAATTTTACCCTGCTTACCATACTTGATGGTGCCCAGGAAAAAAGGTGGTCTTGACTAACAAACTAGCATACGTCTTTCAATGGTGCACCTCATCATCTTTTCCTTTATGCCTTGGCCACCAGGAAGCTCAGTGAAACATTTTGCTCAATTGCACTAGTTTTCCTTAGTTTAAGCTTTTTGACTCTGACTCTGATTTTGGTTCATCTGCCTCAGTTTTAACCATTCTCTACTATTTGTTGAAAATTTGCCTTCAAGTCCACGGGAATCCAGGAGACGTTCAGACAACTTGGGGGTGTGTATCTGGGAGGCTTCTTAATAAGTTGTTCACTGAGGGAATTTGAAGAATTCCTGCAGCGTTGGGAAGAATCATAAAGGAGAGAAGACAAGTCAGAACCAGAAAGATAAGGCAATGTTTTGTCTTTCAGCAGGGCTGGAGCCTGGGTGTGGCCCAAAGTATGAGGTCCCTTTCAAGTGGAAGATTCAGGACTTGCTTATACATTCATTCATTTATTCCTTCTTCCATCCATCCATCAATCCACTTATCATTCCATTTATTAAGAACGTATTCCATTCTAGAGATTTTTCCAGGCACTGGAAACACAGTAAATAACTCTGAAAATGATCTCTGTCCTTACGGAACTTACATTCTGTTGAAGGTGGAGAGACAATAAACAGTAGCAAAAAATACATGAAATATATCATGGGGAGACAAATAAGACAGGAGTGGAAGGGTTACAACTTTATGTAGGGTGGCCTGGGAAAAAGGGGGGCATTGAAATGAATGGAAGATATATGACAGGGAAGCCCATTTACATGGTATCAGGCATGAACCACAAGAGTTGACATGGTCCAGTCAGTACCTTCTAGAAGTAGAAGGGATGCTACAGAGATAACAGATATTATAAAGAGATTTCTACACCTCCCTTAAGCACGTGTGTGAACTTGCACACAAATGAAACTTGCTCTCCACCTGCTCCTCCACTAAGCTGCAGCTTTTCTGCGTGAGTGGAGTGTTGGGTGCAGCCTTTCAGCTAGACAAAATGACTCCTGGAAAAATTAAAAGTGTGTGTGTGAAGATATATATATATATATATATATATATATATATATAGAGAGAGAGAGAGAGAGAGAGAGAGAGAGAGGGAGAGAGAGAGAGAGAGAGAGAGTCCAAAAGAATTATGGATATAGCTTTCGGTGCTTAGAGTTGACTAGAATAAAATTCACAGAAAACGTAAAAGTTTTTGAGAAAGCTTATTGTCAAAACTGCTACCAGACTGATCTGAAAGAAAATGAGGCAGCTGGAGATGTGAGTACATTTCTCGGTCCCTACCTTTCTTCAGGCAGGATGCCATCTGGAGAGCTGCTCACCACTAAGAAGGAAATCTTCCCCAAAGAACACTTCATCAGTGGCCCAGGCTGATGGACAGGGAGGACCTCCCAAGGGCAGAGCCAGGGGCCTCGGGGAAGAGAGGTCTGGGGCGCTAGTCTGAGGGCATAGGACAGGGGTCAAATCAGGGGACATTCCTTGCTCCCAGGTTACTCCCTGTTCAAATGGGAATGTTTTTGCAGTGATTCTGACCCTGTTTTGCCGTTGTATGTTAGGTGTATATGGGAAAAACAACTTGTCTTTTTGATTTTCGGGTCTGTGGACCAAGAAGAGCCTCAGTGAGATCTGATGTAGATCATGAGTTTCTTGATTTCTGGCTCAGTGTCAGAATTGGATAAGATTTTTGAGTGTCTTCGGGATGGAGTGAGTGTATTTTGCATGTGGGAAAGGAATGAATATTTGTGACCAAAAGGGCACAAGGAGGGCATTGTCTGTAAATATTTGCTCTCTCCCCTTTCTGTCCATCTCCGTGGGGCAAGTATACTTTCCTGCCTTTGCTTTGGGCTTCATCATTTTATTTGTTTTGGCAAATGAGGATTACTGGATATGACATGAGCAGGGGCTTGAAAGGTGCTTGTGCTGTTGAGCTTGCTGCCTTGCTTCTGCAGTGGCCACGAGAAAAACGTGACACGGACCCAGGAGGATAACAGTTATGCAGAGCTGCCGTGGGTGACCCAAAGACCTGTAGCCTGAAGCAAAGCCACCCCCCACTGACCCTCAGGCATAGGGTGAGAAATACTTCCTGTTGTATGCCACTGTGATATGTGTGTTTGTTATACAGCAGTAGCTGACTGAGACAACCCACAATATCAACCTGGAGCCCCATGGCTTCCTGAAATATGGGAAGTGAACAAATAAGTGTCTAACAAATTGAGAGTAGGGCTTTGTCGACAGAAAAAAGAAATGATAGCATCCTTGGAATGAGCTGAGAAAGTTCTCCCAGCTACCTTGAGAACTCAGCGTGAGTGGTGGGCCCTGGGAAGGTGGGAGGCTGTCCAGAGCATGGGTCTCCCATGCTGGTCAAAGAAAAGGAAAAAAGAGTCTGTTGAGATTGTAGGTGAGGCGAATGGGTTTATAGACTGAGGCTGCCCAGGAATTCTCAGTGTATATATACAGTGTATATACTTAATGTTTGATATATTTGTTACACAGTAATTTTATGATAATTAAACTTCTTAATATAACTTTGTGGTAAAAGTGCTTCTCCCACATTCCAGAGATTACCAGGAGTCTGACTTTTTTTTTAAAAAAAAACCTTGTATTGTATGTATTTTTAGGAGGAAGTAGAGTAAAAATAAATAGATTAACCAGGAGTGCTGGGAAAGGGGGTTGGGTGGGAGAGAAAAAAATGCCATTCAGAAATAGACTGTGAAACTAATTACCTAGATAAACCGATGTAAAAAATGTATTGTTTAAGACAGGGGGTCATAGACTCAAATACCTTGGGGGCCAGGCAGGTGACACAAACAAGTGAAGCAGGCCAGCTAGGGGCTGTGGGGATATGGAGAGTGCGTGCCATCCAGGGAGGGCAGCTTCTATGACCTGGCTCCCGCCAGTCGCTGCCATGGGGGAATGGAGCCTGTTGTGGCCAAGTCTTCTGTGTTTTCCTGAGAAGCAGAGCTGCCGTGTACGCTAGTGTGGGTTGTAGACGGCACAAGGTGCTCAGGTGATAGGGCAACTGGAGACTGGAATACAATCCAAGCTCTGCTTAACAAGCCCTGGCCAGGACACATGGCTTGGGGAGTAGAGGTGGGCTGGACTTCGGCCCCCTCTCCCCACTTCAGCCTCCCTTTGCATAGTGTTTGATCATACAGGGTGGTGTGCGATGGTGGATCCATTTGCCATTGCGGAACCCCTCGTTTTTTCCTGCCCCTGGCAGCCCAGGCACAGGTGCCCTTCCTAGGCTCAGCCGATTAGATGCTCCTTCCCAGGACCTGGAGTCTTGCATGAGTGACAACAGCACAGAGGAGGAGAGATGACATAGGCTGTGTTTAGGTGTGTTTGAATGGTGATTGGTAGAGAACCTTTAAAAACAGTGAGCTGACAAACAAAACTCACCAGAGGGTCTCCAGCTACCCACTCGAGATCAAGACATTCCAAGTGCAGGAAAGGGACCATGAGTGTACTCACCTGTTCTTAGTAAGCTTTGCACACGCATAGGTTTCTGCTTCATGAAGCTTCCCTAAGTTGTTTCACCACAGTGAGGCGTCCTTCCTGGGTATCACAGTACAGGGCAGCGAAATCTCCCTTTCTCAGAAGGCTGACATTTGGTCCCAGTTCTACTAGACCTTGGTCCTGTGATCTTCGCCAAATTTTCATCATGCTGACCCTCAACTTCCTTGCCTGTGAAATGGGTATATGAATGCTGCTCCCCTTTCCTCCCAGGGATATTGTAAGGATCCAATCCAATGAGATGATAGATCAGGGAACACTCTGCAAGCTCTGACACACCATGTAAACACAAGGTATCACTGTACAGCTGCTGAGACACCAGCAGCTCATGTGGCTAGTGTCTGATGTGACTGACGTTTTAACCAGAGATGGGGGGATCTGGCATGGAGAAGGCCATTCGATTATTATCAAAATGCTGAAAAAACGACTTTGCAATCCACTGCCTCCCCAGGCTACCCACCCTGTCCACTGCTGCAAATCTGTACCTTTCCTATAATAATAAATAATGGTAATGCATCTTAACATTATTTTGTTTGAACCTCACAACAGTCCAGTGAGGTAAGGATTGTCATTCCCATTTGCTGACGAGGAAACTGAGACTCGGGAGCTGAAGGCTATACATCTGGGAAGGAGTAGAACTAGGGAGTGAGTCTGGGGCTTCCCATTGTGGAAGTTCTAGCTCACGGTGTTTCCTAATAGTTTCCTGGGACCATCAGAGGCCAACCTGGAGTTCAACAGCACCGTCAGTGATAGTAAAGACTCCTACGAAGCACTCAGGGATCAGAAGGAAATCATTAAATATCTGGTGAGTGGAGGAGCCCCAGCCCAGAATCCCTTCTCTCCACCTACTGGAAACCATGGCCTCCATCCCTGATTTGGGGGGAACTGTCTCCTTCTCTATTCAGTGTAGGTCTATGTGAAGCTGCTTCTCCTTGCCTGAGAGGGGCATGTGATTTAATCTAGACCAATGAGATACATGATCCCAGTATCTGAGTCTTGAGAGGTTACACACAGGGACGGAGGGAAGTTGTAGCTGGGTCATTCCAAGACCAAGCCTGGCAAAGCAGCTCTCAGAATCGCCCAGAAGCCTTGTGAAAACAGGCTGGGCCTACCCTCAGAGCACCTGATTGAGAAGGTCTAGGGTAGGGCCCAAGAATTTGCATTTCTACTAAGTTCCCAGGCGACGCTGCTGCTCACGGGACCAAAGTCAGAGCTTCACCGCCATCGGTGGTTTTTGCCCTCCAGGGGACATATGGCAATGTCTGGAGACATTTTTGATCTTCACAAGTGAAGGGCTGCTACTAATATCTAGTGGGTAGAGGGGTCAGGGAGGCTGCTAAACATCCTCCATTGTACAGGACAGCCCCCGAGAGCAAGGAATCAGGCAGCTGCCAATGTCCGTAGTGTTCAGGTTGAGAAAGCTTGCTCTAGAGGAATGGTCCACGTGCTCTGACACTGAGGCCGCAGAGATGCCTGGTTCCTACCTATCTCCATCCTTCTCCATGGAGTCTCTGGGCCCGATATCCTTCCAAAACATTCCTTCTTCCTTTTACTTAATCAGAGTCAATATTTGTTACCTGCAACCAAAGATCTGATGGAGATGAGGATTTAACTGCTTTAGAGGAGTCAGGTTGGTGCTAAGGAAGATCATGGGCTGGCTTCTGGGTTAGAATGACATATAAGCCTCATGCCTTTCTTTCCTTTCCACCTGTGACTCTCCTCTCCTCCTAGGGTACCATTCCACTTTAAATAAACACTATGATTTGTTTATCCATTCTCCTATTCTTAAAAAGTTCAGTTCCTTTTATTTTTTGTTATTAAACAATGCCACAATGAATACTTTTACATATAAATGCTCATGTTTATATGTAAGAGTTTCTTGAAGGTTCCTGCCTTCAAGAAGTGAAATTGCTGGGTTATGCCGTTGAGACACCTTCAGTTTTACGGAATATTAATAAATTGCTTTCCAAACTGGTTGTGTCAAGTCATCCCAGCACCAGTGGTGGGTGTATCAATATCTCCCCACGTCTTCATCAACACTCTATGGACAGATGTGTTAATTTTTGTGATCTGTTGAGTGACTCACTGTTTTACTTTGCATTTCCCTGATCATTAGGGTCATTGACCGTATTTTCATATGATTATTGCTCACCTGGGCTTTTCTTTCTGGAAATCACAATTCACGTTCTTTGCCCTTTTCTCTTTTTCTTTCTTTCTCTTTCATTCTCCCTCCTTCCTTTCCTTCCTTCCTTCCTTCCTTCTTTGCTTGTTTAATTTCTTAGTGATTTGTAGGCTGATATGATATATTCTGGGTACCAGTCATGTGAATGGAACATCTATTCTGTGACTTGCCCTCTAACTTTGTTTATGGTGTTATTTGTTGTACAGAACTTTAAAATTTTACTTCAGTCAAATGAATTAATCTTTTTCTTTCTGGATTGTTATTTTTCCATCCTGCTTTAAGAAGCTTTCCATATGCCAGTATTATAAAGATACTCTCCTCTATTTTCTCTAAAACAAATATAAAGCTTTAAAAAAAATCTAGTCCTTAATCCATCTGGATTTTATTTGTTTGTAGAGTGGGTGAGAAATCTCACTTTAATTTTGCCATGTGAGTAGCTAGTTGGCCTAGCACCAGTTTCTGAGCAACCCAGCTTCTCCTCATTGATGGATAATGTCATCACTGCATGTAGGTAGTTTCCATTTATGTGTAGGTCTCTTTCTGGACGCTCTGTTTTGTTCTATGGGTCAGTCTCTGCACCAAAACCACGTGGATTTAATTACTGTAAACTTATAATATGTCTTGATATGTGAAAACATGAATCTTTCCTCTTGTCTTCTTCACAATTATCTTGGCTAATTCTAGTCCTTTACACTTTGTGTGTATATATACATATATATAAAACGATGTACCATATATATATACGACGTTTACAAGCTGCGTAGGTGCCTGGTCCAAAAGTGGGGCCCAGGAAACGTTAATTTCCTATCCCTTCTTCTGAGGGTTCTTTGTTGTTACCACCAGGAATGTACATTTCTTGACTTAGTTTTACAGCCCCTGACCTTGTGCCCTAAACAGGACAACAGAGTCACTGTTCTGAATTCAGGGATCCACTGTGGCACAAGTAGCCTCCTTGCACATATGACCCCAGCTATGGATACATAATAGCGCCTAGTAAATATTTGCTGAAGCTGAATGAAAATGCCTCAAGAGCCCCAATGGCCCAAGCAGTGGGTCTGTCTGTGAACATTTCTCCTTGCAGCACCAGAAATAGCACCATGTTTATTCATTCAACGTATGTTTGTGCAGCTCCTACCATGCTCCTGGTAAGCCAGGGAGACATGGCCTCAGCCTTCACAGAGACAGACATTCAATAAGTAATTACACTGCAAAAAGTGCTATAAAAGGGAAGAAGTGGACTTTTAAGGGAGAATAACGTTATTGGAGGGTCAAGGGAGCCCTTGCTGAGGAAGTGACATATGAGTTCAGGATGAGTAGGTCCAAGTCAGGCCCAGATGAAAGAGGATCGTTTTACACGGTGGGAGCAGCGTGTGCAAAGGTCCTGAGGTCGAAAAAACTAGATGTGCAGTAGTGGTGCTTCTCACACTTTAATGTGCACCTGGGGGTATTATGAAAAAGGCAGATTCTAGGATGGGACTGAACTCTTGAATTTCCAGCCAGCTCCCAGGTGCTGCTGCTGCTGGTCTGAGGCTGTGGTTCTCACTTAGGGTAGCACAGTGTAAGAGGAACTGAGAGAGTTTTGAAGGTGTGACGGAGCATGGTGAGCAAGGATGAGGGTGAGGAGATGGGACGGGAGGGACCAGATCCTGCAGGATCTTGGGAGCCACCTTCTAAATGGAAGCAGGAGAGTCACACAGTCTGATTTGGCTCATCTGCCTGAGCCTCAGTTTCTACATCTGTAAAATGGTGATGCACAAACCTCCCTGGCAGGGCTCTTGGGAAGATTGGAGATAATATATGATAGGCACCACCATTCAGCAAATGACATATGTTTTTCCTGATTCCTAGTCCCAAGTCCTGAATTTAGGAAGAGCTTGCAACATGCTACCTTCTGCACAAAGTTCAAGGACCTGAGACTGTCAGTACCTCTTTTATCTTGATATGTCACTCCGCTTGGAGAAGGTTCCCTTGTCTTAAGTAAGCCGGTAGGATCTGGGGTTAGATTGGCAAATGTAAGCCAAAAAAAAAAAAAAAAGTGAATATTTTCTTTTTGAAAGAAAATATTGAAAAAAAATGAGCTGGGTTCGCCTGCTAGGGTCTGTGCTGACCTTTCCTCCCTGTCTGTCTGTCTGTCTCTGTTGTTTCTACTCAACAACAGGATGTCCTCTGTCTCCTCCTCCTCTGGCTGCAAACAACCCCGGAGCCGCTCTGTCTGCAGCGCTGTGTTCTGTTTAAAGGAACAGACACCCATTTCTCACAGAAGAACCGTTAGGTAAACAATAATATATTTTTTTAAGCCCAGAAGGTGGCCCAACATACTGAGTGTGGAGTGACTGTCTCTAGCATTCCCCAGCTAGTTTCAGGACAAAGGTCTCCAGAGGGAGGATGCTCCTTTTCTTTTCTTCTCTTCTCTTCTCTTCTCCTCTCTTCTTCTTCCCTTCCCTTCCCTTCCCTTCCCTTGCCTTCCTTCCTCTTCCCTTCCCTTCTCTTGGCTTTTCTTTTGAGTAAGAGGGGACAACAGGTTGAGAGGGGCAGGGAGGCCCGAGGCCTGCAGATAGGAGCCTTGTCTTGGCCTAAAGAACCCAGGAGGCTGCTCTTGGGCACCCCTGGCCTGCGTGGCAGGAGAGGGTGGCTTTTGCTCTGATGCATCTTGTTCCCTCAACACCCCTCCCACTTGCTGAGCACTTCCAGCCCTGTGTGGAGGCCTTCTAGATGTGACCTCACTGCACGCTCCTCAGGACACCTGGAGGTATGCATTATCACCCCCACTTCACAGATGAGAAAAATGAGGGCGAGAGGATGAAGTAATTTGCCCAAGGTCATGCAGAGCAAAGCTCAGGTCAGGACTCAAAGCCAAGACTCCAGAGTTCATTTCTGAACCAGCCTCTAACATTGACTTCCTGGGTCCCAGCTTTCTGAATGACTTGAACTCATCCCATAGCCTTGCAAGAGTGGAAGAAACCCGTTTTCTAGATTTGGAGGGCAGGATCTGGAGGAATGAGCTGCTCCAGGCTTTGGGGGTGGTGGTGGTCAGGAATAAGGCTGAGGTTCCTGGGGTCCTGACTCCAATACCCAATGCTGGTAGTTTCAGTGAAAGAAAAGTCCAAAGAACTAGATGTGGTCAGCATCTCCATTTCCTCGCATGGGAGCTCCATTCAGAGACACAGCGAACTCTTCTCTCCTGCCACCCTCTGCCTTTCAGCGCTGTCTCCACAGCTGAGATCCCTGGAAGCCTACATCTGCACACCTAGGTTCCCATCTGCCTGTAACAAGAAAGAAATAATTACTGGAAAAATAAAGCCACAGAACGCGTTCTCAAACCAAGCAGAAAGAAAATGTTTTTGGCTTCTTCAAAATATAGTGACTATTCCCTGATGGGTACAAGTCAACTGGGAGGGCCGGTTGGGACAGGCAGGGGACGTGGAGGGCCACTGGCTTTGGGCAAAGGCAGACCTGGATTTGAGCTGAACTCACTGGTGTGGGTCCATGAGAAATTCCTTCCTGGTTATTACGATCCTGTTTGTTTATCTGCCACACCTGCACCACAGGGTTGACCTGGGGCAGAAGAGTCTATGGAAGGCTTCTCTGTGTCCAGTCCTTTCCTTCTATTCCCACAGCAACCCACAGATGGGCAGCGTGATTATTTTTGCATTGAGGAAAGTGAGGCTCAGAGAAGTCCACCAGCTTGCCTGGGGTTGGCTGGCTTCAAAGGGAATGTGTTTAACCAAGCTGCTAAGCTACACGGGGTATGTGAGTAGAATCAATTTGGACTCAGTTGATTTGATTCATTTCCTTTGACCCCGAGGGGCAAAGAGTACATTAAAGATGGAACCCCTGACTGCCCCCCTTTGGGAGGTAATAGCCAAGGATTCTAAAGCTTTGTTGAAGTTGGGGGGGTTTGGTGCTTTGCCACACCCCTGTGAAGTGAGACCTGAGGTGAAATCTGGTCATCAGAATGGAGCTGAAAGTTGTCATTTTTATCAATTAATTCCTCCCTAAGAGGACAGGGGATAACCAGGTCTTCCCCTGGTATGGACGAAGAAGGGACAGAAGAACAGAGCAGGGGGCAGTGTTCACGCCAGAACAACTGGTGAGCAGGTGTGCAAGGGGTGCTGACTACGGGCGGGAGATGTGCCAGGCGTTTCCCAGCCCTTTGTTTCTTCCAGCGGAACCATGATGATGCTGAGGGTGTGATGACTGCTTCCCCTCCAGACCCTCTCTTTGCCCTTCTCTCTATGCCTGGGAGGCTGGGCTCCTACAGGCAGCATTGCCTGGGATTGTTTGAGATACTAGCAGGATATCAGAGGCCGGGAAGAGAGAGGTTGCGGTATTTCCTCCCCTCCCCTCCCTGCTACAGCTCAGTATCCCTCAGTGGATCCCAGTGGGGGCCCCTCTGTGTCTCCAGCTCTTACACTGGGCCTCAGCCCCAGGGGAGGTGGCAGCTTCCTTCCTTCTTCCTTCACTAAGGTCTCTTCACATCTCCCTACCGAGTATGGCTTCTGCCCCTGCAGCCCCCCGAGTGGAGGCTGCCAAGGGTCTCTTTCCCCATTTCGCAGAGAAGGAGCCTGAGGCCCAGGATAACAGGTCTTGCCAAGGCCACAGGGCTTGTGGGCGGCAGAGGGAGGATCTGAATGAGAGTCTCCCCAAATCCACCGCCCCAGAGACGATGCCAAGCAGGATGGACTTAGCGGGACCTGCATGGGGATCCCCTTTGTTGCATGGGGATCCCCTTTGTTTGAACCGACAACAAATTCTGGTGCCTGACACCATTACTGTTAACGCTCGTGTTCTTAAATGCTTTTCATATTTGCAGAGTTTTCCTTTTGCTGCTCTGCCTCCCAACCCTCTCTCTCTCTCTTCCTGGTGGACAAACTGGGAGATGGCTGGGTCCTACTCCTCCCACCCACTTTCCAGATGGGGGCACTGAGGCTCTGGGAAATGCAGGTCTGTCCTGGGGGCGGGCAGCAAGTGACTTGGGGGTGTGGCTGTTTGGGGCCTTGGCTCCAATGGGGCCAGTAACATCTGTTGCATGAGCCACCAGCCAAGATGAACAATGATACAGGCAAGGAAGACCGAAAAGCGTTGACAGGGACAAGAAGGTGGGAAAGAGGGAGGAATGGGAAAATCAGCGTTTTGGGGGAGCAAATGTAATAATAATATAGCAGACCCTCATTTGCCTCACTGCATCTGCTTGACCAGTGTATACCATCAGGCCCATTGTCCAGATGAGAAAACAGACGCTTGAAGGGGTCAAGTCCCTTGGGACTGGCATATAGTCAGTGCTGAATAAACATGTGTCAACTGAATAGATTAAGTAACTTTACCCAGCTAATCACTAGTGGAGCTGGAATGGAATTTGTCTGTCTGACCCCAAAGCCCTGTGTATGTGCCAGCAACACTCTCTGTGCCAGACAGAAATAAAAAAAGATATGGGATGGAAGACAGAAAAGCCAGAGGAAGCCACAAGCTGCTAGACCAGAGGCTCTAGGGAAGGTGCTAGAGCACTGCCAGTTAAGATTGGGGGCTTCCGATCCGGGCTGTCTCTGGGTTCAAATCTCCACCTCTCTACTTGTTCTGTGATATTGGGCAAGTTGCTTAAGTTTTCTGTGCCTTGTTTCTTCATGCGTAAATGAAGATAAAAGTAGTACCTATGCTTTGCCTTGTTATCCACTCTGCACCTTTTCCCTGCTCTGCATCCAGGAGTGGCCACCCTTGCAGGCTGTGTTTGCAGGGCTCCTGTGACATCTGGTTTCCAGCTGGGTTCCACCAATGGGAGGCACTGGCAGGAGGTCGGTGGGCGGGGTTGGAGAGAAGTTAGAGTATTTCTTCCCCTCTCTCTGCCTGGAGTCTTGTCTCTGCAAGCAGCTCTTTCTCCTTCATGGCTTTTGCTCCTGCTGGAAAGAAGCTGTGCTTCCAGCTTCTGAATGACCCCAGAAGCCACACATCCGCTCTCTTTGTCTGCCCAGCTCTGGCTGGGGTTGGAGCAGTGGATGCAGCAACAGACTACACCTAGTCCTCCCTGGCAGAAGAGGTTTCCACATTGGTTTTTTTTATAAATTTATTTATTTATTTTGGGCCGTCTTGGGTCTTCGTTTCTGTGCGAGGGCTCTCTCCAGTTGCAGCGAGCGGGGGCCACTCTTCATCGCGGTGCGCGGGCCTCTCACTGTTGCAGCCTCTCCAGTTGCGGAGCACAGGCTCCAGACGCGCAGGCTCAGTAGTTGTGGCTCACGGGCTTAGTTGCTCCGTGGCATGTGGGATCCTCCCAGACCAGGGCTCGAACCCATGTCCCCTGCATTGGCAGGCAGATTCCCAACGACTGCGCCACCAGGGAAGCCCCACATTGGTTTTTAAACGTTCCTGCATGATTTGACTCTTTTATAAATAAACAGTGAGCATATACACTTTTATTAACAGAAAGAAAAACCCTAAAAGATTTTCACTTTTATAATGCATGAGTGAAAAATAAGAAATTATAGACAAGCCTGCTTTCAGGTTTCTCAGCCAGGAAAGTAGGGGGGAAATACGTTGCTACTAAAGGCAAGGGCAAAGTTGAAGACTTTCTTTTTTTCCAGAAAAGAGAGTCCTAATCAAGCATTTGTGCTGAGCCCCGAGTGCCCACTGTGGGAGAAAGGACACACAGAGAGACAGGGCGCTTCTGGGTGGGACAGGGACTTAGGGAATAGGGGGTGGGTAGAATCTTGGCATAGGGGGTGGGATTAGTCCTGAACAGGTGGCGAGCACCGCTTCCATGCGGCAGGAAGGGCAGCGCAAACGTACAAAGCATGTAGGTGGGGCGGCAGGAAGGTGAGGGCGTCCTTTCCTGACGGCCTCTATTTTCTCTGCAAAGTAGTAGGCGAGGTCAGCTTCCCAGGCTGGGGGCTGCAGGGGCCTGGGAGAGATTTGGAAAGCACCATGGGGGATCAGAGAAGGGCCGGTGGGGAGAAGTGGAGGGATGGTTGATCTCTGCTGTGGCCTTTGCTTTGGTGCCTGCCCATGCAGCTGGATGTTTTCTCTAGTGGAATTCTGGTGTCCAGAGCTGGGGATGGAGGCTCAGCTACAAAGCTGTGAGGCTTTCTGGGTTCAATGTGACTGAGGAGCAAGGTGGCGAGGGGTTGGCAGTGACGGCCAGAGAGTGGGTTAAACAAGGACTCATGGCCTCAGGCCAGCTTAAGAAGGGATGGAAATCAGCACGCAGGAGAGAGAGGTCTTAATGAGAATCAAAAGTGGGCATCGGGCTTCCCTGGTGGCGCAGTGGTTGAGAGTCCGTCTGCCAATGCAGGGGACACGGGTTCGTGCCCCGGTCTGGGAAGATCCTACAGGCCGCGGAACGGCTGGGCCCATGAACCACGGCCGCTGAGCCTGCGCGTCTGGAGCCTGTGCTCTGCAACGGGAGAGGCCACATCGGTGAGAGGCCCGCGTACCGCAAACAAACAAACAAACAAACAAACAAAGTGTGCATCGTGGGAGTGAATGAACAAGAGGAGGGAGTCTGCCATGGCCGGGGATGAGATGTTGATGGGGACTGCAGGGATGGGCACCAGAGTGGCCGCTGGGTTGAGGTCAGGGTGGTAGGTGGGTCTCCCCATGGTGGGGTGCAACTTGAGATGGAGAGGGAAGGGTGGGAGCTGGGAGCATTCGGTGAACCAGTGTGGAGGAGGGCCTGGGTGGTGGGGAGATCAAAGCAGCAAGGAGAGATGGGGGGCTCAGGACAGCAAGGAGGAGACTTTTTTGTTCAAGACAGGAAGGGCAAGAAAATATGAAGTCTGGAAAGTGGATTTATAGGAAAAAGAGCAGTCCTGGGTCCCGGGATGTCAGAGGCGAGCCTGGAGACCATTAGGTGCATTTCATGGTGGGGGAAATTGAGGCTGGGAGAGGTGACCTGAGATGCTCTGGCTAATTAGCAGCAGGAAAGACGTTGCCATAACCTTAGGCAAGTGCTTCTTCACTATACTGAGATTATGGACCCACAAGCCTTTAGTGCTAAAAGCCATCCTAGAAATCATCTTTCATTTAAAGCTGAGCAGGCGGAAAACTGGGAAAATTAAGGGAAGTTTAGTAGAGCTGGGACCAAACCCAGGTTTCCTGACTCTTGGCTTATTGTATGGGATGGAAAAGAAAGTGTGTTACAGAGGGAACAAGAAGGGTAGAGTGTGTGGATGTGTGTGTGTGTGTGTGCGTGTGCTTGGGGGGGTGTGTATAAGCATGAGTGCACGCGTGAAGTCACATTCACGTGTCTGTATTCGTAAGAAAGATGAACCAAGATAGTGTTTCTTTTTCAGAAGAAAAGCGTGCTGCTGCACTTGTAAAGGGTGACAGTCAATGCTTTTCTTTGCCAGGAGGGGAGATGGGAGAAATAAGTCACCAGTTCTGTATCTCCTGATTCCAGTGGATGCACACCAGGCAGGCAGTGACCTGGGCTCCCAGCGTGCTTTGTGCTCTCGCTGTGCACTGGAGCTGCCTGGACTGGGGCCATCCTGCTCTAACCAGTAGGCTTGCAGGCCCAGACTCCCCGTTGCTCATATTAGCACCAACATACCTACACTGGGCACATTTGATGAGTCAGGGCTAGTATGAGTTTGCTCAGCAGCCCTAATAAAATACCACAGATTGGAGGGTTTATAAAATAGAAATTCATTTTTTCCCAGTTCTGGAGGCTAGAAGTTCAAGAACAGTGCGTTGGAAGGGTCAGTTTCTTCTGAAGCCTCTCTCTTTAGCTTGTAGACGGCCATCTTCTCCCTGTGTTTTTCCGTGGTCTTTCCTCCGTGTGTTTCTGTGTCCTAATCTCTTCTTATAAAGAGACCAGTCACGTTGGATTAGGACCCATTTTAAAGTCCTCATTTTAACGTAATCTCCTCTTTAAAGACCCTGTCTCCAAATACAGTCATATTGTGAGGTACTAGGGGTTAGGTCTTCAACATTCAATTTTGAGGGACAGGGACTTCCCTGGTGGCACAGTGGTTAAGAATCGACCTGCCAATCAGGGGACATGGGTTTGCGCCCTGGTCCAGGAAGATCCCACATGCTGTGGAGCAACTAAGCCTGTGCGCCACAACGACTGAGCCTGCAAGCCACAACTACTGAGCCCGCTTGCCTAGAGCCCATGCTCTGCAACAAGAGAAGCCATCGCAATGAGAAGCCCGTGCACTGCAATGAAGAGTAGCCCCTGCTCGCTGCAACTAGAGAAAGCCCACACCCAGCAATGAAGACCCTATGCAGTCAAAAATAAATAAATTTATTTAAAAAATTTTTTCTTGAGGGACAAAATTCAGCCCCAAATGGAACTATTTTGGTTGCAAGTGAACCTACTCAAGTGAACCATGTAAAAAGAGGGTTTATTGTTAAGGATTAGGCTAGCTCATGAGAATTGTAAACTGGAAAGCAACTCCTCCCATCACTTCCCTCTCTGGGGTGGTGGTTTTAAACCATGGCCACAAATCCTTTGACCCGCCCCCCCCCCACCTCCCATAGAGTGGTGACTCTATATCCCTGCCCCTTGAATCTGGGTAGGCTTATGACTGCTTCAACCAATAGAGTATGACAGAAATGTTGCTATGTGACTTTAAGGCTGGGTCCTAAAAGACCATGCAGCTTCTGGCTTGTTCACTGAAACACTCGCTAGAGGAGACCTGACTCTCTTGTAAGAAGTTTAATGACTCTGAAACGCCATGCTGGAGAGACCACAGGTAGGCACTCTGGTTTATAGCCCCAGCTGAGCCTGGCTTCCAGCTGTCCCTGCCAAGGTGCCAGACACAGGAGTGAAACCATCTCTGATACGCCTACACCAGCCCAAGTGCTAGCAGATTACCGCACAGCGACTTCTGCCTATATCAGGCAGAACAGAAGAATCACCCAGCTGAGCACTGCCTGAATTTCTAATCCACAAATTCATGCTATATAATAAAATGGTTGTCATTTTGAGCCACCAAATTTTGCAGTAGTTTGACATGCAGAAATAAGTAAGTAGAAACACCAGAAGTCTGCTTCTTTCTTCTTTTTCCCTTCCTGTTGGTTTTCCCTGTCTACTCATATTTCCTGCTCCTGCATAAACTTAACCTGCACGTGGCCATGACTTGCTGTGACCCAAGTTATCCAAGCAAGTTCCTGCCTTAGCCCCCGCATCTTTCTGATTAGAGTCTCTGTATTAGTCAAAATACTTGAGAATCTGATCAGTCAATGCTAGGGGCAGGGCCATGTGTTATGGGGAATGGGTCATGTCTCCTGGAAGTTGGGACCCAGCAGACCCAGAACCTTATCTATGCAGTGTCCACTTCAATGGAAAAGGGTCCTGTGATCATCCAGTTTATTCTCCTATCTCACCAGGAATTCTTTTGTTGATATCAGAAAGATAAAATCCCCATAGCTTCTTTTTAATACCTCCTGGATCAGTTCATCATGTGAGGTAGCCCACTTGCCATGGATCACTTCTGCTTGTTTAAGGTTTCTACAGGTGGAGCTGAAATTTGTTTTCCTCTGTCTTTTAGTCTCTGGTTTTCATCCTGTCCTCAGCAGTCACGTAGAGTAGTGAATTTCTCTTTTAGCAGACAATATTTGAAATTCTTGAACCCCTCATTTTAAGGCTTAATCTCTTCATAGCAAACCTGGGACTCAGGTGTAATGACCAGAATGGGTGATCAGAGAGGGGGGAGGGGGAGGGGAGCTGATTTCCTCAACTGCAAGTTCTTTTTGATCCTATATTTGTTCTTTACTGATTTTCACAGGAGAGCATGTCTGGCTTGGCCTTCCCTTTCTGTATTAGTTTTGTAGGGCTGCCATAGCAAATTACCACAAGCTGGATGGCTTAAAACAACAGAAATGTATTCTCTAATTGTTCTGGAGGTCGGAAGTCCAAAATCAAGGTGTTGTCAGGGTTGGTTCCTTCTGGATGCTCAGAGGGAGAATCTGGTCCACGTTTCTTTCCTAGCTTATGGTGGTCTCCAGCAATCCTTGGTGTTTTTTGGCTTGTAGATGCATCACGCAATCTCTACCCTCGTCTTCACATGATGTTCTTTCTTGTGTCTTCTCTATGTCCAAATTTCCCTCTTCTTTTAAGGATACCAGTCATTGAATTAGGGTCTACCTATATCCAGTATGACCTCATCTTAACTAATTACATATGAAAAGAAATTTGTTCCCAAATAAGGTCATATTATGAGATTCCAGATGAACATGAATTTTGGTGGCCACTATTTGACCCTGTACTCTTTCCTCCCTCCCTTCTTCCATTTCTCTCTCCTTCCTTCTTTTTTCTCCTCCATCCATATCTCCCCACTGGAAGCATAAAGGTGAGTGCCCAGTGTTGTCGGAGGGGTCACTGTTTTTGCACTGTGCCTGGTGCAGCACCATGTGTAATTCAGCTGGAGGTCAGAAAACCTTCAGAAGGTAGGGACCATGTGACTGCTTGTAGACGAGTTGAAAATCACTCAGTGTTAACACCTGGATTAGATGTTTTAGCAGCTGTTGCTCAAGAAGAAGGAAAGAAAGAAGAGGGGGAGGATAAGAGAAAGAAAAACACAGTTTGTGAACTGCAGTAATTTTTGTACCTTGCCTGCCTGACTTTGGGAATCTCAACTTGAGATGAGAGTTTTTCCTCTTCAGGAATAAAGATGAGTCAAGCAGCAATCATGCTTCCTTTTGTCTGAGATTCTCTCAATACCACACTCAGTGTCAAAGCCATTGTTGGATCCTTCTAGACTTTTGCTGACCAATACCATAGCCACTAGCCACAGTGAAATGAGAATGTGCTCCAAGTACAAAATACACACCGGATTTCTAGTACTTAGTGTGAAAACAAAGAATGTAAAATATCCCATTAATAATTTTTACATTGATTATATGTTGAAATGATAATATTTTGGATATGTTGGGTTACATAAAATACAGGCATACCTCAGAGATATTGTGGGTTCAGTTCCAGACCACTGCAATAAAGCAAATATTGCAATAAAGCAAGTCACACGAAGTTTTTGGTTTCCCAGTGCACGTAAAAGTTATATTTACACTATACTATAATCTATTAAGTGTGCAAAAGCATTATGTCTAAAAAGACAATGTACACTTCCAAAACTATGTTAAATAATAGCGGTGAGAGTGGGCAACCTTGTCTTGTTCCTGATCTTAGAGGAAATGGTTTCAGTTTTTCACCATTGAGAATGATGTTGGCTGTGGGTTTGTCATAAATGGCCTTTATTATATTGAGGTAGGTTCCCTCTAAGCCTACTTTCTGGAGAATTTTTATCATAAATGGGTGTTGAATTCTGTCGAAAGCTTTTTCTGTGTCTATTGAGATTATCATATGTTTTGTTTTGTTTTTGTTTGTTTGTTTGTTTTTTGCGGTACGCGGGCCTCTCACTGTTGTGGCCTCTCCCGTTGCGGAGCACAGGCTCTGGACACGCAGGCTCAGTGGCCATGGCTCACGGACCCAGCCGCTCCACGGCATGTGGGATCTTAACCGACTGGGGCACGAACCCATGTCCCCTGCATCGGCAGGTGGACTCTCAACCACTGCGCCACCAGGGAAGCCCCTATCATATGGTTTTTATCCTTCAATTTGTTAACTTGGTTTATCACATTGATTGATTTGCATGTATTGAAGAATCCTTGCATTCCTGGGATAAACCCCACTTGATCATGGTGTATGATCCTTTTAATGTGCTGTTGGATTCTGTTTGCTAGTATATTGTTGAGGATTTTTGCATCTATGTTCCTCAGTGATACTGGCCTGTAGTTTTCTTTCTTTGTGACATCTTTGTCAGATTTTGGTATCAGGGTGATGGTGGCCTCGTAGAATCAGTACCCCACTTGATCATGGTGTCTGATCCTTTTAATGTGCTGTTGGATTCTGTTTGCTAGTATATTGTTGAGGATTTTTGCATCTATGTTCCTCAGTGATACTGGCCTGTAGTTTTCTTTCTTTGTGACATCTTTGTCAGATTTTGGTATCAGGGTGATGGTGGCCTCGTAGAATCAGTTTGGGAGTGTTCTTCCCTCTGCTACATTTTGGAAGAGTTTGAGAGGATGCGTGTTAGCTTTTCTCTAACTGTTTCATAGAATTCGCCTGTGAAGCCATCTGGTCCTGAGCTTTTGTTTGTTGGAAGATTTTTTTTTTTGGCTGCGTTGGGGCTTCGTTGCTGTGAGGCGAGCGGGGGCTACTCTTCGTTGCGGTGCACAGGCTTCTCTATTTGTTAACTTGGTTTATCACATTGATTGATTTGCATGTATTGAAGAATCCTTGCATTCCTGGGATAAACCCCACTTGATCATGGTGTATGATCCTTTTAATGTGCTGTTGGATTCTGTTTGCTAGTATATTGTTGAGGATTTTTGCATCTATGTTCCTCAGTGATACTGGCCTGTAGTTTTCTTTCTTTGTGACATCTTTGTCAGATTTTGGTATCAGGGTGATGGTGGCCTCGTAGAATCAGTTTGGGAGTGTTCTTCCCTCTGCTACATTTTGGAAGAGTTTGAGAGGATGCGTGTTAGCTTTTCTCTAACTGTTTCATAGAATTCGCCTGTGAAGCCATCTGGTCCTGAGCTTTTGTTTGTTGGAAGATTTTTTTTTTTGGCTGCGTTGGGGCTTCGTTGCTGTGAGGCGAGCGGGGGCTACTCTTCGTTGCGGTGCACAGGCTTCTCATTGCGGTGGCTTTTCTTGTTGCAGAGCACGGGCTCTAGGCACGCAGGCTTTGGTAGTTGCAGCATGCAGGCTCAGTAGTTGTAGTTCATAAGCTCAGTAGTTGTGGCCTGTGGGCTCAGTAGTTGTGGGGCATGGGCTTAGTTGCTCTGCGGCATGTGGGATCTTCTTGGACCAGGGATCGAACCCGTGTCCCCTGCATTGGCAGGCAGATTCTTAACCACTGTGCAACCAGGGAAGCCCTGTTGGAAGATTTAAAATCACAGTTTCAAGTTCAGTGCTTGTGATTGGTCTGTTCATATTTTCTATTTCTTCCTGGTTCAGTCTTGGAAGGTTGTGCTTTTCTAAGAATTTGTCCATTTCTTCCAGGTTGTCCATTTTATTGGCTATAGCTGCTTGTAGTAATCTCTCATGATCCTTTGTATTGCTGCAGTGTCAGTTGTTACTTCTCCTTCTTCATTTCTAATTCTGTTGATTTGAGTCTTCTCCCTTTTTTTCTTGATGAGTCTGGCTAATGGTTTATCAATTTTGTTTACCTTCTCAAAGAACCAGCTTTTAGTTTTGTTGATCTTCGCTA
The DNA here is from genome assembly GCF_003031525.2 of Neophocaena asiaeorientalis asiaeorientalis. Lineage (NCBI taxonomy): Eukaryota > Metazoa > Chordata > Mammalia > Artiodactyla > Phocoenidae > Neophocaena > Neophocaena asiaeorientalis. The sequence continues at coordinate 2,791,141 of NW_020174560.1, read as the reverse complement.
TTGTTTCCTTCATTTATTTTTCATTAATTTCTGATCTGACCTTTATGATTTCTTTCCTTCTGCTAACTTTGGGGTTTTTTTGTTTTTCTTTCTCTAATTGCTTTAGATGTAAGGTTAGGCTGTTTATTTGAGATTTTTCTTGTTTCTTGAGGTAGGATTGTATTGCTATAAACTTCCCTCTTAGAACTGCTTTGCTGCATCCAATAGGTTTTAGGCCATCGTGTTTTCATTGTCATTTGTTTCTAGGTATTTTTTGATTTCCTCTTTGATTACTTCAGTTTTAGCCATGGCAATCACAGAAGAAAAAGAAATAAAAGGAATCCAAACCAGAAAAGAAGAAGTAAAACTGTCACTGTTTGTAGATGACATGATACTATACATCGAGAATTCTAAAGAGGCTACCAGAAAACTAATAGAGCTATCAATGAATTTGGTAAAGTAGCAGGATCCAAATTAATGCAGAAATCTCTTGTATTCCTATACAGTAAAGATGAAAAATCTGAAAGAGAAACTAAGGAAACTCTCCCATTTACCATTGCAACAAAAAGAATAAAATACCTAGGAATAAACCTACCTAGGGACACAAAAGACCTGTATGCAGAAAACTGTAAGACACTGATGAAAGAAATTAAAGATTTTACAAACAGATGGAGAGATATACCATGTTCTTGTATTGGAAGAATCAACATTGTGAAAATGACTATACTACCCAAAGCAACCTACAGATTCAATGCAATCCCTATCAAACTACCAATGGCATTTTTCACAGAACTAGAACAAAAAATTTCATAATTTGTATGGAAATACAAAAGACCCCGAATAGCCAAAACAATCTTGAGAAAGAAAAATAGAGCTGGAGGAATAAGGCTCCCTGACTTCAGACTATACTACGAAGCTACAGTAATCAAGACAGTATGGTACTGGCACTAAAACAGAAGTATAGATCAATGGAGCAGGACAGAAAGCCCAGAGATAAACTCATGCACATATGGTCTCCTTATCTTTTAAAGGAGGCAAGAGTATACAATGGAGAAAAGACAGCCTCTTCAAGAAGTGGTGCTGGGAAAACTGGACAGCTACAGGTAAAAGAATGAAATTAGAACACTTCCTAACACCATTCACAAAAATAAACTCAAAATGGATTAAAGACCTAAATGTAAGGCCAGACACTATAAACTCTTAGAGGAAAACATAGGCAGAACACTCTATGACATAAATCACGGCAAGATCCTTTGTGACCCACCTCCTAGAGAAAGGGAAATAAAAACAAAAATAAACAAATGGGACCTAATGAAACTTCAAAGCCTTTGCACAGCAAAGGAAACCATAAGCAAGACCAAAAGACAACCCTCAGAATGGCAGAAAATATTTGCAAATGAATCAATGGAGAAAGGATTAATCTCCAAAATATACAAGCAGCGAATGCAGCTCAATATCAAAAAAACAAAAAACCCAATCCAAAAATGGGCAGAAGACCTAAATAAACATTTCTCCAAAGAAGATATACAGTTTGCCAACAAACACATGAAAGGATGCTCAACATCACTAATCATTAGAGAAATGCAAATCAAAACTACAATGAGGTATCACCTCATACCGGTCAGAATGGCCATCATCAAAAAATCTACAAAGAGTAAATGCTGGAGAGGGTGGGGAGAAAAGGGAACCCTCTTGCACCGTTGGTGGGAATGTAAGTTGATACAGCCATTATGTAGGGCAGTAGAATAGAAAAATAGAATTACCATATGACCCAGCAATCTCACTACTGGGCATATACCCTGAGGAAAGCATAATTCAAAAAGAGGGACGTACCACTGTGTTTACTGCATCACTATTTGCAATAGCCAGGACATGGAAGCAACCTAAGTGTCCATCAACAGATGAGTGGATAAAGAAGATGTGGCACATATATACAATGGAATATTAATCAGCCATAAAAAGAAAC
>NW_020174560.1:2774243-2788671 GCF_003031525.2 Neophocaena asiaeorientalis asiaeorientalis | reverse complement strand
AAAGGACAATGTACATAACCTAATTAAAAATACTTTGTTGCTAAAAAATGCTAACCATCATCTTAGCCTTCAGTGAGTTGTAATCTTTTTGCTGGTGGAGGGTCTTGCCTCAATGTTGATGGCTGCTAACTGGTCAGGGTGGTGTTTGCTGAAGGCTGGAGTAACTGTGTCAATTTCTTAAAATAAGAGAAAAATGAAGTTTGCCATTTTTTCTCCCTTCCGTGAATGATTTCTCTGTAGCATGCAATGCTGCTTGATAGTATTTTACTCACAGTAGAAATTCTTTCAAAATTGGAGTCAATCCTCTCAAACCCTCCCACTGCTTTATCTACTAGGTTTATGTAATATCTAAATCTCTTGTTGTCATTTCAACAATTTTCCCAACATCTTCACCAGGCATAGACTGCATCTCAAGACACAGCTTTCTTTGCTCATCTGTAAGAAGCATCCATTAAAGTTTTATCATGAGATTACAGCAATTCGCTCTCATCTTCAGACTCCATTTCTAATTCTTGTTCTCTTGCTATTTCCACCACATCTGCAGTTACTTCATCCACTGAAGTCTTGAACCCCTCCAAGTCATCCATCAGGGTTGGAATCAAATTCTTCCCATGAATCATGTATTTTCTCAATGGCATCTTGATTGATTAATCCTTTCCAGAAGATTTTCAATTTAGTTTGCCCAGATCCACCAAAGGAATCACTATCTATGGCTATAGAAATAAAGCGATAGCCTTACAAAATGTGTTTCTTAAACAATAAGACTTGAAAGGGGAATTTACTCCTTGATCCACGGGCTGCAGAATGGATGCTGTGTTAGCAGGCATGAAAACAACATTAGTCTCATTGTACATCTTCATCAGAACTTTTGGATGACAAGGTGCATTGTTAATGAGCAGTAATATTTTGAAAGAAATCTTTTTTATTTTTTTCCCCGAACAGTAGGTCTCAACAGTGGGCTTAAAATATTCAGTAACCCATGTTGTAAGCAGATGTGCTGTCATCCAAGCTTTGTTATTCCATTTATAGAGCACAGGCAGAACAGATTTAGCATAATTTTTAAGGGCCCTAGGACTTTCAGAATGGTAAATGAGCATTGGCTTTAACTTCCAGTCACCAGCTTGCATTAGCCACTAACAAGAATCAGCCTGTGCTTTGAAGCCAGGCACTGACTTCTCCTCTCCAGCTATAAAAGTCCTAGATGGTATCTTATTCTAATCAAAGGTTGTTTCATTTACATGGAAAATCTGTTGTTTAGCATAGCCACCTTCATGAATGATCTTAGCTAAATCTTCTGGATAACTTGCTGCAGCTTCTACATCAGCACTGGCTTCTTCACCTTGCACTTCAGTGTTATGAAGATAGCTTCTTTCCTTAAACCTCCTGAACAATCCTCTGCTAGCTTCAACCTTTTCTATATTTTCCTCACCTCTCTCAGACTGCACAGAATTGAAGAGTTAGGGCCTTGCTCTGGATTAGGCTTTGGCTTAAGCAAATGTTGTGGCTGGTTTGATCTTCTCTCCAGACCACTAAAACTTTTTCCGTATCAGCAATACAGCTGTTTTGCTTTCTTATCATTCATGTGTTTACGGGAATAGCACTTTTAATTTCCTTCAAGAACTTTTCCTTTGCATTCACAACTTGGCTAACTGTTTAGAGCAAGAGGCCTAGCTTTTGGCCTATCTTGGCTTTCAACATGCCTTTCTCACTAAGCATAATCCTTTATAGCTTTTGATTTAAAGTGAGAGATGTGCAACTCTTCCTTTCACTTGAACACTTAGAGGCCATTGTGGGGTTATTAATTGGCCTAATTTCAATATTGTTGTGTCTCAGGGAATAGGGAGGTCTAAGGAGAGGGAGAGAGACATGGGTCAGTGGAGCAGTCAGAACACACATAACTTTTTTTTTTTTTTTGCGGTACGCGGGCCTCTCACTGTTGTGGCCTCTCCCGTTGCGGAGCACAGGCTCCGGACGCGCAGGCTCGGCGGCCATGGCTCACGGGCCCAGCCGCTCCATGGCATGTGGGATCTTCCCGGACCGGGGCACGAACCCATGTCCCCTGCATCGGCAGGTGGACTTTCAACCACTGCGCCACCAGGGACGCCCCACACATAACTTTTATCGATTAAGTTCGTCATCTTATCTGGGTGCTCTTCATGGTGCCCCAAAACAATTACAGTAGTAACATCAAAGATCACTGATCACAGATCACCATAACAAATATAATAATAGAGAAAAAGTTCGAAATGTTGTGAGAATTACCAAAATGTGACCTGAGACATGAAGTGAGCAAACACTGTTGAAAAATGGCACCGATGGACTTGTTCAATGCAGGGTTGCCGCAGACCTTCAATTTGTAAACTACGCAATATGTACAAAGTGCAATAAAGTGAAATGCAATAAAATGAAGCCTGCCTATATTAAAATCAATTTCATCTGTTTTTTTTTTTTTTTTTGCTTTTAAAAAAATGTGGCCCCTGGGAAGTTTTGAGCTATGTGACATGATGATCTTTCTACTGGGCAGCGCTATTGTAGTCTGAAGCAATGTGGTAAAAAAGCTTATCTGCAGGGTTTGAATCTTAGCTTTGCCACTGAAAAATTGGGCAAGACACTGTCTCTCTGGGCTTTATTTTCCTCCTCTATGAAATGGGTGTGATGTGATAATGATTCCTACCCCACCTCCCTCTGGGAATCACTACCAGCATCAAAGGTTTGTGACTGTGAAATACAGCACAAATGTTCTTTGATCAGCATCAGCTGCAGCAGTAACAGACAGCATCACTGTCACAACCACCACCTCCATCACTATCACCACCATCACCACCATCATCACCACCACCATCATCACCATCACCACCACCACCACCACCATCACCATCAACACCACCATCACCACCACCACCACCATCACTATACCATCCATCATCACCACCATGACCACCACCACTATCACCACTACCACCACCACCATCACCATCAACACCACCATCACCACCACCACCACCATCACCACTATACCATCCATCATCACCACCATGACCACCACCACCATGACCACCACCACCATCACCATGATCACCACCACCATCACCACTACCACCACCACCATCACCACCATCACCACCACCACAATCATCACCACCACCACCACCATCACCATGATCACCACCAACACCACCACCATCACCACCACCACCATCACCATCATCACCACCATCACCACCATAACCACCACCACCACCATCACCATCATCACCACCAACACCACCACCATACCATCCATCATCACCACCATCACCACCACCATCACCATCATCACTAACATCACCCCCCCATCACCATCATCATCACCATCACCACCACCATCACCACCAACATCACCACCATCGCCATCATCACCACCATGACCATGACCATGACCATCACCACCACCACCATGACCATCACCACCACCACCACCACCACCACCACCCCCATCACCATCACCACCACCACCACCATCACCATCATCACCACCTTAATCACCACCACCACCATCACCACCCCATCACCATCATCAACACCATGACCACCACCATCACCATCACCACCACCCCCATCATCATCACCATCACCACCACCACAATCATCACCACCACCCCATCACCATAATAAACACCATCACCACCACCCCATCACCATAATAAACAGCATCACCACCACCATCCTCACCACCATCACCACCACCACCACCATCACCATCATCACCACCATCACCACTACCACCACCATCACCATCATCATCACCATCACCACCACCACCATCATCACTACCACCACCATCCATTATCACCACCATCACCACCAGCACCATCACCATCAGCACCACCATCACCATCATCACCACCACCACCATCACCATCACCACCACCACCATCATGACTATACCATCCATCATCACCACCACCACCATCACCACCATGACCACCACCATCACCATCACCACCACCATCATCAACACCATCACCACCACCACCACCCCATCACCATCATCAACACCATCACCACTACCATCATCACCACCATCACCACCACCACCATCAACACCACCACCACTACCATTACCATCGTCACCACCATCACCACCTCTGCTATCATCACCACCATCACCAACACCATCATCACCACCATCAGCATCAGTTCCTCTTTTAGCCAAGAGAATTAGGCCACCAGGGCAGGAGCATAATACCAGACCCAGGGTAGAGTACAGCCCACAAGAATTTCTGCTTACAGCTCTTCCCAAACCCTGTGGCTGGATTATAAGTGACTTACCCTCTGCCAGCTGCCAACAGTGCTTTTGTCTGCTTTGAGGGGATGGGGTGGAGGCAAGTCTCTGAGAAAAATGTGCCTTCCACCTAGTACTTTTCAATCAATACGGCATTTATGCATGCTTTTGGATTAGAATAAGACAGCCAGGTTTTATTTTTTTTTTCAAAAAAGCATTTCTGTTGCATCAGACCACCAAAGCATTTCCCCTCTCTTTTTTTGGCCACCAAATATTTTTATGATTTTCCACATAAACAGCTAGGGAAAATGCTAGCAGCCACTCAGGCGGCAGTGGCAGGCACACTATGTCTCCCATGAGAGTAAGGGATTAAAAAAAACAAAACAACAAAAAAAACCAAGACCAATGCTTAGGGGGTGGGGGTTGTGAGTGGTAATTAGTCTAAGATACAAGGATTTCTATGAATTCTTCTTGGGAATTCTGGGATAATAAACTAGAATTCACGCTGTGGCTTCAGTCTGTGAGTGCTCACTTTTGAAAGATTCAAACATTTACAGATGGAATTAGGCATTGGTGAGGTTAGGAGGTGGGTGGGGAGTGACCCCACCCATCTGAGGGCTAACCCTGGGTTCAGCAGATCTGCCTCTTTCTGCCCCTCCCCCTCTCCTCATGAAGTGAGAATCAAGATGAAGTTGGGGACCTGCCTCCTGAAGGATACTGTGTGGAGAAGGCCAAGAGCTCGTGGTAACTATTGATTATTTGATCCTTTTTTCCTTTCTTATTCCATCCCTGGCAACGTTTTCCCAGAGACATAGTGGGGCCTCTCATAGCCAGCCAGCTGCTCTGTGCTGAGAGATTTAAAATCCTCCAATTGGTTCTGACTGTGTCCAGAACAATAGGCGTCTGAATCTGATTTATTAATCTTCTGGGGAGTGAGGGAGGCGGGCTTCGCATCCAGGCTGTTTACTGCGGTGACAATGGGCAGGGTTTGGGCTTGTATTTGAGCCGGGTTTATTATGGGCGGAGGCATGGGAGTAGCAGACAGAGGACACGTCTAACCTGAGTGAGGCAGCAAGGACCTGCCGCACAGAATTTGGGGAGATGTGTTCAAGGAGCAGTAGGAGGGGTGGGGACTGCAAGTGACATCACGGAGGTGGCAGGCGTGGTACCTAATAGCTACTCTGTACAGCTGATTCCGTTATCTCTGCTTTGTTGTCGAATCTCTCAGGTCTCTGAAAGACGGAAGCCCGATAGGCAGGACTAATGCCTTCTTTCTCAAAGCAGGGAGCTGGATGATATGATCTTTGAGGAGGTTGATGGGCATGTGGAAAAAGACCTCTACTGGGAAGTCCAGGGCACGAAGATCTGGCCTCACTGTAGCATGGGGAACCAGACTGAGTGACGGGATGCTTGGCAGGCTTACGGCCACAAAGCCGAAGCATCTTGCCCCGTGTAGAAGTGGAGAATCCTTTAATATTTGGAGGTTTGCAAATGGAAGACAGAGAGAAAAGATTGCATCCCAGTGGTTAAGAGAACTGGCTTTTGAATCAGATTACGAATCAAATCCTAATTCTGCCACCTGTTGGCTGTGAAATGTGGGACAAGTTACTGAATCCCTCCAAGTCTCAGTTTCTCAGCATCTGAAATTGGGAGAGTCAAAGAACCCATTCTGTGAGGTTGTTATCCTCATAAATGAAGTAATGGCTGCAAAGTTCTTAGTACAAAATAAGAACTGAATAATATTAGCCGTCATCATTGGCATCCCCAGGGGCATCCTCATGTTCGTTTCCTTATCCGTGTCTTCTGCGTGGCCCCGGAGGGCAGAAGGGGGAGCAAATGTGTGGAAACCACAAGGGAGGCTGAGAGTGGTCCAACTCAAGAAAGAACAGTCTAGCTGTTAGAATGGTAGAGAAAGGGCATAGGAAGAGGGGATGGGGGAAGAAAAGGGGCAGGAAGGGGATCGGGAGGGAGGGAGGCAGGGGCTTTAGTGGACAAATCCGCAGAGGACAGCGAAGTGCCTGGTGAAGGTGGGAGATGAGCACGGCCCCAGTGCAGGATTAACCCCAGCCTGTGTCAGGGTCTCAGAGAAAACAGAGACCAGAGGAGCTTCCGTAGGCCCCTCCCTGGTCATTGAGAACAAGAGAAGTCTTACTGTCTCCTTTCCTCGCCCTCTCCCCGTGGTGGTTGGACCCCAGCCCAGGGCTGGCCTGAAAATTCAGTGAAGAAATGAGGGCTTGACATTCTTGAATGGTGGTCTCGGGATGCTCCCGTTTGGTCCGTGTCTCCAAGGAGGGCTTCCAGGGCCCTTAGGGAACCGAGCCTGGCACGTCCGCAGCCTGCGAGGGCAGGGTCTGTCTTCCTCCTGGCGGCCTCCTGAACAGCCTCTGCCCCACTCAGTTGGACAAGGACTGACTGTCCTCTGTATCAATCACCCTTCCTCTGTTTGCCTTTAGTTTGGAGCCCTCCTCTCCTTCCGCTGTTTCTCCCTCACCTCTGCAGTGCCACCTGTTGATTCCCATCCTGTGCCAACCACCCCCTTCTCTCACTTGTGCTGTCATTGCCCTCGGCCTGGCTTTATCTTCTCTCCTCCGTGCACACTGGCCCTTCCGGCCTGATGCGTGTGGCTCTGCGACTCCTTGTGTGCACGGAGCCCCAGACACCTGTGCTGTCCCTGACCTCTTCGGCCTACGTCTGTCCACTGCTTCCGCGTAGATTCAGCGAGATCACGGGAATGAAGCGCCTGGTCCAGAAATCGTGCAGGCTTGAGGGTAAGACCTCGGCCATGAATGAGACACCACAAACGCAGGGTGATGGCGGCAGCGAGGCCACAGGCCTGTGGCAGGGCGCCAGGCCCAACCACGAGCCTCATTTCCATATGCGGGTCAGCCTGTGGCATGTTTATAGCTCGCCTCTCCACAGGGCTTTACCAGGAAGGTCCGGCCCCCCAGGTCCCTGGGAGGGAGGCAGGCGCTGGCTGTGGGAGGTGAGCTGCATGCCTTTGGCTGGGAGAGCGCGGTTCCCATGGCGGCCCAGCCCCCCGACGTGAGGTCAGGAAGCAGGCCCCAGGCACCGCGGGGACGTGTGAGATGATGTAGGTGAGATCTATATGTAGGGCTGTCCACACATGGCTGTGTGGTTATAAATGTACACAGGCCCGCTCGCGGAGTGCTGTGGGTGCCCAAATAGCTCTGCACGCAGCTGTACACGAGATGTAAACACACAGGCCCGGACCTGCGGCGCAGGTCCGACACCCTCAGGTGACCTTGGGCGAGCGCTTGCTGCCTCCAGCTGCAGGGTGTCCCCCTGGGGTTGCCGACCCAGGACTTTTGGGAGAGGCACGCAGAGGAAGTGAGGGACCAAGGCTTGGGTTCCAAGCGCTGCTTCTTTACCAAGAGATGATTCTCTGGTTTGGAGGCGTTTCTTCCTCGTCACTCTCCCTCATCTCGCCAAAGCTACCTGGTTGGGGTGATTCTATTCCAGCCATTCCCCCGCCCCACCCCACCCCCTTCCTCCTTACGCCGTCACCACCGCCCTAGACCTGGCCCATCTTCCTTCCCCCGCACTCAGTGGGGTGCTGGTAACAGTTTAACAACCAATTCTCTGGGTGGGGTGGGAGGGGCGGGGGAGCCATGATTTGTGGCTTTTGTCCATTTCTGTGGTGTAAATATTCCCACCAAGGGCCACTTTTAAGTTACCAGTGTGAGGTCACGGAGCGTAGAGTTGGGCAGAGACGCTCACTAGCATGTCATTAATGTAGCATTCCCACCGTATGGAGGCACATATGTAAATAATCTCAAGAGCAAAGATAATAGTAAAAGGTCATAAAACAGTGAGAAAGTGATGAGGTTTTGAGTACTGACTACTTTTGTTTTAAAGGTAATTTATTTCATTGTAATTGTATAAAATCTAATTTAAAAATAAAGAACGTGTTCAACGGTTGGCTTACAAAAATTCTTGAATATTTAGCCACCGGCTTTTGCAGGTATCTGAGCAGAACAATCCTGCCTGCACAAAGGCCACTATCTCTCAGCCATCCTGCCCATCCCCCATCTCTCTTCATCCCTGAGTAACGTTCCTAAACTACAAACCTGATCACGTCTTTACACAATTCAAAGCTTATGTGAATTTTGTAATTTGAAAAGCCCTTCCTCATCTGACGCCACTGACCTCTCCACTTTCAATCCAGACCCCAGACCCCAGTCCCCACTCTCATACCAAACCTCTTTCCATTCACCAACTAGACAATATCTTTATGTGCTTTGAAGACTTTGCGAAGGCTGTTAATTCTGCAGGGTCACTTTGACTCTCATCCCTAACCCATTCCTCCTTTTTCACCTGGAGGATGCTAATTCATCCTCGAAGATGGGGGCAAGCCACGGCCTGATCTGGCTTGCCACCTGCTATCCTACAGCCCACGAGCCCAGCATGGTTTTTACATTCTTACATAGTTGAAAAAAATAACAGGACCTTGCAAAGAGGTGGTTGGGCTCATCCTGCAGAACCTTCCAGGCCATGGTGGAGACTGTAGACTTTATTCTGGGGAAGGCTTTGAGCCAAAGAGTAGTATAGCCTGAGGTATATTAAGAGCATCACTCTGTAAGAAACAGACCTTGTTGGGAGGAGGCCAGAATGGAAGCGGGAAGAACAGTTAGGAGACAGGTGCAAGAATTCCAGCAAGAGATGTGGTGCTTTGCACGAGGTGCGGCATTGGAGGTGATGGGAAATGTCCAGATTCTGGAAACATTTTGGTGGGAGAGCCAATTGGTTTTTCTGATAATGATCTCAACAAGATGAGGCAGAATGGTACTAAGGTACAGGCAGCCAAGTGAAGAGGCAATGAAGTCTGATCGGGGGATTAGGGAAGACTTCTCAGAGAAGGTCACTTCTGAGCAGAGCCCTGGAGGCTGAGGGAAACATCAAAGGACTGGGAAGCGGAGAGAGTATTTGGGATTGGATAATAATGTGCGCAGAGTCATGGCGGTAAAAATGCGCCAGGTAAACACGGGGAGTGGAGAGGGGTCCCCTGCAGTCGGTGGGGTGAAGGCAGGGAGGCCACCGGAGGTGAGTCTGGGTCGTGGAGGGTCTTGCTGGCGAAGCTGAAGCTTTTCCTGTAGGCAGTAGGGAGCCGTCAGAAGTCTTTGGTAATGAATGACATTGTCTCTGATGAGTGCATAGGAGGTTGGCCTGGAGGGTGTGGAGGCTGCAGACAGCAATAGGTAGGAGGCTGCTGTCCTGGCCCAGGTGCCAAAGGAGGCAGATATAGGCCAGAGACCGGCTGTGTGGTAGAAAGGAAGTGTTGGAGCCTGGCAAATTTTCCAGAGCGGAATTTGCAGTGTAACTGATTAGTTGTTGTAAATCTCGACTGCGGGGAACTAGAGGCGTCAGCACAGCTTCTAGAGTCTGTCTCTGGTTAAACGGCGATGCAGAGGGGGTCAGGCAGGTTTCGGGATAGGTGTGAGGCATCCGGTTTAGGGAATGCTGAGTGTAAATGTGTGGGGAACATAAAGTTGTTAGATGAATGAAAGAATGAATTAAGGTCAGACTCTGAGTTTTACGGTGAAAGAATGAAATATCCCATGAGGGCCCTTCCTGGCCTGACCCAATCTCTCACTGACTTGGATTAAACTGGACAATTTATAGCAACAGCTGCCAGGATGCTCCACGCCCAGCAAGACAGGGGCTGTGAGGAACCCAGAGGGTGTGGGGGAGGACATTTGATTTCCTCTTGGTAACTTAAAAAAATAAGCTTTTAATCAAAGTGCAGAAAACTGCACACACACCAAACATACAGCCTGAAAATGTTTCACAAGGTGATCACACCTTTGAAAAGCAGCACCTGGACCAAGCACAGGACACTGCCAGCATCCTGGAGCCTGGATCTTTGATGGAGGTGCTGGACACCTGGTGACCGCCTCTCTTGCCCTGGCTGAAGGCTTAAAGCCTCTGTCTTCCTTCCTCTGGGAGGCCCAGGTTCTCTGCTAATAGTCTCGTTCTCAGTAAGCCTGGCCTGGGGCAAAGCCCAAACCCCCATCCCAGGGACCTGGGCAGGGTCAGCAGTCGTGAATGGGAGTAGGCAACCTCGCATGCACCACGCCTGTCCTCCTCTGGACGCGCCCATCTCCCACGACTCTTGGAGCCTGGGCCTGCTGGCCGAAAATCCTCCTCTGCTCTTTTCAGGGAGTCTGGCCTCAGCCATGGAGTTCAGTGACAATTCACTGAGTGGCCTGTGGATGTCAAGCCAGGTCTCTGCAACACCGAGTCCTGCTTGAGAGGGATAAATCAGAGCCCTGAGAAGGTCTCTTTTAATCTCTATGATGTTTGAAGCACAGTAATTATAGACTAAATTTTGATAAAAATAATAATAATTGCTGGTACTTATTGAACACTTACTCCAAGCCAGGAGAACTGCTGGGCCTGCATCAACGCCTCGAACCCTCTCATCCCCCCTCTGGGGTTCTGCTTGTGTGTTTTCAGTGGGGGTATAAATCTCCTCACACTTTAATCACATACGCAGTGAAATCAAAGTTCAAAGGCAATTCTCCATAATGGATTTTGTTTTCCTTACGAGCTTTCTCTTCTTCAGGAAGGTGGAAAGGAAAAACACCTCTTAAATTTTGATTCAGTCAGTCAGGTGACCTTAGTAGCTAACAGTCTCTCTGGGAACTAACCTTTAGCTTGGGTTATTCAGGTGCCTGATGCATCTTTCAGGATGCCTCGTCCCTCCTTTTCCTTTTTTTTTTTTTTGGCCACTGCGTGACACGTGGGATCTTAGTTCCCCAGCCAGGGATCTTCAAACCCGTGCCCGCTGCAGTGGAAGTGCAGAGTCCTAACCACTGGACCACCAGAGAATCCCCTCCTTGTTCCTCTCTCAGATGGCACTGGGTGAGTAGGATCTTGCTGGGGAGGTAAAGGGCGTGGCGTTGATGTCTTTGCAGGAGCAGGGGCCTGATGTGCTTATCACAGAGATGGGCTCCAGGCCACACTTGAAGGACATGCTTCCAGAGCGGGGCCTCTACCTCCACATCTGCCCCACAAGATGCACTTTCTTCTCTGGAACCAATAGCCAGAGGTGGTGTCCAGGAGAGGGCAGTATTGAGAGGGGGCACGGGTTCCCCGGGTGAAGGGCTCTGGGCAGAGAGGCCAGTGACTGAAGGGTAAAGTGAGCCGCAAGTGACAGACCCCATCAGCCTCTGGACATAACTTCCCACACACTCTGTGGGGAAACGGCTGCTCACAGGCTGCCCTCCCCCCGCCAGCTGTGCCTGTCCTCAGTGTCAGTCTGCACGACCTGACCTTCAGGCAGGTGGAGAGCTGGTCCCCTCCTACTGAATCTATAATTGCTAATTAGCATCCTACCACCAGGAACCCTGCTGAAATGTGGGCCTTTCCTTCCTGAAATTGAGGGTTTGGATGTAAAAAAAGACACAGGCCAGTTGATACCCCACATCCTATACACAGCCTCATCATCTTCCCCAGGCTTGGGAGAGGAGTCATGTCAACCTTTTTATCTTCCCCACGAGGTATGAAACTAGGAAGATGACATACATTATCTCCTGTGAACCTGGACCTGAGGTTTTCTTGGTATCACTGCATCGGTGAGGGGAAGGGTCAGGTTCTCCACGGTATCACTGGGTAATTTTTGTGGGACTGGTAATGGTGAGAGCAGGCCCTGTGATGGTGTTGGTGGTGCGTGAGTGTGCTGGGCTGGCCACCCTGACCTTGGGGAAGCCAGCTGCACCTGGATTGATTGCAACTGGAGGGCTGCTATGGGCCCCCCAGGAAGCTGGAGCAGGCTGTGACTCCTGTACTCTGCTGGAGGCTGGGCTCTCTCTTCACCTCTAGCCACTACCAAGGGAGGGCGACAGAGTCTCAGGCTGGGCTTGCTCCTGGCCCTGAGAAGGCAGAGCACAGAGCACTTAAGGCTGTGCATGAAACAACCTCAGTGCATGGCTGGAGTCTGGCCATGGAATGCCAAGATACACAGGAGCCACTGTTCCAGCCCAGGTCTCCAGGGACTGGGGCTCCAGGGAATGAATGCCTGCATATTACCTCCTGCCCGACAACCTGAAAGCACTGTGCACAGACTGGGGTTGTGGAGGGGATAACTGAGAACTGGGATAGAGTTGGCCCATGGGCTGTGGAGTGCGACTCCAAAAGACACTGTTCTGAGGCAAAACCAGAGTCAAGAACTACCAGATAGTGCAACAATGCATTATTGTGAAGGGGCTGAGCAGAGGGGCCACAAGGAGATATCTGGCAAGATGAGCCACAGGTTCTGGAAACGTAAAGAGGAGGCAAAGGCTGAAGTGTTTCCTGAGGTGTTGAAATGAGACACGTAGGGGGGTGTGGTGGAACATTTTATAGAGAACTGACCATTTTGGACCATCCATCACCCGCCCATCCGTCCGTCCGTCCATCCATCCATCACCCATCCATCCATGAAGTCATTCATTCATCCAGCAGCACTTGCAGTGTGCATGGAAATGTGCTGAGAGCAGTGCGGGACGTAAAGTAAACTAAGGTCAGCCCCTCTGATAGTCTCCATCCCCGACATATAGCCAGTCTGGGGCTCGAGGAATGGCTTACGATGGCATCACATCTTGCATTACAACATACTGCCCCTTGTACCCATCTGGGTAAGAACGACGGTTGCTGTATTTTTGAATATCTACCATAGTTGCCGCACCGAGTGCTCTGAATCCACGGTCTCATTTAGTGTTCATGCAACCCTGTGAGGGAAGCAAGGTCTGGAAAGTTTAAGGAATTTGCTGAAGCAACGTGCTGAGTCAGTGAGTGACAGAATTGGGATGGGAACTGAGATCTGACCCCGGAATGAAGGCTCACTCTACCCTGCCCCACTGCCTCTCCACTCACAGGACCCCGCCGGTGGCTTTCAAGGTCCTAGCGGGGATGGATCAGTGTCTGCAAAGGAGAGTCTTCCTATTTCCAACCCTGAAAGTCTACAGTCAGATCTGTAGGGACCAAGCAAATCTACCCTGTCATCAACAAAAGGAACTGTACTTTTATCTGGTTCGTATACTGCATTTTCAAGCAAATCACTTCATATTTTGTAAGTTTGCTTATCTCTAGTAAGTACCCAACTTATAGGGTTACTGTGAGTGAATTGATTCATGTGAAACACTTAGACCTGTGCTTGGTACGTAGTGTGAGCCATTAGCACTGCCCAAGATTTTGTGTCCACAAGGTTTTCCATGGCTAACGTATCTGCAAAACTCACGGTGCGGCCCCTTCCTCTTAGAGATGAAGAAGCCCATCGGAGAAGCAGACCCGCTCAGGGTTGCTCAGTGAGCTTTGCGACCATGAGCTTCAGCGGTCTGCAAGGTCAGAAGTGTCTCTGGGGAGGAAGCCAGGCTTGCTGGGCAGATGATGGCCTCGGGTACCTGCACCCATGAATGGTGCTGAGTTACTACCAGAGCTCCCTGCTTCCTTTCAACTCTCCTTGGAGTGCACCAGGAACCAAAGCCAGGTCCCTTACTCGAGAGCAAGTGTCCACTTGGTGGCTTCTCTGTGGTCCCCATTCCCTTCCCCTCTTCACTGGGCCCAGGCTGAGCTGCTGCAGAGCAAAGATGGTGTCTCAACATCTCTGAATCCATGAGGCCTGGCACGCAGTAGGTACCCAGTAAGTCTTCGGGGAGTAAGGAGGGGTGGCTGTGGCACTAAGGAAGCAACTGTTTGGCCTGTACACATGTGATGCCAATGTATGGTCAAACCAACGGGAGCCAAGTGGGTGCATCTAATACTTGGGGTTCTCCTTCAACAGAGTGAACAGCAAGCGTGAGTTCACAGAAGGAATCAGTGTGCTCCATAATTGACTGAGGGCCAGGTGGGACAAGGGTGTGGAGACCCCACAAAGACCCCAAGACCATTCCATCGAATCGTTTGTTTCTGTTGCTCTCTCTTTCTTTAAATTTTGGGCTTCTTGAGGTCAGGGAGCATCATCAATTTGTCTGCGTGTTCTAGCACCTTAGCACGGGGCACTAGATGAGCAAGTCTGTGTGTATCTACACTCTGGACAACTGCCTTTGTGCAGCGGCAGGCCCCCAAGCCAGTGGGGAGCCCCTTGTTCTCCCAGTGCTGTTGCTTCTGATCTCGGCAGACAGACCTCTTTTCTTCTAAGCCCCTCCCTGGCCGGCCACTTCATTA
>NW_020174560.1:2747163-2774219 GCF_003031525.2 Neophocaena asiaeorientalis asiaeorientalis | reverse complement strand
GATTTGATCAAGACACAAGTGAGAGGCAATGATTTGTGAAGAAATCCTGGTCCCGTCTAATGGAATTTTCCCAAAATAAATTCATGTAAACAACTTCCCACAAAGAGGCAGTCAGGGGAGCTGGGTGTGTAAACAGCGTGAACAGTCCCAAGTACTATGGGCTCCAGGGGTGCCGTGTCGTCTGGAGAGGGGGCTGTGGGGAGACTCCCTTTAGCAAAACACCTTTGGCTCCAGTCCTTCTGACATCATAATGTCAGCCAATTCATTAAGTGCAAAAAAAAAGTCCTTCTTTTACTATCATCTCCAAAACGTAGCAACACCACTTTGTAGCTAAAAAGACCGCAGAATGGATTTTGTTTACATTTTTCATCCCATTTGAAAAACCAATCAAATCGGGAGATCATCTTCCAGCCTGGAGAAGGTGGGGGCAGGAATGGGTGGGCGGAGGGACTGGAGCAGGGAGGGTGGCTGGAGGAAAAATCCCTGGAGACAGAGAAAACCATGTCTCCTTGGTGCTCAGGGATGGCTATGAATAAACTCATACAGTTCCTAGAATTAAGATGAAAAATCTGCTCTCCCAGGCACTCAGAAGGACACTGAATTCTTGTGGCCTGGATGTCTCTGGCCACGTCCAAATGGAGGGCCGCTACGAGCCGGGCTGTGTGTATGGCTGTGCAGACCAAGCTTCCGGAGGGAAGTATATGCAGGCAATCTGTGCGGGACACACCTTTCCCCCAGACATATTTTCCAACCGAGTCTGTCTTTCCCAAGGCTGAGCTGTTTTCAAGATCTGGGCTTGATTACTTTCCCTCCCTCCCACTACCAGGGCCTGGAGAGAGAAGACCTGGGTTCAAGTTCCAGCCAGGACACTACTATGCTACCAGGAGAGACTGTTTAGCAAATCGCATAACTTCTCTGAGCCTCAGTTTTCTCATCTGTGCAGTGGGAACCTGGATAACATTCCCAGCCCTGTGTACTTCAGGGAGATGTCAGGTTCAAGTCAGGAAGTGGCTGCGAAGTTGAGGGATTTTATTCATTATGATGAATTCTGATTTTTGCTTCAGCTCTATCTTGGCTCAGTTGGATTTTGCCAAGAACCTGACTGTCTTTGCAAAAGTCAGAGCTGGGGAAACAGGGAGAGTTTAGAGGCGGGTGCAGGTGTACGAGGAAGAGCCAAAATGCCACTGGGAGGTAGGAAACGGCAGAAGAGAAGAGGAGGCCACCAGCAATCTGCTGGCCTGATGAGCCCCACGCAGGGCTCCAGAGGACCTCAGGACTGCTGTCTGCCAACTTGTTCTTTTAACCAAGCCAGATGCCTGCTGGTAATGACGATATAGATGCTGATTGTGGCCAACGGGCTGTGGGTCTTAAATTTCACCCCCTGGAAAGCGGTTGTACATCCCCACTCTTTTCCACGTGACTCTGTAGTGCCCTCCCACAGTGGGTGCAGGTCACTTCCTCACTACACTGATGTTGGCTTGGCCATCTGACTTGAGAAACTAAAGAAGTGTTCAGAGGTTTTAAACATGCTTGCACAATTTGGTTTCTTGTGCCCCTAAGATCTGCCATGAGAACAGCATGCCGCAGTAGCTGCTGGTTCAAGAAAATGTGTGGACATACGGACAGGCCTGCACACATCCCTGAGCCTGGAGCCAAGCATAGCTGAGCTACAGCCTGACACAGAGCTGTCCCAGCCAACTCATAGACCCGAGAGTGACAGAAACAAATGCACTGAGTTTGGGGAGGTTTGTTACCCAGCATTGTTGCAGTCTGATACACTGATAAGGGCAATGAGGATAATGCATGGTTCCCTGGCCCCTGAGATTTGCAAAGGTGGGGACACAGTTCTGATATCCATGAAGTTCAGTTAATATGGTACTAAGCAAAGTGAAGATGGCCTGCGATCACTTATAATGACACATTTCTGTTTTCAAAGCATCAGCTTACCTGCACGTGTAGAACACAGATGCCTATGATGTCATAAACAGTAAATAGGATGCTGTATACCTTGCTGCGTAAGAGCCTGGCCTCTGAATTCAGATGGTCTTGGATTTGAATTCTGACTTTGTCACATTCAAGCTTTTTGACCTAGGAGAGTTTACTGAGACTCTCTGAGCCTTAAGTGCCTCATCTTTGAAATGGAAATAATAATTTTTGTGAGAGGGACATGAAATGGGGCAGTAAAATTTCACCAGTGCCTGCCACCTGGTGAATGCTCACTAAATATGCTAATTATTATTAGCTATTATTCTGGATGGGAAATAATATTTGTTAGTGTCCCTAAAGCAATGTCTCCATTAGAGGCCAAACATAGTGGAGGATGTAAGTGGCTGTGGGGAGTGGGTGGAACTTCCTCCGAGGAGAAGGTCATCTTGTCCCTACATGGGGACAGCGGGAGGGCGTGGGCTCCCGGCAGCCTGGGCTCAGCTCTGTCACCTGGGTGAGGTGATGACACTCTTCAGCATCCTTGAGTTCTCTCCCTTCATCGAAAGCCTCCCTCTCACTTGTCATCTGCTGTGCAGTGAGCCCCTTTGCCACCGATGGGCCTCTAGGAAACAGGACTCCTTTTGTTTGAACGAGGGGATGAGGGTCAAGGGACAGAGAAGGAGACATTTCTTCATGTTTAGGGCCTATGTGTTGGGGACACAGAGGGCTGGGATTTCGGACCTCGGCCATGGAGGGGATGCTCCTCTCTTTCCCTGGGGCTGCCAGAACTAATGATGCAGACGACGGGGACAACAGTGATAAGTTGCACTTCGGGGCAGTGGACAGTTCTCTATGAGGAACGTTAGAGGAACGTTATTAGATTCTGGTTCTCATAGCTCTCCGAGGATGGCGTTTTCAACGCCATTATTGGAGAAGCAGCAAGTAAAAATCTCAGTCCAGAGACTCGGATGTGCAAATTCCTATTTCAAGCTCCCATCGTGTTGGAAGGACACAATTTAATTCTTGGTCGATTCCGTTCCCTGTGGGCCTAGCCTTGCTCTGTGGCATTTCTCTTGGGGTTTTGTCTAGGTTCCGAGGGGCAGACCGGTCTTTGCAGGTCTCCACTGAGACGTCCCTTGTTCTCCCTGGTTCTTGCTCACTGCGGTCACCATTGTGTCTGCCACTCCTTGTTCTCAGTTGCCAGAGATCTGGCTGTTTCTCAGCTAACTTCTGGGCCTTCCTCAGCTACACAGCGAATAGTCCTCTGCTCCCTTGGACTCTGATTATTTCCAACCCATCGAGGCTCCGCCGGATCCTCCTTTTCTGGACACGCCGCACAGTCGCTCCGCTGTGGGTTTGCCACCACCTCTGCCATGCTTCCATTTAGGAAACGAGGCACAGGTCTCTTCTCGCCCCAGATCCCACACACCTGGATAGAAAGAGGCTCTTCTTTCCCCATCCCACCCCCACAACCGAGCCGGCTCACCATCAGCGTCTTCTGCCGTCGTGTTGATGAGGCAGCATGAGATGCTCATTCGACAGAGGTTCGACAGTTCAAACACTGTAAGAGTTTCTTCATCGTGAAACCGAAAATGGATTTTCCTCATCGGTAGGTGGCCCTCCTGGCCCCTTCCATCCGCAACCCACTCATCCTCAACACGTGGCTTCCAAAGTCGCTGGTGTGTTGGCCTCAGGCCGGGGAACAGGGCAGGAGCGTCGGAAAATCGAGCTTGGTAGGTGTCTCTGGGCGAGGCCCAGAGGTGTCCTGTATCATGGCTGATCACATGCTGTGTGCTAGGACGCAGTTATCTGGCTATGCTTACCTGCAAAGGTGCCTGGCAGAGGTAGCCTACCTGCGTGCCCAGGAACCAGGGGAACGGGCTTGGTAAACAGCTAGCCTGTCTTGCCACACCATTACTTCTTTTTTTCCTTGTAATTTTTTTGTAATTGAAGTATAGTCGATTTACGGTGTTGTGTTAATCTCTGCTGTACAGCAAAGTGACTCAGTTATACATATATATACATTCTTTTCAAGATTCTTTTCCATTACGGTTTATTCCAGGACATTGAATATAGTTCCCTGTGCTATACAGTAGGACCTTGTTGTCCATCCATTCCATATGTAACAGTTCGCATCTACCAACCCCAAACTCCCAGTGCATATCTGCTTCCCCTCCTTGGCAACCACAAGCCTCTTCTCTATGTCGGTGAGTCTCTTTCTGCTTCATAGATAGGTTCATTTGTGCCATATTTTAGATTCCACATATAAGTGATATCATATGGTATTTGTCTCTTTCCAACTTGCTTCACTTAGTATAATAATCTCTAGCTGCATCCATGTTGCTGCAAATGGCATTATTTCATTCTTTTTTGTGGCTGAGTAGTATTTCATGGTATATATGTACCACATCTTCTTTATCCATTCATCTGTCGATGGACATTTAGGTTGTTTCCACGTCTTGGCTATTGTGAATAGTGCTGCCATGAACACAGGGGTGCATGTATCTTTTTGAATTATAGTTTTGTCTGAGCATATGCCTAGGAGTGGGATTCCTGGATCATATGGCAACTCTATTTTTAGTTTTTTGAGGAACGTCCATACTGTTCTCCATAGTGGCTGCACCAATTTACATTCCCACCAACAGTGTAGGAGTGTTCCCTTTTCTCCACACCCTCTCCAGCATTTACTGTTTGTAGACATTTTAATGATGGCCATTCTGACCAGTGTGAGGTGCATACCGTTACTTCTTTTCTTTTTTTTTTTTTTTGTGGTACGTGGGCCTCTCACAGTTGTGGTCTCTCCCGTTGCGGAGCACAGGCTCCAGACGCGCAGGCTCAGCAGCCATGGCTCACGGGCCCAGCTGCTCTGCGGCATGTGGGATCTTCCCGGACCAGGGCACGAACCCGCGTCCCCTGCCTCGGCAGGCGGACTCTCAACCACTGCGCCACTAGGGAAGCTCCCGCTACTTCTTTATATGAGGGGTCTTTTAATGAATCTTGGATCCAGCGACCTAATTCTGATTTATCACATAGTTGCTGTGTCCTGAGACGCCCCCAGGGTCTATCTATATTTGAAACTCAAAAGCTGTTTCTTTGTTTCTGATGTAGGTTTCCTTCCTCCAAGAAATAGATGCTGCCTAGTCCAGTTGCCTAATGGGACAAGAGAACTAGAAACAGGAAATACCAGAGGAAAGCACGTCAATAAACATTTCACAGTCTTAGAGGTAAAATGACCTGTTGACAACTGTATAGCTGGTAAGTGATGGAGCTGGGACTTGATCTAGAACTTAGAGCCTCAACCTCTTTGTTGGGGACCCCCAATCCATGATGTCCAGCAAGCCAAGGATCCAGAAAAACTCCAGTTCATCCATATTCTGGTGCGTGGCATCTGGACCGAAGACACGGGGGCACACTCAAGGATGTAGCAGGGATGAGACAGGTGAGCTCCAAGAGCCATATGTGGGAAACTGCATCAAAGTGGAGTTATACTGACCTTTCTTCCCTTTTCTTTCTTACCTGCCCTTCCACCCCAATTTCATCTTAGCTCTACCTACTCCCTTCTAAGCATCCCCCTCTTTATCAACCCCTCCTGCTCTCCAGCGCTCCATGCTCTGCTGCTACTAAGAGATTCAAATCAGAAAAGCTGTGTTGGTGGTCAACTGACGCTTTCAGCCAACACTTCAGCTAACAGTTACTGAGCACTCCCTCTGTAATGAGGGTTGTTTTGTGAGCTTTTCAGCAGGACAGGCTGAAGAGAACAGTCTTCGAGTTGGACAAATGAGAGCATGAATCTGGCTTGGCAGCCCAAGAACAGGATGCTGGGCCAAGTGACTTAACTTTCCTGGGCTTCATCCCCCTCATTACTACAGTGGGGGCAATAAAACCAACATCCCAGGAGTTGTGTTCTGGATTGAATGTGGAAGGGCCTTGCAGAGCTATGTCTTCACTCCCCTACAGTTCAATTTACTGACCCTCCCCCATCTGTCCCCATCTTCTCCTTGGCCTTAAAGGCTCCTCCTCCCACAGATGCTCTGGACCCTAGTCCCCTTTCAACTTTCAAAGCCCTGTCTCTATCTTTATCCTCTCTCTTGACTGTATTGTCCTTTTGCTCTCCCTACTGGATCATTCCAATCAGTGCTCTCACAGCTGCTCAATTTTTTCATTTTTTTCAAGGGATAAAAAACATCCCTTGAAGGGACTTCCCTGGTGGCACAGTGCATAAGGGTCCACCTGCCAATGCAAGGAACACGGGTTCGATCCCTGGTCCGGGAAGATCCCACATACAGTGGAGCAACTAAGCCCCCGTGCCACAACTACTGAGCCCGCACACCACAACTACTGAGCACGCGTGCCAGGCTCCTCAACAAGAGAAGCCACTGCAAGGAGAAGCCCGTGCACTGCAACGAAGACCCCTGCTCGCTACAACTAGAGAAAGCCTGTGCAGCAATGAAGACCCAATGCAGCCAAAAAAAATAAAAATAAATTAACCCCCCCCCTCCATCCCTTGGGAATTCCCTGGCCATCCAGTGGTTAGGACTTGGAGCCTTCACTGCCGAGGGCACAGGTTCAATCCCTGCTTGGGGAACTAAGATTCCCACCCCCCCCACAGAAAAATCCCTTGACCCCATCACCCATTCTGCTCCAGCTACTGCCCTTCTTTTACTCCCCACCCCACCCATCCCAGATTTAAGCTGATAAAAAGAACTGCCCACACATGCTGCCCCTGCACTCACCCGGTCCAATATGGCAGCTACCTCACTACTCCATGAGGCTGCGCTTGCCGAGGTCACCAATGACGGCCATGATGCCATACACAATGGCTCCGCCGTCTTCATCTTATTTAGTATCATCGGCAGGCGGACTCTCAACCACTGTGCCACCAGGGAAGCCCCATGACTCTTTTTGAATTATGGTTTTCTCAGGGTATATGCCCAGTAGAGTCATCTTTTGAAAATGTCAGTTAAATAATGTCTGAACAATATACCCACACCGAAAACACCTGGCTTCCCACCAACACAGCAAAAGGCTGAGTTTCTTGTCTGGCCCATGGGGCCCAGCAGGCGCTGGCTTCTGCTTGCTCTCCAGCCTCAGTGCAGAGCCTTGCCCTCGTGCGGCCTGCATTGCAGCCACCCTGGGCCTCTCCTTCCAGCTCCTGAGGGCACAGCGTTCTTGGTCACCTCAGAGCCTTGGCACAATGTTCTCAGCTCATCACCTCATTCCCGCACATCCTTTCGGTCTCAGCTGAAATGTCACCACCCCCAATCTCATTCCAATGCCTCCCCTTATTTCTTTTCTTCTCTCCATTTATACTACCCATTTTCTTCAGAGCACTCATCACAGTTGGTGATTATATAATTATTTATGTCTTTACTTAGGATTAATAGTTTGTCTCCCCAGTGGACCGTATACACTGCAAGGCCAGGACCAGGTCTGCCCGGTCCACAGCTGCAGCTCCAACCCTGCCACCAAGTCGAAGCTCAGCACATAGTTATTGTTGAATAAGAGCTAATAGGTAATGAGCTCTTACTATGCGTCAGGCCTTCTTTTAAGCACCTTGCTGTCTTATTTTATTTAATCCTCACAGCAGCCGCATGAGGTAGGTACTATTCTCCACTTTAGCAATAAAGAAATAATGGCCCAGAGAGTTTAAGTAACTTGTCTACAGCCTCCCAGCTGGGAAGTGGCAGAACTAGATGTGTGCTCCAGCCCCAAACTTGTTGTTGCCCTGCTCTGCCACCACTGAAGGGTGAGTGAACACAGAAGGCACTCAGGAAATGGGGCTGTCTGGGTGGTGGGTTCCACTTACGGCTCTTGGGTCTGGAGAGCAGGGGAACTTGGAGCCTGAAGGCATTGCCCTCCCTGCCCTGCAGCATCCCTGTGGTACCTCCCAGCCAGCCTCTGCCAGTCGGTAGGTCAGAGGGACCCTGGAGCCTCGGGCAAGTTGGCAGTAGGGAGAGGCTCACGGCTTCAAGACACCAGGGAAGGTGGGCCAGGCCACTGCTGGGCAGGTCGCCTTGGAGAGGATCCTCAGTGCTAATGCAGAGCAAGTGGGGAGGGGGCTTGCTGGGATGTTCTGGGTGATATGATGTAATGCTTGCCTACCTGGGACCTTTGGAGAAGGGACCAGAGTGGAGGATAAGCAAACTTTAAAAATGGCATCGAATGAAACATGATATGTGCACTTCCTGAATCCCAAAGCAGGGAAAGTAGCTCAGAGGAGGATACAGTAGGTGGGTGTGGAGAAGCCACCAGCTGACCCTGCTCTGTCCCACCTTTAAGCCTTTCTTTGCTCAGGCAGTTCCTTTGCTTCAAGTTCCCTGGACCCACACCCTGCAGTCCCAAACTACATGTCATGGCCTCTCCACATCCTTCACTTACCCCTGTTACCCCAAGGGCTGGGATTTATCCAACCTTGTATCCCTAAGTCCTCACTGTGTACTTGGCACTTAGTGGGTAACTGTTGAATCCATCCAACTCCTCTAGGTCCGGACACTTCCTCTCTGTGTTATCTTCCTAAACAGTACATACCTCTATCACGGTATCTGGTCCTTTGCACTTAAGTATTTCTTTATTCTTCTGCCTCCCCAGTTAGAAAGCAAGTTGCTTGGAGCCAGGAGCCATGTCAGAATAATCTTTGTATCGCCAATACTCAGCACTTTTTTTTTTTTCTCAGCACTTTTGTTAAATGAGTGAATGAACTAATGAACCATCTTCCTTCTCCAGTCTCCAAGAACCCCAGCTTCTGGAGGGTGCTTCTCAAGCAGGTCAGACTTTGAGGTAGTGCCCCCTGGAGGTGGGGAGGTGAAAAAGCAAGTGGAGAGCAGAATCTGGCCCAGGAGAGGGCTTGCTGCTGGCTGTCTCTTCTTGGAAACCTCCAAGAAGGTTTCCACATATCCCACTCGTACAGCTTTAGGGGATCAGACACATGCAGTTGCTTCCTAAATATTAAAAATTGCCTTGAGTGTCTACTAGATGCCAGTCGCTGAGTCTATATTAATTTCATTTTTGATACCTATTGTTTTCATTATACAGACGAAGGTACAGAGGCTCAGGAAAGTGCAGTGTCTTGCCTGTCTTGTTTTATAAGGTGGACTGAACCCAGTGTCTACCTTCTTGACTATGCCAAGTTTTTATTCCATCAGGGAAGAATTATAAATAGATATGTTCCCTTCCTGACTATAGGCCTCTTTTAACCAGGTTCCTTTTTGAAGGCAAGTCTTTTTTTGTGATGTGAGCACATCTCTGTCCAAGTTGAGAAAGTCCAAAGAGGGAGGGAGGCCAGGTTTGACGGCTCTGAGAACTGACCACCAGGTGGTGCTGTTGGCCCAACATATAGCCTTACAATGTTGGCCTTCGGGGGAGTGCTAAAGTTCTCAAGGAAAAAGCTTCTGCTGTTGTAATGAGACCCATGGGTCCTTGAATTCTGCCATTTGCCTAAACTTTGTTTCCATAAGTCACCTCATCTGGGCCCCAAAACTACCCAACAAAGTTGCCATCTCCATTCACTGGAGCCTCAGAGAATTTGAGTAGTTGAAGTTCCCAAAGTTATAAATCAAAGAGCCAGGATTTGAAACCAGATCTGTTTGATTCCAAATCTTCAGATTCTTGGGGACCAGAGGGATGGAGTCCTGACCTGTGAGTTGCACAGGAAGCATCCAGCTTCCATCATTTTACTGGCATGGTTTGAGATAGACTGTCCGGGAAATTTCTGTGCAGTGTCAGGCCCCTGGGCCAAGTTGTAAAGAACCAGGATTTGCCAGGGAAACTTCTGGGGATGCGGGCATCTCTGCACCACCACAGAGCACTGCCCCATTTCTTTCTTGAGAAGTGATGCTGTTTACTGCCCTTTCCCCATCTCAGTGGACTCTCTTGCTGGAAACAGCAAGCTCACCTTAGGGTTATGGGATAATTCATGTAACCTCTGGAGAACACCGTTTGCGTCCTCTTGTTTCTGAACGTACAAGTCAGCTCTTCTTTTGCTTTTCCTCATTGTTCAAGGAGACACACGTCACTCTATATTGAAAGTTGTAATCGCATACACAGAAATAAATTCAATGAAGAACAAGGTTACATAGGACAAGGCGAGATACAGGGGAGGCACACACCATTTATCAGAATAAGAATATTAATACCTCGTTAACTAAATGATTGCTCGGCCATCAATGTCTTGGGACACGGACGAGAACCTGGCCCAGAAACAGTCACATTGGCCATGATGAAGCTTCTGTGAACAGTCTAGGATATAAAACAGCCTGTGAGAAAGGTATCACTGTCTTCATTTTGTAGCTGAGACGGGAACACAC
Source organism: Neophocaena asiaeorientalis asiaeorientalis (assembly GCF_003031525.2). Lineage (NCBI taxonomy): Eukaryota > Metazoa > Chordata > Mammalia > Artiodactyla > Phocoenidae > Neophocaena > Neophocaena asiaeorientalis. Next base: position 2,763,990 of record NW_020174560.1, on the reverse strand, counting down.
AGGTTCACGGTTCAGAGTGCGGGCTCCAGAGTCAGGTACCTAGATTTAAACCTACCTCTTCCGCTTATGGGCCCAGGTTGGCCTGACACATCCATGCACTTTTAGGTGCCCCTCCTGCCTTCTACCCTGAGGAGGTACCTAGAAGGGGAGGCCCTGCTGTGGGGCAGGCCTGGAAAACATCAGACTTGAGCCAAGTGTTTCAGGGTGCCATTAAAATCTGAAACATTTGGCTGCCTGTTTTGTATCCTTTACATTTCCCATCTCTCGGGACTCTTGAATCCTTACCCTTCCAACGTCTTTCACCCAAACTGCTAATCCCCACTCCTTTCTCCAGCCCCGTGGATTCCCTGCTGCTCCTTGCTCTTTATACCCTTCCCTAGTGCCTCAAAAAAGTCCCTTCAGGGCTTCCCTGGTGGCGCAGTGGTTGAGAGTCCGCCTGCCGATGCAGGGGACACGGGTTCGTGCCCCGGTCCGGGAGGATCCCACATGCCGCGGAGCGGCTGGGCCCGTGAGCCATGGCTGCTGAGCTTGTGCGTCCGGAGCCTGTGCTCCATAACGGGAGAGGCCATAACAGAGAGAGGCCCGCGCACAGCAACAAAAAAAAAAAAAAGTCCCTTCACATCATCGTGCCCATCCCATGGCCTCCTAGCGGACCCGAACTTGCTGCTAGGACTTCCTCCTATTCATAAAGATGTACTTTGTCCTCCTCCATCCATTTCCCCATATGCTTTTCCAAATAATCAAATATCTTAAAAGAATTCCATGTTTTCTTGGTCTTCCAGAAGAAAGTGGACCCCAAATTTCTTCAAAGTGTGAGAACTGAGCTGGTTGCTCCAGGCCCTTACACCAAGACGAATATCACCTCCTAGTTAGGAATATTCCCGGGGTTCTCACTCCCCCGTGGGGCTGGCTCCTCCCCCTTAGAACTCCAGGCATCCTGTCTTCTCCACAAGTGAGCGAACCAATCTGCTTCAGGATCTGAGCAAGAGAGAGGCCTGTGCTGGGCTCTGTGGTCCTCACTGGAGCCCAGCAGGAATTGATTATTCCCTCTGTTGTTAAGCAGGAGCTAAACATTTCCTGGTTATTATTTTGATCCTCACAACCACCCTATAAGGTAGATATTTGTGGCCCCATTTTACAGATGAGTTAACAGAGTGCCCAGTTTACTCCAGTACCAACTGGCAGAGTCAGAATCAGAATCCAGACTTGAAAGCCCTTATTTTCTTACTACTCTTACTACTGAGTAAGAGCCCAGGGTGGCTGAGGGCACGGAAGCATCATGGAATGGACAGTGTATTAGTTTCTGGTAGCCGCCGTAACAAATTACCACAAACGAAGTGGCTGACAACAGCAGTCTATCCTCCCACTGTTCAGGAGGCCAGAAGTCTGAAATCAAGGTGTCAGCAGGGCTGCAGGGGAGAATCTTTCCTTGTCTCTCCCAGCTGTTAATGGCTCCCCCGTTCTTTGGCTTGAGACAGCCAAGCTCCATCCTCTGCCTTTGTCTTCACATGACCTATCTTCTCCATGTCTCTCCTTTGTGTGTTTCTTATAAGGACACTTGTTATTGGATTTGGGGCCCACTTGGATAATCCGAGATGATGTCATCGGAGACCTTTAACTTCATTACATCTGCAGAGACCCTTTCCTCAACTATGGTAGAATTCACATGTTCCAGGAGGTGGAAATGTCTTTTGGGGGCCACCATTCAACTCACTAGGGATAGCCATACATCTACAGGGACAGTATGAGTTCTCCTGTTCTCTGTAGCTCCAATAGCTAAGGTTGGGGCCAAGGAGAATGGAAGCTTAAGGGACACAAGTTCTTACTCATTATAAATAGGAACCTTCTTGTGAGCCAGAGTTAACCAAGGTGGCCTGTGTCCTCTGTGGAAGCAGCGAGTTCCCATCATTAAAGGTGAGTAATGAGAGGCTGGATTTAGGGCTGATTTATGCTTTGGCATGGTAAGCACAGGGCATATAATATTGTTGGGAGCCCTTGAACATGTTTTCATTTCTTTTAAAACCAGAAAAAAACAGCTTTTAGGTTGAATAAAATGTTTTATTATACAATATTCATATATTCATCTGTATACCAGTGTAGTGGTAAAATAAGGCTTTAAATATTTGGTTGATGGAGGAAGAGGTTTACAAAAGCAAAAATGACTAGAGCCCATGAATGCCATCATGTGGTCCCGACTAGACTATAACTTAGTGGCAAAAGGATGGGGAGAAGGGATGCTGGTGCTGGGAGGGGTTTGTCACCATCACCAAGTCCTTTGTTCATGCCCTGACACTGCCCAAGTGTCTCATCCCCCTGCCACGAGCGCCCTCCACCTCAGAGCACAGAGTCCTCTTGCTGGGACACCTGTCCTGGATTGCTTGGAGCTGACACTTGAGAATGGGACCCCCTGGCAGCCTGTCACTGATGACATCTGAATGGTGGTCACCTTTTGTGGGCATTTGTTAGAAGCTGAACCACAGTGACAATGCATAAATCCCTTGGGAGAGAGGGGAAGGGGATCTACTTTCTTCTGGGCGCTTTACAGAGTTGTTACTTTATTTCCACATTTTACAGATAAGGAGGGTGAGGCTCTGAGAGGTTAAGAAACTTGCTCATTTCCTGGTTAATAAGCAGTAGACACAGGTCCATCAGAAGCCATTTTTGTGTGCCTTCCAAGCTGGGTATCTTTCCATTGTACAGCGCTGCATCCGTGTTCCTGGACAGAAGATCAGCACAGGTTGGGAGTGGGTGGTCGGGAAGGTGGGACTAGAGTTTGGAGTGAAGCTTCTCGTCCTGGATTTTCAGACTCTGGGGCCCAAATGTGGTTGGATTGAAAGGAAACCAACACGCCCAAAGCCTTCATTCAGGCTATCCTACTGGCCTGGGAGAAGTCACTTCTGCACTCCAGGCTGTGGCATTCTCGAGGGTGGAACCAGAGGAGGTGGACGTGGTCCTTAAATTCTGGGGTGGGATCCGTCTGTTCTTTGGCCCTTCTATAGCACATCCTCCCAGCTAGCTTGGAGGCCCCTCAAGAGCAGGAAATAAGTCTATTATTTTATGTCCCAAAATGTAGTATTTCAGCATCATCTTCATGATTTTTGCCTCACTAGTACCACTTGTATTCCTATTTACATAACATGGTCTTTTAAATGAACTTACTTTTGAAAAATGTTACTCCTGTTCTCAACAATAATATTCATGAAATCATGGGCTCAATTCATTTGTTCACTCCTTCAACAAATCTTTGTTGAATGCCTATGGGCTAACAGGCTCTTCTAGATGCCAGGGACACAGCAAAGAAAAATACAGTCAAGTCTTTACCTAATGGAGATTACATTCCCGGAGAGGAGATGGAGCACAGATACATATATAAGAGAATTACAGATGGTGATAACAACTCTGGAGAAAATTCCGCAGGGTGATGTATTAGATCAAAATTTTTGATGCATAGTAAGTGATTTTACATTGCAGCCCAATAAATACACAAACATACACAGAACAGAACAAAAGGGTTGTGAAACAGTAAAGTGAGCCTTTACTACACTTGATGTGCTCTCATATTTCCTCTTCTTTTCTATTATAGTTTAAAAATACACTGGTTATAAGCCACTAAGACTGACCTTATGATCTACCAGTGGATTGCAGCTTGCAGTTTGAAAAACACTGGAACATCAGCAGGACTGGTGGTGGGACGCAAGACACTATTTAAAAAAAATTTTTTTATTGAAGTATAGTTGTTTTACAATATCGTGTAAGTTTCAGGTATACAGCACTGCGATTCAGTTATATATATGTGTAAATATATAGATACATATAAATTCTTTTTCAGATTCTTTTCCCTTATAGATTATTACATAATATTGAATATATTTCCCTGTGCTATACAGTAGGTCCTTGTTGGTTTTCTTTCTTTCTTTTGCGGTACACGGGCCTCTCACTGCTGTGGCCTCTCCCGTTGCGGAGCACAGGCCCCAGACGCGTAGGCTCAGTGGCCATGGCTCACGGGCCCAGCCTCTCTGTGACATGTGGGATCCTCCCGGACCGGGACACGAACCCGTGTTTCCTGCATCGGCAGACGGACTCTCAACCACTGTGCCACCAGGGAAGCCCTGGTTATCTATTTTATACATAGTAGTGTGCATATGTTGATCCCAGCCTCCTAATTTATCCCTGCCCCCCCACCCCCTTTTCCCCTTTGGTAACCATAATTTTGTTTTCTGTGTCTGTGAGTCTCTTTCTGTTTTGGAAATAAGTTCATTTGTGTCTTTTTTTTCTTTTAGATTCCACATATAAGCGATATCATATGATATTTGTCTTTCTCTGGCATGACACTATTTTAGAAAGGGCAGCCAGAGAAGGAGCCTCTGAGGAAATGAAACTTGAGCAGAGATAACAGAGCTAAGAAGGAGGGAGCTATGTAAAGGCTTAGGGGGAGAGCATTCCTGACAGAGGGAGTAGCAAGTACAATTCCTTGAGGTGGGATTGAGTTTGGATTAGATGTGTTTGTTTGTACTGTGTGTGTGTGTGTGTGTGTGTGTGTGTGTATCTTAACATGATCCAAGTATTGTAATACAGATAAAAATAATTGTATAGGAATCAACGTAGAAGTTTTCTCCGGGAACAATATTTATTAGATTTCTTTTGCTTCTCTAATGAATCACTGCGAACTTAGTAGCTTAAAACAACACAGGTTTATTTTCTTACAGTTCTGGAGGTCAGAAGTCCAAAATGGGTTGGCTGGACTGTGCACCTTCTGGAGGGTCTAGGGGATAATGCATTTCCTTGCCTCCTCCAGCTTCTAGAGGCTGTCCACATTCTTTGCCTCATGGCGCCACACCGCTCCAAGCTCTGCTTTCGTCATCACATCTTCTCTGGCCCTGACCTCCTGCCTCTCTCTTATAAGGTTCCTTGTGATCCCATTGGGCCCACCTGGATAATCCAGGACAACAGTTTATGAACTTAATCACACCCACAAAGTCCCTTTTGCTATGTAAAGTAGCAAAATCACAGGTTTGGGGGATTAGGATGTAGACATCTTGTGGAGGGCATTATTCAACCTCCCACACTGTGTAGAATCCTGTGGGTTGTTGGTGAAGTCTTCCCTCTTAGGAACGTTCTCTTGCATCTCTGTTCGATGTGGACCATGCACTGAGAGTGCGATACATACTTGCTAGATGGTTAAATAAATAGAAGAGCCTCCCTTTCTCACTTTCTCCTGCTGCCCTACCACTTCCTCTCTATTCTTCTAAAAATAGATCTGCTCACAGGAGCCACTCGGGCTAGAGACAAATGGGCCAGCGTTTGCTGGTTTGCACAGGACTAGAAAACTCCCATCCTGCACTCCTCCTCACGAAACTTCTTGCACATCTGAACTGGAAGGGACTTTGGCGATCACAAGTTCACCCCTCTCAATTTGCCGAGGAGGAATAGCTTCCCAGCCCCTTCACTTCTACGGCTTCATTTGATGTTTTTAATTATGACTCATTTTTATCGGTTTGTCTCGCCTTCAAAATACATGATCCGCCACCCCCCCCCTTTCTCATTTTATCCTCATTCCAACAGTAAAGGGCAGGCATCAATCTTCCCATTTTACAGATGAGGAAACCTAGGTCCTTAAAGTCAGGGAGTAAAACTGGGCCTGGGACACAAGTGTCTTGAATTCTCCTCCCCCCAAACTCCTTCCATGAGACTCTCCAACTTCTCTTTTATTTTTCAGAGTTCAAAATCCAGAGAGTTTCTAGAAGGGCTTGGAAAGGAAAGCGTGTTTTTTATAGTGCCAAGAAGCAGGAGTAAAAGACTTTAATTCTGAGAGACAAAATTTAGTTCAACATGTGGGGCAACATTCTAGGAATCGGTATTGTCCAAACTAATATGATTGGTTGCCTACGGAGAAAGAGAGGACCAGTTCCTTGTCACTGGATGGTCCTTAGCAGAGGCTGGGCTTGGAAATTGTTAACCTTGCTTAGATAATCTTTGTGTTAAAGGTTTAGCCGTAGGCTTTTGAGACCCTGGGAGCAGGAGACCCTCCCCACCCCCCCCCAGCCCCCCATGGAACTCCGAGGTCCTGTCCTCGTCTGTCTCAGGCATCTAACCTAGGGTCTTGGAGGAGGGGAAGGGGGATACAGAAAATGGGTCTTACAATGGGGGCGGGGGACTGATGTAAAAGAAAACCTCAAACGGGGAGCCCACCCCCCTAGGAGATAACAATCGAATTATATACATTTTAAATGGCATTCTCGGGGTCTGAGTGATTTTCATATGAAAACTCAGCTTGGAGTCCTTGGCATCTGTTTCTCCTAAAAGGATAGAAACCAAGAGACTATTTACATATTCTTTGGGCCCTATCACCAATTAAATCTTTTCAGAACCTCAGTCCCCCCTGTCCTCAGGCCCCCACCCCCTACCAACTCTCTCCACATTTAGGATTGAATTTCTTGGCAGACGGTGGCTGCTGCTCTCTTTGGTGATTTATTTATTCAGTTGGATTATTTTTCATCTCTAGCCTGGGCATTTCAGGCCTCGGTGTCCACCTTCTGATCATGGGGAAGTGACCCTGCTCGGGGACCCTCCCCAAACTGGGCTGTGGGGCTGAGCCGGGGACGCATTCCTTCAGGCGCCGAGAGGGGCCTGTCTCCGTGTCATCCCCTCCGCAGCCCCGCCCATCCCTCCCGCTTCCCGACTGTGACAGAGCTTCCTCCGGGAGATGAGGGCGCACAGCTGGGTGACGTCACCAGGAATGCACAGGGGCCCGCGCAGGGGCCCGGAAGGAGCAGAAGTGAGATGTCACTGGGAGCAACTGGACGGTTCGTTTCATCATTTGCTTTAGAGACAATCTGGTCCTACAGGGACTAAGGAATCTGCTGAAATGTCTAAGAAAATCGTGTCTGATGGAATGCGTCTCCCAGCTCCTCCCTCCTCCCTGCCCTCGCTGCTCAGTCATCTGCCTCCAGGGCTTCTGTTCCCAAGAGGGAGCTAGAAGAAGGCTTGGAGCAGAGGGCTTGGAGTACAGCCCTTTGAGCCAGCCTTGGCTCCCTACTGCCCCTGCTCCTTACCAGCTGTGTGACCTTGGGCATGGCACACAACCTCTCTGAGTCTCCCCTGAGGCATCTAAAAAATGGGGCAAACAATGGGTCCTGCCTCCTGGAGTATGGAGAATGAATGAATTGGTGCCTATGGAGCTCCCAGGACCATTCCTGGCATGTAGTAGGGACCTAATAGCTGAGGGTCATTAGTAATAAGCTGTAATCTTAGAATCAAAGGTTGAGGCCTGCAAATGAGACATTCAGTTTAATTCAACAGGTCCCTGAGTCGTGACTGTATCTTGACTATGTACTGGGGAGGTGGAGGCAAGAGGGTGACCTTGGACTTTAACCTCACAGAGCCCCATGGATAAATCAGATGATTTATCTGCAAGGTGAAGATGATACACATCTCAATGTGGTTGTTGAATTGTGGAGAAGATAATGTACGAAAACTCAAGCCATAGAGAGAATACTCCATACATGAGAGCCATTAGTAACTATTTCTATCAATATACTAATCTACTAATAACACACTTATAGTAATAAGACCCAGTTCCTGCATTCAAGGAGCTCAGTGTTAAGTGGGTGAGATGGGCCAGTAAGTGGAGAAAGAGAAGGAAGGGCAAGGCGGTCTCCAGCACAGTAGATCTGGGCCAGACAGCCAGGCTTCATGCCCTCTCATGTGATCTTGGGTGAGTTACTTCCTTACTCCCTGCCTCTGCTTTCTCATCTGTAAAATGTGGGTGATAATAATACCCACTCTGAAAGGCTTGAGGGGGAGGATGAAATGAATTAGGCTGTGTAAAAAACCATGATAATGTATGGTGCCTACCCTGTGGTTAGCACTATCGAAGCATCAGCTTCAACTGTCATCGGGAAGCAATTAATACTGCGTGGGCGTAAGGGAAGTCTTCCCAGGAGGGGTGACATTGATGTTGGGCTATAAAGGTTAAGAAAAAAATGTCCACGTATGGGCAGGAGGCGTTCAGGGTGAGCTAGGCATTCCAGGCAAAGGGAATGGTCTGAACTGGAAAGTTGGAAGAGGTGGTTTATTTAGAACATGAAGATCTGTGCCAGTGAAGAGAGTGTAAGGGATAGTAAAAGAAGGTGCAGCAAGAGAGGGAGGCCTGACAGTGTTTACGAATCTGCCTGCCAGTGCAGGGGACACGGGTTCGAGCCCTGCTCCGGGAAGATCCCACATGCTGCAGAGCAACTAAGCCCCCGAGCCACAACTACAATAAGGTCCCTTATGAGCAAGCTGAGTGCCAGCTGAAGAGAGGGAGGCCTGGGTGGGCTGGTGAAGGAGCTTGTACCCTAAGGGAAGGGGGTGATATCTTCCCTTGGAGATGGCAGCAGATCTGGGTTCTGGAGAGAACAGCCGGGCTGCAGTGGAAAGAATGGTCTGAGGCATGGACTCTCCATCCTGCCTGCTCATCTGTGTCTCCTGGGAGGGAGGGGTGGTTTAAAAAAACCAGTGTCAGGGTTCTGCTCCTGACCAAGTAAATAAGATGGGATGGGACCCGGGCAGCATCTAGCTGTTCAGCCCAAGTTGGGGGACCCGTGGATTGGAGGGAGCACAGCTGGCGGCCATAACAATACCTTAATACAATTAGGAGGTGATATGGCCTGAACCAGAATAGGGTATTGACAGTTTCAGAGACAGAGATAGAGGGGATGATGGTGGTGGCTGGGAGCCCACTGGTCTTCCCCTTGGGAGCCACTGGCCTCGTCTGTGGGGCTTGGATCCCATTCTGATAAAGAAGTCAAGAGGTTGGCTGTCAAGACCCAGCATTTCTAGGCATGTGCATTTTGACAAGCCATGGGGAATGTGAGCTAAGACAGGAAGGATTCCCCAATTCTCCCCAGTTGGTGAGGTTGTAACTCCATCCTCGTCCTCCTTAGATAGTGCTAATTCACCAGACTCTTTGCCCAGGGCCGGCTCTGATGTCACGGGTTAGTTGTCTTGGTGGGGTTGGCTGGGCCTGGGTTGGTGTGGGCTCAGAGGCAAGCTTGCCAGCCTTTGAAATCAGAACTGATAATTTTTATTTTATTTCAGCACTGTTTTTTTTTTTTCAGAAATATCTATTTATTTGTTTTTTTGGTTGTGCCGGGTCTTAGTTGCAGCAGGCAGGCTCCTTAGTTGCGGCTTGCGGGTTCCTTAGTTGTGGCATGTGAACTCCTAGTGGCAGCAGGCATGTGGGATCTAGTCCCCTGAGCAGGGATCGAGCCCAGGCCCCCTGCATTGGGAGCATGGAGTCTTGGGAGCATGGAGTCTTAACCACTGAGCCACCAGGGAAATCCTTATTTTATTATTATTATTTTTAAAATTTTTATTGGAGTATAGCTGCTTTACAATGTTGTGTTAGTTTCTACTGTACAGCAAAGTGAATCAGCTATATGTATGTATATATATATATCGCCCCTCTGTTTTGGATTTCCTTCCCATTTAGGTCACCACAGAGCACTGAGTAGAGTTCCCTGTGCTATACAGTAGGTTCTCATTAGTTATCTATTTTATAGATAGTATCAGTAGTGAAATCAGAGCTGACAGTTTTTAATAACATCAAATTTTAAGATTCATTTCTCATGTAGATGCTCTGGCAAACATATCTCAGGCAGGGCAGGTGGTGTGCTTTTGGGCCCTCAAGGCCCCACAGCCCAGCCTCAGAACACTGACCTAATCCCCTTTCACTTTTAAGGCCCACAGACACCGCCATTCACATGATGTCATGGTTCGGAGGCTCCCTTCTCCAGTGCCTCCTGAGTCAGTCTTATTATGGTTGAGCCAGGGCTCGGCTCTGCCGGGGGCCATGCTGGGGCCTGCTGGTTACTGCTCTCCCGCTGTCTCTGGGTGTGTTGTCCTTTCCCCTCCAGTTTGCCTCAAGGCCCTTGCCATTCATTTTTCACACAGATGATTCTGGGAGCACAGGCGTGTGTGTGCTTGATGACTAGGAGAAAGGGACCCCCCCAAACCGAGGGCGAATAAAGTGTAGCCTGAGCACTGGACTGGACATCAGGAAAGACAGGGTCTTGTTTCTGGGTTGGTCACTCTTTCACTTGGGTCTTTCGCCTCTTTTCTTTGGGCCTCAGTCTCACTCTATGAGGTTAGCTGGCCTCCAAGAGTCCAGTCTGCCTTACCACTGTATGGCTTCTCGGGGATGAGCATTTAGCCAGTGATTGGATCTAGACCCTAAGGGCTGAACCATCTGTATGATCTTTAAGAGGTATGGCAGAGGGTGGGGACTGGCTTCTTAGGGAAATGCTCAAGGTACACCCATAAAGGATGAGGGAGAGAAGGAGAACAACCAAGTCTTGCTGAGATCTTTACGCCCCCGGCATGCTGGCTCCTATGCCAGCCCTGGGTGGGAGGCGCTAGAAGCCCCTTGGCAGAAATTGAGGCTTGGAGAGTTAAGAAACTTTCATAAGTGAAAGAAATGGGATCTGAGCCAATTCTATCCAACTCAGTAGTAATAACAGTGGTAGCAATAATAACAACTGCGGGTCTGAGTGCTTATTATGTGTTAGGCTCTGTTCTAATTATCTTATTTACTCTGCATCACAACCCAATGAAGTTGGTACTATTAGGATCACCATTTACAGAAAAGGAATCCGAGGGTCCAAGAGGCTCCTTGCTCAAAATAGAGCAGCTGGTCAGTGGTAGGACTGGGTTTCAGGTCCCAGTTTTTCTAACTCTAGAGCCTGTGGGCAAAGAATAATTGCAGTCTGAGACCACAGGAGGAAACTAATTGGAAAATGTCAGAGTGTCCCCACATGTTAAGCACTTGGCCTTGTGGAAGCAGAAGCTACCAGATGGAGAAGAGGCATACAGAACTGAAGGAGAGGGTAGGCCAGCTGAGAGCAAGGGAACAGCACATGCAGGACGGGCTGGGGCCCTGGGAGACGACATGCCCACAAGAGACAAACGGGCATGGCTGTCAAAGGAAGTAGAATTAGCTCTGGGCATTTTTAGTGGCTGGTGCAAAAATGAAGACACGATCTGTCCCATGTTCACATCACCCTGGGCCCCAGGAATGGTGCTGTGACAAGTCTCTTGGACCTTATCTTGGTGGTGGCGGTAGGGGGCGCTCTTCCCATGAGTTCATGGAGAGTGGAGTTTGTGGTGTGAGTGGTAGCCCCCTCCTTCCTTCCCTCCCTTCCTCCTTCCTTTCTTCCTGAGGACAAATTAAAGAAGAAAATAACCACCCTTTGTTTTCTGTTTAAAACAAAATAGCTGAATCAAGTTCCACAAAGGATAAAAAGTGAATTCTCTGGACTTAGATCACTTACTTAAGAGGGGGACGCTAATGAATGGGAAAAGCACTAATCTTAGCAATGAAATCATTACTATCAGCATTTTTGAGAAGAAGCACTCATTTTTGATGGCCTTTTACTATTTACTCTGAAATTCAGTTGCAGGCCAATGAAAATCAAATAGGTGGGCCACGGGGGTCGCTTAGGGTGGGCTGCTCGGCACAGCCTTATGTATTTGGAATCGAATTCACTTAGTGACTTGGCGCTGAATCCCTGGGAGCACCCACCCAACCCAGCTGCTTGGAAAGTGGGAAATAAGACAATCTGTCTACAGACTGATGGCTGCCATATTCTCTCTTCCAACCAAGTGAGCAGATCCTGACTTTTAAGGGCACCTCCCCTCCCGGAGCCCACCGCATTGCCAGGAGCGCCAGCCACCCGCCGATGCTGCCAAGGGCCCAGATTCTGGCCTGGGGCGCTTCCCCTGCTCTTCTGACTTGTGCTTGCATCTGAGTCCTGCCCCTGGGCTCCGGTCTCCGTCTGCCCTGGCCCTTCTCCTCTGGCTGGCAGCCCGTTCCTCCCCTTCTGGCTCCCTGATTGGCGCCTGGCCCTGAGCACTGTCTTGATCTTCCTCTCACTTGTGGCTTCTGATAAGAGATGTGCTCCCGCCAGATACAGGCCCAGCCAGGGAGTCACCGACGCAGGGATTCAGGACGTGGGCTTCAGAGTCAGGGTGATGCCAACCTACCATTTGTTAGCTCTGTGACCTCGGGCAAGCCACGCCCCTTTCTGGGCCTCGGGTTCCTTGTCTATAAAAGAGGGGTGATGAGATCTACTTCACTGAGGAGCTGAGAGGGTTAAATCTTGGTTTTGTTTTTCTGATGTGAGATTTCCAGCTCACCTGTACACCGGGTGCTGGGAGTCAGACAGGAAAATCAAGTGTCCAGTGTGCTTGCATTCTCAAAGCTGTTTTCAGAGGTACAGCCTCATCACCATCATTCTGAGGCCTTACCGCACTCTCGGTCTACACATGAGGAAACTGAAGCTTCGAGGGAGAGTGAGGACACCTAAGAGTCACAGCCAGCAAGTGGGGAGGGCTGGACTCGAACCCACGCCTCCTGACTCCCGGTCGGGAAGGCAGCACAGGCACCGCTTTGATTCCCGGAAGAAGCTGCTGTCCAACAATGTGCCGCTGGGAAGGGAAGACAGGACCGGAGAGCAGCCGCTCCGGGCCCCCTGCCCCCCTCCCGATGCCGGCTGGCGGGGCGGGAGGAATCCGCGCGGCTGGCTTGTGCTCATGCTTGAGGAATGTCTTGAGAAGTCGTGCCTAAGCCCTCTGTATCTGACTCATCATCTCCCCGTCTCCAGGAGTGTCAGAGAAGAGCTCCCTTAATCCCTCCTGTCCTCGGTCCCAGCCTTTCATTTGTCAAACTAAAAATATTCCCTCCGGGAGCCTCCTTTTGCCAGAGGCTGAAGGAGGTATAAGGGGAATGGCGTTTTAGTGTCACTTCCTGACAGTGCCTCGCATTGTTCCCCGCCAGGGCAGCAGGGCTGGGCAGCGGGAACCAGGGGCCCCTGTCATTCTTGGGCCGGGGCCAGCCGCTCACCTTTCTCCTGCGAGCCGGCTTCCTTTCCCCCCTCTCAAGGCTCCAGACAATAGCCCACCAGCCTGACACCCAGCCTTGGCCCAGTCCCCTCGGGGCTGTGTGGAGATTCGTGCCAGGTGAGGACTGTAGAATGCCAAGTTCATTTCCCTTGCAGCCTGAGGGGAGGGTGGACTGGCACGGTTTGTGCTTGTCTGCAAGGCTGGTTTACCTATAAAGGGATGTTGAGCTTGAAGGTAAAGGAAAAGACTGGTCCTGACGCCCTAGGAAAAACAAACGGACTTGGAGCTCCCTGAGCCTGACAATGGCGGCGTTGGGAAGCCATCGAGGTTTGTCTCCGGTTTCTCTCTTTCCTCTCATTTCTTCATTTTGTCACCCCTGGCAGCCCTTTGGTCTTCTGGGCTGATCCTGAGTGTCCACGACCTTGACTTGGCTCCAAACCTTGGCTCATGGCCATAGAGCTACCTCCCTGGGCCCCATGAAGGGTGCCCACTTGCTCAATGGAAATAGAACACAGTGAAACCAAAAGAGCATGGACTTCGGATCCAATCTTGGATTTAAACTCTGCCGCCCCCCACCAACTAGCTGTGTGTGCTTGAGTAAGGTACCTCACCTCCGAGCCTCAGTTTCCTCATCTGTAGTAGTGGACAGTCATACCCATTACACTGGGCTATTGTGAAGATTAATAAGATGGGGTATGTAAAGTGAGTTACACAATGCCTATCACATAGTAGGGGCTCCAAACATCGTCATCACCATCATCATTCCTTTAAAGCCCAGCAACATATGCCACTATACCACTGGAATCAGAAGACCTGGTTCTAATCTCAGCTCTGCCATTAATTAGTTATGTGGCTCTGGGCAAGTCCCCTAATATCTCAGAGTCACATGCACTCATTTGTAAAATGAGGAGTTTGGACTTGATTTCCTCAAAGATTCTTCTCAGATCTAAGATTCCGGGGACTTGGAAGAGAAAGACAAATACTGTATGATATCACTTATATGTCTAAAAAAAATAAGATAAACTAGTGAATATAACAAAAATGAAGCCGATTCACAGATACAGAGAACAAACTAGTGGTTACCAGTGGGGAGGGGGGTGGCATATAGGGCTGTAGGAGTGGGAGGTACAGACTATTGGCTGTAAGATAGACTCAAGGATGTATTGTACAACACGGGGAATATAGCCAATGTTTTGTAATAACTGTCACTGGAAAGTAACCTTTAAAAATTGTATAAAAAAATAAAATTTGAGAACAAAAGCAACAAATTTCCAATGATTAAAAAAATAATAAAATAAAATAAACTTCTGGGGTCTTGGAAATACCTGGGAGTAGATGTTCATGGAAAACTTCCTTCTTTTATAGAATACAAGACTTACTTTGCTGTACACCTGAAACTAACACAGCATTGTAAATCAGCTATACTTCAGTTAAAGAAAAAAAAGAATACGAGAATAATGTAACTGCTTGCTATGGACTGACTTGTGTCCCTGCCCCATTCATATTGTGGAGGCCCTAACCCCCCAATGTGACCATAACTGGAGATAGGGTCTTTAGGAGGTAATTAAGGTCAAATGAGGTCATAAGGTTGGGGCCTTAATCTGACAGAACTGTGGTTTTACAAGAAGAGGAAGAGAGAGATCTCTCTTCTCTCTGTCTCTGTCTCTTCCCCACCCTCTCTCTCTCTCTGCCTGTCATGTGAGGACACAAGGAGAAGGTAGCCATCTGCAGGCCAGGAAGAGAGTTCTCACTAGAAACCCAACCCTGCTGGCAACTTGGTTTTGGACTTCCCAGCCTCCAGACGGGTGAGAAAATACATTTCTGCTGTTGAAGCCACCAGTCTGCGGTATTTTGTTACGACAGCCAGAGCTGACCAGGACGAGCACCGGGAGAGGAGCGCTGAGGCAGGACTGCATCCACAGCCAACCCCTGACAATGCTTACTGAGCCGAAGGAGTGATGGAGTCTCTGCAGGAAGGGGAGAAGCCACACCCACCCAGCAAACTTTGCAGTCAGGAATCAACTGGAACACTGCCATTAGAAGAAACTCCACCTTCTATCACGAATCATGGTTGACTCAGGCTCTGGAGTCAGCCAAGCTGAGTTTGAACCTGAGCTCTGCTACATGCCAGCTGTGTGATTGTGGGAAAGTGAATTGACCTCTCTGGTCTCATTTTCTCATCTGTCAAATGAATCCCGTGATCACATTTACTCTACACTAGCTGTGTGTGTATACACTGTGCATAGACCAGTGCTTCTCATATAGTAGGCACTTGATAGGCTGGCTCCTGCTAATAATAATGTCATATTATCCATAATTATTATTAACTAATAATAATTTCACTCATGTGACTTGCTTTACCTGCTTAAGTTAAAAATAAGGCTATCCTTCTCTTGTTATTTAGGTGGAAACTGACTGTAGCCCTCGTTTCCCCATCAGAGGAACACCCTTCCCTCCTTCCTAGTGTCTACTGTCCCAAGGTAAGCTGCAGCTCCCCAAATGCTTCTTTCTACCAGACCCAGCCTTGCTGGGGGTTCTATTAGATGCAGGCATGACACCCAGAGGCTGGTGGAGGGCCAGACCGCCCTGAACCACATAAGGTGCAGGGGAAACTTGTCCTCCTGTGACAGTCTCAGCTCTGGCTCTGGTTGGGGTAACAGCCCTCCTGTCCCCTCCCATTGGAGAGCTCCATCTTGGGAGATACTTCTGTTCTTTCTGCTCAGGTGACCTCACTGCACAATCTCAATTCTTCAGACATTTGGATAACCCTGAATCCAAGAAAGCATCGTCCTCCGTCTGGATCTGCTAGTCCCCTATTCTTATTTGTCCATCACTTCACTAGAAGCCTTTGAGTTCCACAAGCAAGGGATAATTAGGCGGAGTGGCCTTCGACAAGCTTCCAAAACGCCTTCCTTGGTGACAATGAGGTGCGTTCTTGTTTCATATATCTTATGCCTATGGGACTACTCAAGTGGTCCTTTTCACCACAAGGAGATCTGCTCCAATAATAATTTCACATATCTTTGAACATAAGATGCTATAGATTGTAAAATAAATCATTAGTCAATGTAACACCAAGAAAGAAAAAAATGATGCTTCCAATTATCTATGACACATGATGAAAGGCACATCATGATCTCGGAGATGCTAAAACTGTGAAATCACGTGCATCTCAGAATCAGTGAAATTAACAGTATTAGCTAATATCGCTCAAGGATTTATTCTGTGCTAGGTACTTGTTTTAAGAGTTTTAAATGAAGTAATTAAAGGCTTATGAAGTAGAGGCTATTAGAATAACCCCCACTATACAGATGAGAAAACTGAGGCACATGTAGCTTATGTAACTTAATGTCACACGCTTAGGGAGTAGTTAGATTCCAGCCCAGGCAGTTGAATGCCCCTCTTACTAGACGTGAAGCAATGACAGCTTTTAAATAGGCACTGCCTTCTCATACATTCTCTCTCTCTGTCATACACACACACACACACACATACACACACACACGCACACACACACACTGGATTTTAAATCTTACCTTCATGGCTCCTCCAAATGCTATTAGAGTACCAACTTACATTAATGAGCAAGAAATTAGTGTTGGAATGACCTGGTAAGTCTTCAGAAAGGAGTTTTGGTGCTGAAGCCCTTCCAGGGAGGAAGGGCTGTCCCCATGTACATAACTCTCGGCACATGACAGCGTACAGGCTGCCCAGGAGCCACTTCTCACTTTTAAGTGAGAAGTTAGTTGGTTCCTCACTTCCTGGCTCTGGCTCCTTACAATGACCTTCCCAGGGCTGGGATCCACACCAGGGCTTTCCCACGATGATACTGATAACATCTTCTCTAGGACCCTTCTGGAATGCCTTCAGCTGCTAGTGACACAAAACCCAATTACAAGCAGCTTCAACAAACAGGGCTTTTTTTTTTTTTTTTTTTTTTTTTTTTTT
>NW_020174560.1:2719939-2746929 GCF_003031525.2 Neophocaena asiaeorientalis asiaeorientalis | reverse complement strand
TTTTTTTGCGGAACGCGGGCCTCTCACTGTCGTGGCCCCTCCCGTTGCGCAGCACAGGCTCCGGACGCGCAGGCTCAGTGGCCACGGCTCACGGGCCCAGACGTTCCGCGGCATGTGGGATCCTCCCAGACCGGGGCATGAACCCGTGTCCCCTGCATCGGCAGGCGGACTCCCAACCACTGCGCCACCAGGGAAGCCCCAAATAGGGCTTTTTCTTGCTGTTTGTTTCTTGTTTGTTCTCACCTGATGAGTGTCCTGAGGAAGGCAGTTCAACTCTGGGGCGATGTCAAATGCTCACGTTCTTTTAGTCCTGTCATCTTAGCCTGTTGACATGTTGCCTTAGGATTTTACAATGGTGTCTATACCTCCAGGCATTTGGTCATATCCCAGGAAGAAAGGGGAAGGGCAGAAGGGCTTTGTCTTTTTATTTGGGAAAGGAAGCCCTCCCAGGAGAGTTCTTGCATTTCGTTAGCCGGAACTGGGTCACACGTCTATATGCTGAGGCCAAGGGTAATGAGATGGTCATGACTGGTTTAGACCTGTAGGTATTTCCCATCCCCAAGATCAGGGAGTCCCTGACTGCTACCTGAGTGATAGCAGAGGCAGGAAGCATGGATGGCGTCTGCCGCGTAGCTCCTTGCTCTCCTCCAACAATCTCTTCCCTGATCACACCTCCACCCTGCTTCTCTGCTTAGGCTTGGGACAAGAGGGTGTGTGATCTGCATTCCCATCAGTGATGTAGCTGCTGGAATGTAAGCACTGCGAAGGGAGGGACCACCTCTGCTGGGCTCCCCACGTTATCCCCAGAGCTTATCACATGCCTGATGCGTTGTAAGCACTCAGTAAACACTCGAGTGAATGGATGAACGAATACTGGCCGGGAGCCCGCGTGCTGGCCACTGTCTCAGGAATCAACACGAAGATCGGGCCTCCCACTGCCGCTGACCTGTGCAGAAGGTACGTGTGCGCGCACAGGTGTGTGACTCTGTGTGGGCGTGCACACCGGCAGCTCCTCCCGGCCTCAGATTAAATTACTTATAAACAGACCTACGCCGACCTGGCAGAGTCTGAGTTTCAGCATAACAATTTCCACCATTTCCCAAATTCTTTTGATTTGGCAAAATCCAGAAACAAAACAAAGCCCCCCACCATCTTCCGCTCAGCCCACGGAAGAGCTCCGCTCTTTGGAGCCCGGTGCCCTGCTCGACAATGGGTTCTGGATGCTTGGGACTCCAGAGCCTGCTAGTTTGCCTTTTCTTCCTCCACATGCTCTCGCCCCGGACACGGCTTCCTCCTGGCCTCTCCCTGGAGGTGTGCAGGGTCAGCTCCCAGGGCCCTCTGGGCCCCTCGTCCGAATGGGCTTTCTCCCATTCTGCATTCTGGGTTTCTCTATCCAGGGCATCTGTTGATGTAATTCTCTTGACAAAGGAATTGAGAGCATTCTCCCTCTGTCTTCAAGAATCCCATTGACCCGAGATGGATGCTACTACAGTATCTCCAGCCTCTGGACCCTAGGAAACAGTGTGTGGTTGGCCATTTTCATTCAACTTGATCCTTAGACCCCAGGATGTACGAACCACCTTTCACTATTATCTCACGTGTGTCTAGGATCTTGCACAAAGAACTTGTGAGCTTCTTATAAATCAAATAGGAGGTTAGATTAGACTCTCTCTGAGGTTTCTTCTAACATTGACTAAGTAGTTATTACAATTGTCATTATTTTTAATATAACTGAGGAAGCTGAGCCACAGAGAGGTTAAGGGATAGGCTCAAGGTCACACAGCAAATCAGTAGCAGAATTGAGAAATTAACTGAATCTCAGTCCAATGAGCTTTCCATTACACCATTCTGTCTTTCCAGTTAGTTTCCCCATGAATCCCCAGTGGACTGAGGCACAGAACCCAGCCTTTCTCCACGAGGTTTCCACCTCTCTCCCAGCCCCTAAGACGTTAGCCCACAAGCGGGGTATGTTCTCCAGCCAAGGCTGCAGTGACGAATGTTGTGTGGATGGGCCCCAAGAAAAAGAGCATCTGGAACTTGGAACCTGGCACAGGCAGTGCCCTGGAACTTCCTTACCCCTTACCTCCCACCACAGCCCATGCCTCCTCTGTGCTAATTAAAGCTATCCCTTTCTCAATTCCTGTTTTTTTTTTTTTTTTCTCAAATGCACAGACAAACACCAAGTACAGTACTCTACTACTGCTAGGAAGGAAAAAGGCTAGGACTTCAGAGAACAGGGCTCGAGGCTTGACATGGCCACTCACGAGATGGGGAGTTTTCTCACACGTTTTGATCTTTCAGGATCTCAGTGTTCTCTTCTGTGAAATGGGTGTAGGGAGGTGTTAGACTAGATGGTCTCTAGGATCCCTTCTGTCCCGAAAGTGCTATAGTATGCCTCTGCAATGGTATTTAATGTAACAATGGCACAGACCTATATGAGATCAGGAACAGCACATTATGGATGCTGTGTGTTTCCACATGGTTTGGAAACCTGGAAACCCAGGAGTCTGTGAGGTGGAACTTGTATGTATGAACTGCAGCAGCCCACTAAAAATTGAGAACCACTCAACTTGGGAATGAATGGGGCTTATTCTCATTAAGCAGACTTTTCCGTGAGCATGGGAGATCCAAGCAGTGGAGAAAATTTCCAGCAGAGAGCCAAGCAGCATTATTACCTTACTGAGACACCTGTGAAATATAGGTACTTTGCAGTAGTTTTCTGAATATGGGCTTTCTTTGTGCTTTAACGTGAGGTAAAGCCTAGTGTTTCAGTTAGCCAAGACTAGGTTAGGCTGCTGTTACAAGCAATCTTCAAATATCAGTTGTTTCAAACAATAAATATTTGGACAGCTACATGCAAAAGAATAAAATTAGAACATTTTCTCACACCATATACAAAAATAAATTCCAAATGGATTAAAGACCTAAATGTAAGACTGGAAACCATAAAACTCCTAGAAGAAAACATAGGCAGAACACTCTTTGACATAAGTCACAGCAATAATTTTTGGATCTGTCTCCTAAGGCAAAGGAAACAAAAGCAAAAATAAACAAATGGGACCTAATTAAACTTAAAAGCTTTTGCACGGCAAAAGACAACCATTGACAAAATGAAAAGAAAACCTACTGAATGGGGGAAAGTATTTGCATATGATATGACTGATAAGGGGGTAATGTCCAAAATATATAAACAGCTCATACAACTCAATATCAAAAAAACAAAGAACTTGAGTAAAATAGGCAGAAGACATGTGCAGACATTTTTTCCAAAGAAGACATACAGATGGCCAACAGGCACGTGACAACAATAAAAATTTATTTCTCTCTTATATTACACGTCCAGTGTAGGTCTGTAGGGCGGAAGGTGAGGAGCTGTACCCGTAACTTATCATCTCACAGTTTCTGTAGGTGAGGAATTCAGGAGTGCCTTAGCTGGGTAATTCTGGCCCAGGGTCTCTCATGACGTTGCAGTCAGGATATCAAGAGGAGGTGCAGGCTTGACTAGGGCTGGAGCATGTGCTTCCAAAACTGCCCACTCACATGGGGGTTGGCAGGAGGCCCTGGTTCCTTATCACGTGGGCATCTCCACAGCTTGCCTGAGTGTCTTCACGACACAGAAGCTGGCTTCCCTCAGAGCAAAGAATCTAAAGGGGAATGAACAGGCAGGAAGCTGTGGTGCCTTTCATGACCTGGTATTCAAAGTTGTACACCATCCCTTCCGCTTTGTTCTATTCATTACAACTGAGTCACTAAGTCTAGTTCACACTCAAGGGGAGGGACACTTATTTTCAATTATTGCAGGGAAGAGTATAAAAAAATCTGTGGACGTTTAAAAACCAGTACAGTCAACCCACGGTTCATGAGCTATTTATGTACTTCTCCCATGCAAAATATACTCACTCCCAGCCGAGGCCTCCAAGGTATCATCCCATCAGAGCATCAGTCTGAATTCTGGAGTTTTTGTCATCTGAATAAGGAGCTGAGGAGGTTTCTCAGGCAATTCCTTAGATTTAACTTCTTAAATATAGTTCCTCTCAAATACAGAGACCTGTAAATTCACACACTCAACGTATAATGATGGGACAGGCATAAGATAACCACCATAGACATTTTTGTTCAAAAATGGGAAAAAATGGAAGGCAAAGAGAACACTGGTCCATGGCAAGTCTGAAATGTAGCTGGACATGTGTTGGTCTTACTCTTGACTGGGAGTAATTCTTCATGGCTCTTTGCCCTGCCCTCTGGTGTCTTGGTTCTAACGCTGAGTCATCCTTACTTTTCCATGATATGTAGTCTTGTTTGCAGATGTATAGTTTTCTCAGCCTGTTTCCTGACAGAATCTGTGAGGAGAGGTTTAAAGATCATTTTCATTTTGTACCGTTCTGTTCCTTTCAGTCCAAATTGGCTGTGTTTTTGTGAATATAATTTTTAAAAAAACTTTGTGAGTCTCCTGTGAACAATATTGGGTTTATTACAGTAGAAAAAGGCTACACCCTGAAATCTCTTTGAGATAAGTCAGTGGGGTTATGCGGAAATGGCTGAGGGACAATATTCTTAAACCTCTTAGAGACTCTATTGTTTATTGAGAGTATCTGTGAGCACATACTTAAATTTTTTAGAGGGATTTCTCTTCTGACTGAACAGCTTTCTGAGATATTACCTTGGAGCTTTCTGAGGTCTCAATAAAGGACTTTACTGTCACACCCTTGGCTCCATCTTCTACACGTTTCCCTTGCAGGGCCCTGGAATTAATCACTGTGTGGAAGACATTTCTTAATTTCAGCATTGTTTGCCATCTTGGGAGGTTGAAAATTTTCAGTACTATCAAGTTCTGTCTTTTTCATGCTTAACAGTCATTTTTTTCTTTTAACCTATCTGTCTCCTTTCACATTTTATTTTAAGCAACAGGAAGAAGCCAGGTATCATCTTTAACACATAGCTTAGAAATTTCCTTAGCTAGACCCACTTCATTAGGTGTGTTTTCTTTCTGCATAACTGCAGGTGACAGTGTTGCTAAACTTTCTACCACTATATAAGAAGGATCCCTTTTCCTCTCCACTTTCTGATAAGATTTTTCTCAGTCTCTTTTATGCCCTCATCTGCAGACTCCTAAAAGGTCATCATGCATCTGCAAACAGATTTGTCAAAGCACTTCAAGCTTTCACTAGCGTTCTTCTCAAAACCTTTCCACCTTCTGCTTAATTCTAAAACCTCTCCTACATTTTTAGATATTTATTATGACAATACCTCACTTCTAGTACCAAAATCTGTGGCCGCTATCAATTGCTGTGTAACAAGTTACCCCAAAACTTCACAGCTTAAAACAATGTTTTAATCCCACCAGTTACTGAGGACCAGAAACCCAGAAATGGCTTAGCTGGATGGATCTGGCTCAGGGTCTTGCATGAGGCTGCAGTCTCTCAGGGCAGGGCTGGAGGAATCACTTCCAAGATGGTTCATTCACATGACTCTCGTTCGCAGGTCTCAGCTTCTCACCACATGGACTCTTCTATAGCGCTTCAAAAGTGTCTGTATAGCATAGCACCTGGCTTTCCCCAGAGCGAGTGATTTAGAGAGAGAACAAGGAGGAAGCTTCAGTGGTTTTTAGCCTCGGAAGTGATGTGCCATAACTTCTGCCATATTCTATTTGTCACACAGACCAACCCTGATGCAATATGGGAGGAGACTATTCAAAAGTGTGAATACCAAGAGATGCGGGACCATTAGGAACCGTCTTGAAGTTGACTACCGTATGCCTCCATTGAATCATCTCTATGGGTTTCATACTACTGCTGTGCGTTGCACTATGATAAGGAAAGGGAGACCTATTTTTTGTTATGCTTTGTGATAGTAGCCTTGATTTGATGCAGAATTTCAGCAACCTTAATTCTTTTTATTTTTAGTCATAGTGACTCATTTTCTAGGATCTGGGCATGAGACTATGAGGGAGGCTGGCCAGGAGACAAAACACAGAAGCAGATGCTATGCTACTGTCAGAACCACCTTTCCCCTGAGTAAGAGGATTTGTTTAGGCTGTGACCCTCTGCCCGACTCTCTGTTCTCTTAGGGTGAGGCATTTCTTAGGAGTGCCCCTCAACTTTTTGTGTGAATAAATAAACTTCTGGTGGGACTCCAGAACATCCTAGAGTCATATCTTAGTCTCTAGCTACAGACATAGCTTAGGCTTAGGCTGGGACTTTGCTAAACAGGTCAAGACCTAACAGGGTATAATAAGGTGACTTCAGGGAGAAAGAGAAGTAGAAACTGTCCTGGAAATGCTCTCCATAGGCCCGTGGTCCCTCAGCTGATACGGGCTCTGCGGTACATCCTCTGGGTACAGAAGCCTTGACATCCGTGGTTAGCCAATTAGAATCCATTCTGGCAGTACCAAAGAGTTGGATAGGACTCTCTGGGCCGCCCCAGTTGGAGCCCCCGCACCCGTAAATGATCTGAAGTACTCTTTGTGAATGAATACACCTATTAGTGACCCCGTGGCCCACCACTGGTGCTGTGTTTTGGGTCTTGGCCCAAATATTACTATCTACCGTGGTGAGATCTGAGTGCACTGTCAGTTCAGCTTCACATTGCCTCTTTACAAGGGCCTTTTAAACCAGGTATAGCATCAAAGGGGGTAATTCTAGAGCTTCTGAAAAATTCCCAACTCAAAATCCACCCACTGGCACACTAACAGGTATAAGAAAGTGGAAGGGGCGTACTCACTCTTCCAAGGAGAGACAGATGCATCACAGTGATGACCTGCTCCCCTAAGACACGATATGGCATCTTCTATGAGTAGAGCTCACATGACTTAATCAGAAAGTATTCTGTGTAGGACCTGGGTGTCAGGTGTGATGAAGAACCTGCCAACAACAACCATCAGAACCACTGTCGCTACCTACTCTTACTGAGTTCCCGGAAAATCACTGATGGGATGAGTAGATGTCTGGGCCACCAAACTATTGGGATTTTTGATACTGTAGATAAGAAACTGAATTACTTGAAGATATAGGAGGCATATCCATCTCTGCGTCCCTCATCTTCTTTTCTCTCCTGAGATTAGGGCTTTCAACTAGAAGGAATCAGGGCCCTTTACAGATAGTAAAATAAAACAGGATTTGGTATCTGAGCCCATGGCTTAAGATAACAGAAGGATGATCTGGGTTTGGAATGCCGGTCATAAAAACCAAAAAGAATATATGTGAAGGAGACTTGCCTATCCCATCAAAATACTTGAAACTGAGGGAGAAAAAAGTCTCAGATAGAATGCTGTAAATTATACAAGTGAATGAAAAAATTCTTTTGTCTTGAACCAGAAGTCTTCTTAAGAAAGAAATTGTTTTATTCAGGAAAATGTCTACATAAGCGGTTTGGGATTGAAGGTAAGACCCTGTAGAAATAGTATAGTATGAGTCAAGGAAAAAAAAGAATCAGCTAAAACTTTTGTATGTTGGTTAGAAACAAGAATTTGGGGCACATGGGGGAAAGCTTGGAAGAGAGTAGAAAGTAGAGAGAGGACAAGGTAAAGCATCATATCAAGGTAGATGAAGGAAAGATGCTCCATGTTCATCTGGAGTTGTTTCTCCACTTGTGTGAGTGTTCCTTTGGATACCAAGGACAAGAGCTTGGCTTTAAACCTTGGTTACGTGATGCGACAAGGGGAAATGCAAACAAAACGGCAAGATGGTCCATAAACTGAGCAAAAGCTCAGAGCCAGCCTCTCAGGCAAAGGTAACAGGAAACAGAGGTGAAAACAGGGAAGCGGAGATGCTCAGGGGTCTGGGCACCAGCACATGGAGTAGAGAAACAAGGTGAACTTGACATGTAACAGGAAGAGGCAAATATGATTTCAGAGAGTTGGACACCTGTTGGGATGGTGCTTGTTCAACGATGGGAGGATGCAACCGGTTTAAAAGAGAGAGAGTTCTTGCAAAGGCAGGGAGGAGTTACCCAGTACAAACCAGGAGTGTGAAAATTAATTTACCTGAGGGTGAACAGGGTAGAAAACTTGGGTAATGAAATACGAAAATGATAATTATTTCTGCTAATGTTTTTTTGCTTTTTTTCTATTGGTAGGTATCATCAAAGCATTTTACATTCAATATCTCATTTAATTTTCACTATAGTCATAAAAATCGTGAACACTTTCACTACAGTCCCCACATTATGGATGGGGAAACCAGTGATCAGAAAGGTAAAGCAAATTGTCCAAGGCTACCCAGGTAGGGAATGGAGTGAGAATCCAGACCAAGAAGTCTGCAGAGTCTGAGGTCTTGTGAACGTGTGACGACTTGTGTTCCAGGAAGGGGAGCCCCTTCCAGGGCTCTAACACTGGGAAATGAATTGTCCGAGGAGGCACACATATTGACAAAACGAAAAACTTTATTGGGAAGGGGTGCCCCGTTGGAGAGCAGCAGGGTAAGGGAACCCAGGAGAACTGCTCGGCCACATGGCTCACAGTCTCAGGTTTTATGGTAATGAGATTAGTTTCCGGCTTGTCTGTGGCCAATCATCTTGCTTGGCCTATATTTGGTCTGACTCAGGGTCCTTCCTGGTGGCATCTCTCAGCCAAGATGGATTCTAACAAGAAGGATTTGGGGAGGTTGGTAGGGTATATGGACTGGTATATCCTTCCTCCTTTTGGCCCCTCCCGAATTCTTCTGGTTAGTTTTCGGCAGCAGTTTTCGGTCCTGTTCCTTACCAGGACCTCTTGTTGCGAGACAACTCATGCAAGTGGTTATTATCGTGCCTGGCCTAGGAGGGCAGGTTCGGTCAAAGGTTCCCTGACACATGGACTAACGGAAAATACAGATGGTTTTTTAAAAAGTTCTGATCCCCGGCACAGATACAGGCAAAGAAATCGTGAGGACTCCCAACTTGCAAGTCATCTGCCGCGGGTGGAGGTCTCATTATCCTAAAAGCCCAATGTTTGGCAAAAGTCTTTTTTCACTGTGCGTAGCAAATAACATCTTCTCTGAAAAGACAAAGGAGACAAGGAAGAATGCTATCTCTTGGCATTTTGCACATTGAGGGATGACCTTGCTCTTCCTATGAAAATTATGGGAAACTTGGAAGAAAGAGATGCTGTAATCTTGGAGGTGGTGAGGGTGAAGAAGAGGGTGTTGGCCAAAAACATGTGTCCCAGGCATTAGGAGGGCAAACATATGTATTAAGCAGGGCACTTTCACTGGCAAACAGAAGAAGAGAGTAGATTGGCCCTTATGACTAGGAAGCCCATGAGTGACTGGCTTCAGGCACTGCTGTAGTCAGGAGCTCAAACAAGACAGTTAGGGCTACACTCATCTCTCTTGTCTCGTCCCTTGGTTCTGTGTATTGGCCTCTGCAGATGGGTGGGAAGGCAGTTGCCTATAATTTCAGATTTATAACCCAGGTGGAAAAGTGTTCTTTATCTCTCTCACTCTCTATTTTTCAATGCAGGCCAGATCTTTTTTATTTATTTATTTTTTTGCGGTACGCGGGCCTCTCACTGCTGTGGCCTCTCCCGTTGCGGAGCACAGGCTCCGGACGTGCAGGCTCAGCGGCCATGGCTCACGGGCCCAGCCGCCCTGCGGCATGTGGGATCTTCCCGGACCAGGGCACGAACCCACGTCCCCTGCATCGGCAGGCGGACTCTCAACCACTGCGCCACCAGGGAAGCCCCAGGCCAGATCTTTTATTGGCCTTGCTGGGTCTCATGCTCTTCTTGGGACTCATCACCATGGCAAGATGGAGCACATACTATGACTGACCCAGCCTGGGTCATTATTCCACCCAGCAATGGAGGTTGGGTTGAGGATGGTGGGTGAGGTTCCACAAAGGAAATAGTGCCCCTGGGACAACATAGTGATGTCCATCATAACGCGTTTTGAACATTCAGAGAGAAGTCTGGTCCAGTAGCTGATGACTTCATAAAGGAAGATAGAATGTTCCTAGAAAAGACATTGTAACACTCCAGTCAGAGCTGATCCCAATGAGCAGCAAAAGGGGGAGTGACTAAAGCCACCCTGGGGCTGTGCAACTTGCTCTAGGGTGAACTCCGACTTTAAAAAGACATACAACCCCAGGACCCTGAGGATGAGAACCAAAGAGTAGAGTGGGTTTGTGGGAAGAGTGACGGCAAGGCTAAGGCTCAGAATAAACTCATATTTAAAGAGGGAGACATTCTGAGGACAATACAAAGTCTTTGTTTGGGCTGTGTTTAGTGAAAGAAAAACAGTGCAAGTGTAGACCCAAGGCTTGGGCAAAAGAAAATAACATTAGATAAGAAGGCAGAGAAAATCAAATAGAAGTTGAAAATATAAATTTTCGATGAAGGATGTCAGACTAGAAAGAGAAGAACAAACAATAAGTAGAGGTTTGAAGTCCATGGTGAGACAGCGATAGCTCACTCAGTGGTTACTTCCTCCCTCCTTGTTGGTAGATGGCTGACTTTTTAAGTGTTAACACCCCTTCACCACGTCTGAGGGATGAGTTCTGAGTTGTCCAAGACAGTTGTGTGGTTCCATGCCCCTCAGCACTGATTGGTTTGAGGATAGGCAAGAGACTTACTTCTGACCAATGAGACGTGAGGACTGCTTTGTCAAGGTTTCTGAAACAGTGTCCTTGCTTCTAAAATATGTACGAAGGGCTTCCCTGGTGGCGCAGTGGTTGAGAGTCTGCCTGCCGATGCAGGGGACATGGGTTCATGCCCCGGTCCAGGAGGATCCCACATGCCGCGGAGCAGCTGGGCCCGTGGGCTGTGGCCGCTGGGCCTTAATATATATATATATATATATATATATATATATATGGAATCAACAGTCCTTCGTTTACTGCTGGCCATTGTTGTGTTTGCATGGGATTATTAGAAATGCAAAGACCATCTTTTGACCTTGAGGCAATTGAATTGACAACCTGAGGATGGCAGAGTAGAAGGGTAGAGAGGTGTCCTTGAAGATGTAATTGAAGTAACCAGTCCTGAAGTCCCTCTACCTAGCACTTCTCAGTTTATGAGGTAATCAATTTTCCTAATTGTTTAAGCTAGTTGAACCTGGATTTTCTGCTCCCTGCAGCCCAAGGCGTTCTGACTGGCTCCCAGCTCAAGTGAGATGAAAAGATTAGATAAGAAAGGGGCAAGAAGCAGGATTCAAATGGGTCCAAGTATCTGACCCAATGACTCACATCCCGAGGTGTGGAAAGAACTTTCCGGTGGGATTGGGGAGCCACTGTCAGTAAATTTTAAGTAATTGTGGAGAATAGAAGGTGGTACCAGAATCGGGAACTGGGCAGAGATTATTCTGATTTTCATAAAGGAGAAAAGCGATTGTTTCTGGAAACTCCAGACAAGTGAGTTTGAGGTAGATCCTTGACAACAGAATAGATTAAGAAGCAGATGGTGGGTGAGCATTTAGGAAGGAATGTGGTGGTCAGTCGAAAGCAAAATGACTTCACTGAGCACAAGTTATTCCAAACTAACCTCATTTCCTCTTTTGATAAGGTTACTATGTGTGTGAATCAGGTGTATGCCCTAAACATTGCAGGTCTTGCTTTCAGCTTAGGGTTAACAGTTCCTCTCATGGTTTCCTTGTGGCTAAGATGGTGAAATGTGGGCTGGATGAGAGTAGTGGTTTTATGTATTTGCAGCTGGCTCACCAGCTGAATCCAAAGTGTTGACTATTGGATGGATGTCACTGCTCACGTGCTGAACTCGGTTGGGGCAGTGGAGAGAAGTCACACGTTGGCCTGAGCCTGGCTGAGGCTGAGTGTCTGACACTCTGGGTGAGAAAGCCCTGGGATGGGCAGGAGAAGTTCCAACAAACCCTGGGCCTATTGCCCAGAGAGATTGGGTGACACTGAGAGGATCACGTGGATATAGGATGGGGCAGAAATGAAAAGAAGTGTCATCAAGGAGACCTAGAGAGGTGGATGCAGACAAAGAGGCAGGTTTCAGGAGGGAGGAACGAGAAGACAGAAGCAGGTGGGGCAGCAGAGGGGGAGTCAAAGGCAGTCCCATGGATGGGTGTGTATGGAGCCCGGCTCAAGCTGCATCTCTTCACTGCTTAGAGGGGCCATGTTCCACTCGTGACAGTGGATGTCAACCTTCAGAGAGGTTTCTTGCAGAGTGCCAAGGGCTCTCTCCTTGATCCTGTCTGATTTATCACTAGATGAAAACTCAGGAGGCATACTGATCAAAGGTGTAGATGTCACAAATCCGGGAGGGAGAGTTAATACCAGAGGTGACAGAATGAGGACCCAGAGTGGTCCTGACAGGTTGGAATGCTGGGTCAAAAACAATAAGACACGGTTTAACAGGCCTACGTGTAAAGTCTGGCTTTTACGTGCAAAAAAACAAATGGCGAATACACGGAGTGGGGGAGATTGCCTTGGCAGGAAATCATGTGAAAAATATCTGAGGCTTCTAAATGACCAGCAGCTCAGAATACGCCAACAGTGTGATGTGCTTGTTACCAGTCAACATAACATGAGATAGAAGAATGTAAATCCAGTCCTCTTGGGAGGGAGCCGTTTCATCATACTCTTGGTTAGATGACACCTGGGGTATCACGTTCGGTTTGGGACACCAGATTTTGAGAAGGGCATGGACAAATTGGAGTGTACTCAGAGACGAGCTAAGATGGAGAAAGTTCCAGAAATTATTTGATGTGAGGAGAGGTTGAAGGATAGGAAAACATTCTGCCTGGAGAAGCAAACACAAGAGGACTTGGGAGAGGGATGCATGTCATCGAGGAAGGAGTTGGTCCATTCGCTGAGATAGGACTAAAACCAAAGAGAGAAGATACGGAAAAGCCGATGTACATCCATATAGAGAAAACTTTTCTGATCACTGTAGTCGAGAGAAATCATGATCACTTATGAGTTTCAAAAGCACGAGCTCATTTGTGAGGTGGGTCATTGTTTCCTTGTCATAGATAAGGTAACTGTTTGAAATGATTAAGAAACTGTATGCTGTTGTATTCCCCAGTGCCTAGAACATTCCCTGGTAAATTTTTGTCCAATGAGTGTGGTTTTAGAGAAGTTGAATGCCTTTCTGGAGGTCACACAGATGGACACCTCACTCCATGACAAGCCTTGGAGCAGCTGTCAGACACCATGGGCCGCCCTCGGGCAGTCGAGCGTGACGTGAACACCGGCGGGCGAGCGTTAGGGGGCTTCTGGAATGGGGTGATGGGGAAGCAGAGGGCCTCAAAAGCCCTTCCAATTCAAAGGTTTCACCCAGAATGTTCCTAATCCAAAGACTCCACATTGCTGCTCGAGAACACATACGGGGGCGTGAGATCTGTCCTCACACACGCCCCGCTGCTGTGGTTGATGCTATCTTCCCTGGAATCCTCTCAGCCCTTTCCCTATAGATCCCTATCTTGGGTGCGGGTGTGTATAACTAGTGCTTTTATATCCAGACCCCCAGGGTAACATTTACTCATAGAAAGGCCCCAGGAAGATGGAATTTCAGCTCACTGAACCGCCGAGATATGCTTTCGACTTCTGTGCTTGTGGCCGACTGGTATCACAAGTGTAAATCCTCTCTCTGGCTTTGACACGGGAGGAAACTCCTTTTCTGCAGAATGGGAATTTGCAGAAACTGAAGCGTGATCATCTGAAGCGAAATCTGGCTCTTTCTGTACGGACCCCCAGCACAGACCAAGGAAGGTGTCTTTCCCTCTTCTTTTCAGGATAAATTATGATATACCTAGAAAGTCCTCACCCCCTTTTATTGTGCTGGGGATGGGGTGATTGGGCTGTCATAAAATGGACATCAGTGTATGTTTGGGTTAAGTTCTTTTTCTTCCAAGAAAAGTGCAGAAGAAGTCTCAGGTGAGTCGAGGGTCCTGGTTAACACTCTTGATTGGCAGGGGCTCTGCCGTCTGTCCTCTGGCAGGATGTACTTCTGCTCAGTGGTGCCCACCGTCTCCACTAGGTGGAGAAAAAGAGCGGTGACGAGATGTACAAAGCCCCAAATCAAAACCACAGTCCAAAGAGTAAAATCCAATTCTAAATGGAACTCGAAAACTTGAGAAGTAATTTAAGGGAACCACATTAAATACGAGAATGTTTAATGGGGCCCATGTGTCGTGAGCAGAGAGAGAGAGGGCGAGAAATGGGACAGAGGAAACCCGGGAGACAATATGTCTGTGCGACTTGTTCTAATTAGGGGCAGAGCACTGCTGAGCATCATTCATTATAATTTGGTTGAATCTTCAGCCTGGGCCGAGGCACCTCTGCTGAGTGGTGTAAAACAAAGGGCTCTGTCGGAAACGGGGTGAGCGCCTCTCCCTTGGAGGTTAACGCCAGTCACCAGGGAGGGCCCAGGGCCGTACATCACTCTCCTGCCAGCTCTTCTTTAT
This sequence comes from Neophocaena asiaeorientalis asiaeorientalis, assembly GCF_003031525.2. NCBI lineage: Eukaryota > Metazoa > Chordata > Mammalia > Artiodactyla > Phocoenidae > Neophocaena > Neophocaena asiaeorientalis. Next base: position 2,732,590 of record NW_020174560.1, on the reverse strand, counting down.
GGCTCCAGCGCCGGGCTCCAGCTAGCAGATGTCTGCAAATTTCGGGGAGGAGAGGGGAGGGGAGCAGGGGGGAGGGAGGGGGCCCGCGGCGCTCATTGTCTCCAACGTGTCTGTCGCTTAATTCAGTATCTCTGTCTGCCGCTGGAGCGGGATGGGAAGAGTTCAAAGGAGGAAATCAAAACAATCCATAGATCAGAGCTTGGGAGTGATCTGCGTGGCACCCAGAAATCACCGGCACTCCTCCAGCTCCGCTTTGAAATGGGGAGGCCGGCGATGATTTAGGGGGGCCTTGCTGGCGCTCACACCAGCAGCACGTGGAACTCTCGCTGGGGGGTTATTTTTTAACAAGGAGAAGGCAGCCAGGGGTCCGAGGGTGTGTGTGTGGTGTGGGGTCAGGTTCAGGTCTGTCCCAGGTCACAGGCGTTTTTAGTTCAGAGCTGGAGGTGATGTAGGGGTGTTAAGAAGGACCTGAGATGAGGCTGACACCCCCCACCGCCCGAAACACACCGTTTGGGTTTTGGACTCTGCAGCTCAGTCCATGTGGCTTGGGCGCCTCACCCAGGCCTCCTGCCAAGCTCTCAAACTTAGGAGGGTGCCATTTGTTTGTTTTCGGCTCTTTCTTTGTACCCCACTGCACAGCCAACGTGCTGGCTTGCTGTGGCCTGGGCAAGGCCTCTGCTAGCCTCCAGGACATCTTCGAAGCAAGGTGCCCCCTGGAGATAAGAGCAGAGCTTGGCCAGGCCGATGGTGGTTTACTGTGACCCGACACAGCTTTGAGCTAGGCACACAGCTTGTCACTGAAAATGCAGGTTGAGTTTCTCCCCATACTTGACCCTCCCACCAAGTGTCTGAGCAAAACACAAACTGCACGTCTTAGGCACCAGCCGGGGCATGGACAGCCCACTAGTCTGGGGCCTTATCCCAGCCACGCTTGTGGGGTTGAGCCCTAGATTAATTCTCCAAACAAAACTTCCTGGGTGTTAGGTCCTATGCTGGTCATTGGCTGAGCCTGTTTCATTCTGGTGAGAAAGAGCTGCATTTCCTGGCTTCATCTCCACCCTCAGATGGTCCAACTGCACTTGGATGCCATTGACGAGGGTGGGGACCAAGGGAGAGAGTGACTGAGTCGAGGTGACTTGCCCCTTGACTAGTAAACAACAAAGGCACAGTAAATCCTAAAGGCGGAATAAATGCTCCATTCCGTGTTTCCACCTCCCTGGTTGGGCTGGATGCTCTGTCTTATATATTTATCTGCTCACTTGTCCAACATTCCCACCAGACTGTTAACTCTGCGAAGGCAGGGCCTGTGTAGCTCCTATTCACTTTTATAACCCGGTACCCTACCCAGTGCCCGATTCAATAAATCCCGGTCTCTACACATGCAAGGGAAAGCGCATTCTACTACCTTGGCTCTGATTTAGCTGAGGAATTGTAATTTAATTCATTGATCATTTATGGAGCATTTGCTATGCTGACACTGTGTGATGTGCCAGGGATATAAAGATTATGAAAATCAGTGCCTGATTCTAAAGAATTCACCTTCACATTCGAGTGAGATGAGGACTGTGTGGGGAGAGTAGACAAGGACGCTGCTCAGTCTACGTATGCTTACGCTCCAGCTGCGGTACGTCCCAACCAAGGGGGTGGCCGGTGTGAGAAAGCCCCAGCAGCAGAAGGGCTCGAGCATGGAGAGGTGGCCTGCCTAGACAATTGTGCTGAGTGTCACGCACGTAGCAATTAGCCCAACGTTGAAAACCCAAACGTCCTGATGGGACAGGACTTGTCTGCTTCCTCCGAAGCTTCTCAGAGGTACTTCTCTGTTAACCAAGCCCCCAGACCATTCCGGTCCTTGAAAGACAACACCAGGACCTAACCCCCTGGGTGCCAGATTAACTAAAAAGCCTGATTCACGGGTGTCTTTGGGTAGGAATGGAGTAAACGTTTTGCTGCCTTCTCCATTGGGAGCGTCGACAGAAAGACCTTAACCGTTGCATCTTTCCCATCTCTAAGGTTGGTCCAGTCTTGGGTTTCTGCTGAAGGAATGAACATGGGAATAAAGGAATGAACGAACAGCATGTGCTCCCATGCACTGCGCACAGAGCTGCAGAGGGGCCAAGGAACAGAAGTTTTTTCTTCTGAGAAGTGAAAGAGACAAGGTGGAGTCAGTCAGGAAGCCTTCATGGAGGAAGTAAGGGCTGACCTGTGACACGACTGAAAGTGTTCTGGCTGTGATGAGCAGGGACGGCAGACGTGTGTGGACACGCCCCCTCAGAGCCTTTCCTGACCCACATGCTGCCTGCAAGTCATCACGTGCGACCCTCACCTGGTCTGACTGCATATCTCACATCTTGGGCTGGAGGGGTTCATCTACATAACCTTCCAGCATCTATTTAGCGTCTGCTGTATGCTAGGCACAGTGCTGGGCGAGAAGGAAACAAAGATGGGGAAGATGTGGTCTCTACCCGGTACAGACCCATAGGCCTGAGAATGAGGCTGTGATGTCAAAGAATAAGCAAGGACTTTCACACGTTTGCATTTTATTTGCCGAATCTCTTGGGAATTTCTCGAGGATAGACAGGAATGCTGAGAGCACCGGCTCCAAAGTCAGGCTGTCTGGTCCCTATCCCAGCATCACCTCTTGTTGCTGAATGAGCTTGAACAATATTCATTCATCTCTCTAAGCCTCGGTTCCTTCAATCATAAATCGGGACTGATAACAATGTCCTCCTCAAAGGGCTGATCCAAGCAGCAAGCGCGATAACGCACAAAGATACCTAGCATGCAAAAAATGCTCCACAAATGTTGGCAAATATTATTTTTCTGTTTCCTCCATCTCTCTCCTGCAGCACCTCCAAAGGTTCTCTGCAACTAAATGATTTCAGAAGTGAAGATTAGTTTGCAAAGACACCGAGAGTCCTGGAATTCTGGTTGCACTTAGAAATTATACTACACAATCTAGGGCGATAGTTGCATAGTAATTCTACAGACATTTATTGAGTGCCTACTCAGACCCTATGCTACACAGTGGACAGGCAGATAAGGGAACACCCCCAGACATGTGGTTGCTTGATCTTAAGGAGCTCAAAGTTCAAATAGGGAGTCATATGAGCAAAGAGATTCGATGTCCTGCAGCAGCTGCTATGACAGTGATCCACGTAGCAGTGGTTGGGGACACAAAGAGGGAGTGACCAACCTGCTGGAGTGGGTCAGAGGGGGCTTCCTAGTGCAGGAGCTGCTGAGCTGCATCCTGAAGACTGAAGAGGAGTTGGTTAGTTTTATGCCCTGACTCACCCATAGAGTTGGAAGCTCCTACCTCTGGCTCCTGTCTCCCAGCCATGCTGGCCAGGAAGCAGTGCCCAGTAGTGTAAAGACCCAGGTGAGCTGGATTCTACTTCGAGCTCTGACAGTGACTTGCTGTGTGGCTTTAAGCAAGTCACTTCCCCTCTCTGGGCCTGAGGTAGCTTGTTGCCCTAGCTGGCAAGAGCCTCTCGGATTGGATTCATTCACCTGGTGTCCAAGAAATATTGTGTCCACCAAGTGCCAGGCATGGTTAGGTGCCGGGGAACCAATAGTGAGCTGGCTACCATTATGTCTGGCTAGAGCTTAATCCCATGGGGGAAATTTGGGGAAACTGTAAAACACAAGCCCCAGAGCTACCCTGCCCAAGGGGCAAGGGAGCTGGGGTATTTGTACGCAAACTCCTGTCAGTCATTGGTCGAGAGCTGTTGGGGAGAGGTGCGGTGGGTAGGGTAATTAAATTCTATGCTGTACACACAGTCAGAGTGAGGTTCTAAGACTGGGGGATGTTGATGGAGGCACTGACAGCTTCTGCTACAGTTAGAAACTGTGATATACACAATGAAGGAAAGGAACATGAGGATGAGAAGGCGAAAGCTTCGTAAGTGCTCAGTCCCATCCAAGGGTGAGAAAGCTTACCATTAGCAACGATAAATATTCTTGAACTCGAACTCGCCTTTCCTCAAGGGCTCCTTGGTGTAAGTGGCCTGTTTGTTTAGACCAGTGGTTCTTAACTGAAACTGATCTCGTCCTCCAGGGAACATTTGGCAACTTTTGGAGACATTTTTGAGTGTCAGGACTTGCAGGAGGTGGGGGTAGGGATGCTACTGGCCTCAGCGTGTGAGGCCAAGGATGCTGCTAAACACCCTCAATGAGCAGGACGGGCCCCGACAACCAAGAATGATCTGCTTCAATGTCACTAGTGGCCAAGACCTGGTTTAGGCCTCTGGTTTTCTAGCTGCAACTTATTCTGGTCCACCAGGCAGATGGGGGGAGTCACCTGTAATGGTGGGGAGAGAGAGAGACAGAGGAGGGGAGCAACCTATTGATTAGGGAGAGTTTTCTGCCTGTGGCTACAGGAGGAAGAGTACATTTCTGTTCCTGATGCGGCCTTCAGTACCCCACGCACCTTCTGTAGGAAACATGTCACCATCTGGAGGAGGAAGTGAGTTTCCACTTTTCCTTTCTCACCTGGGTCGTGCCATTCCTGAGCGTGAGTGTGAAAGGGAAAGGGAAGGGTACATCATTACCCACGTAGCCAAAGGGCTACGAAACTCTTTCAGAGCTTGGAGGCAAAGGTGAGTTTTGCTGTCAGTTTGATGGAGCAAGTTGTCATGGGAGTGGGGGTGAAAGCCCCAAGTGGATAAGTATAGAGGACACATTCAACAAGTGCCCCAAAGTTCCCAGGCAGCAGGGTCTGGAGGCAGACAGTACAGGTCCTGGGTCATTTTCTGGGACTGAGTCCCTGTGTTAGTAAATCCCCCCACTTAGCCGCTGTGTAACTTTGAGCCAGTCACTTAACTTCTCTAAACTGCAGTCTGTCCTCATCTGTAAAATGGTGGGAATTGAGGGGTTCCTGTTGAGTGTTAGAGGAGATAACCCATTGTATGTGTCAGCTTTAGGACACATACATGTTAGCCGCCAGCATCTTGGCAAAGTTGAGGCTGGGCAGGAACTTGTCACAAAAGAAATTGTCATTAAATGGCACTGAGGCCCTAGGGTTGTCAAGAAACACGACGTAAGATCTGAAAGCAGAGTGGTCTCTCCTGATTCTCTTTTTTTTGCCAATGTCTTGTTCTCAAGTGTCCTTGAAAAGGGCCTTAGAGATTCCTCATCAATGGAGTACAGAGGAAGTGATGCCACGAGGCCAGGTCACAAAAGGCCCTATGGCTCTACCTGCCTCTCTCGGGATGCTCTTTCATGGAATCCAGGCACCATGTTGTAAGGAAGCCCAGGCCTCATCTCAGGTGTCTCAGACTTTTCAACCAAAGAACCAGAAGACAAGAGCTTGAAATGTGTGCTCTACCCGGAGGGAGGTGGGGACAGTGTTGAGGGCAAAGACCTCACCATAAGCCCACGCAGTGTCTCTGAAGTCTCATTCATTTCCTTAAAAATTAGTGTGGGGGGACTTCCCTGGTGGTGCAGCGGTTAAGAATCCGCCTGCCATTGCAGGGGACACGGGTTCGAGCCCTGGTCCGGGGAGATCCCACATGCTGTGGAGCAACTAAGCCTGTTGTGCCACAACTACCGAGCCTGCGCTCTAGAGCCTGCGAGACACAACTACTGAGCCCACACTCCACAGCTACTGAAGCCCGAGGGCCTAGAGCCTGTGCTCCTCAACAAAGAGAAGCCACTGCAACAAGAAGCCTGTGCACCACAACGAAGAGTAACCCCCACTCGTCACAACTAGAGAAAGCCCGCGCACAGCAACGAAGACCCAACACAGCCAAAAATAAGTAAATAAATAAATAATAATTTAAAATAAAAATAACCGACTTAAAAAGAAATGAGTGGGGGGGGGTCTCATCTGACTCCACAGTAAATCCTTTTAACATAAAAACAATTTTTAAATGACATACCAGGAAGTAAGAAGCAGGGTGCCTGGCACACACCCCTTTCCCCGCTTCACTCTTCCCCTCCATCCTCCTTCTTCTTTGCCCTCGTTTGCCCCATCTGGTCTCCTCTGTCCCTAGCAGCATCAGGGACATTGTCAGATGTATCTTAGCCTTCACTGTACTGGTGGTGTTCAGAGCTGGAGCGAGAAGTCACTCCCCCTGCCACCTCCGCGTGGGGTGGCATCCCTCCCCTAGCCTCACTGACCTGCCCGCTTGCATCTGTGTGCCAAGCATGATGCCGTGCCCTGGGCATGCCACGGGGAGCAAGCCCGGTGAGCCCTGCCCTCACGGAGCTTCCACTGGGGGAGTGGGCAGGCAGCAGTTAATCACGTGATCACAGGAAGAGCGGAGAGGTGAGAGAGGGACTTGCAGGGAGCGAAAAGAACGTGAGACAGAGATGACTAACATCACCCGAGAGTCAGGGGAGGCTGCCCTGGAAAGAGCTCTCTAAACTGAGACCTGCAGGCTGAGGAAGGGGAAGGATGTTCTGGGTGGAGGAATAATGTCAACCAGGGCCGTGTAAGAGAGAACATGGAGCCTTTTAGGACCTGAAGGAAGCTCAGCCTGTCTTGATAGATATGAAAGGGACAGTGGCCAGAGATGAAGCTGGACACCAGGCAGGTCGGCCTCAGAGTCCTTCGTAAGTCAGGTAAGCAGTTTGGGCTTTATCCTGAGGCCATGAGAAGTCACCAGAGAGAGTGTGTGCATGCATGTGTGTTTGTGTGTGTGTGCGTGTGTTTGTGTGTCTATGTGTGTGTGTGTATATTTGTGTCTGTGTATTTGTGTGTGCGCACGTGTGTTTGTGCATGTGTGTGTATATGTTTGTGCATGTGTGTATGTTTGTATGTATGTGTGCGTGTATGTGTGTTTGTGTGTGTGTAAGTGTGAGACAGAGAGAGGTAGCAGAGAGAGGCTCTTCTAGCACTGCCCCTGGAGCTCCGTGGTCCAAGTGGGAATCTCCTGACCAGCAGGAACATAATGAAAAAATAAAGAGGCTGATATTTCATCATCGTTGCCTGATGCAATTAAGGACAACATAGACCCAATGAGTCAGAGAACAAATTCAAAGATGAATCAGAAGAGACATGTGGAAAACAACATGGTTTAGGGCAAGAGGGTTAATGTCCTCTGGATGCTTCCTGCAGTGAACCCATTACTTACTGAGCATCTGACCATTCAATGGCCTTTGGGGACTCCTCAGAATTGCCCAGGTCCCCCTGACCAGTCTCTGGAACTGTGGCAGGGTGAGGAAACGTGGGCTAATGATACCAGGTCCATAATGCACTGATTCAGACCAGAGAGTTACCCTTCCAAACCTGGGGGGCTAACCCGTCACGGAATGTTAAGCAGAGGAAAATGGCGGGGACAGCGTGTAGGGAGGAGTGGATGGCATGGGGAGAAAGGTTTCACCTCTGCATAGGCCGGGTGACCGTCCAGGCTGAAGCAGTGGTAGGCTTGCTAGTCACCCACACAGCTTACCTTCCACAGGCCCCAAATCTGGTCCACTTCTCTCTCTGAGGTTCCCAGGAGTGGGCCTTCTGCATGTGTTAGTTGTAGAAGAGGGATAGCCTTCTACAACCTAACAGGCATTTCCTAGCTAAGGCAGTGTCAGGAATTGGTTTATCTGTTCATCTATGACCCCTACTCTTCTACTGAAAAAGGTAGGGCTCTGACAGACTGAGATGGGGATGGGTAAGTTTTAACTGAGGAAACAAGTCAGGAGAGATCTACAGCATGAGGTTGTGCCATGGAGCCTTGGGCGATGCTGTAAGGCCATAAGGAAAGGTTCACTCACTCAAAAAATGTATCAAGTACTGTGGTAGATGGTATGCTCCCCAAAGGGCCATAGCAGTAGTTTCAAGCCCATGTATTCTTCCAGAACACTGAACTTCTCATCAAAAGGCAGAGTCTATTTCCCCTACCCCTGAGCCTTTGCAAGTGCTTAATTAATGGAATACAGAGGAAGAGGTGTTACGAGCCTGGGTCATAAAAGGCAGTGTGACTCTGACTGGCTGTCTTGGGATGCTCCAACTTGGGAGTCCGAGCACCACACTGCATGGAAGCTTAGGCCACACGGAGAGGCCATGCGGGGGTGTTGTGGCTGACGGCCCCACTGAGATCTTAGCTGGCAGCCAGCATCAGATGCCAGGGCTATGAGTGAGGGAGCAAGTCTTCATCCGCTTTCAGTTGCCAGCCTTGGTGCTGCCCCAGTGGGCACAGAGCGGAGCAGAGATGAACTACCTCTCCCGAGACCTGACCAGCTACAGGTCTGTAAGCAAAATAAATGTCATTATTGTTTTAAGACATTAAGTGTTGGGGTAATTTATTAAGCAGCCACTGTGACTGGGAAAACCACCTGCTACAAAATACCTGAGAATGACAGCTAACGTGTGCAAAAGCACTTTAGAGTTTACAAGAGACATTCACGCGATGATCTCAGTCAGGCCTCTGAAGGGCCCTGTGAGGCTGGCGTTGGGCCAGTTTCGCAGAAGGGAAGCTGAGGCCTGGAGGGATTGCGTGAATGGCTCAGAGACAGATATCTAGTAGCTAGCAAAGGACCCAAGGGGAGCCCAGTTTCTCAACGTGTCCTGGTGCACCTGACCAAGGCCCGGTCCCAGGGTCTGTGAGGGCTATTGAGATGCAACACACAAGAGCCTGGCATGAAAGCATCTTCCACGTGGTGGAGGTGAGTTAAGCCCAGAAATAATCACACGACAGGTACAAAGTAGTAGGTTCCCCAGGAGGTGAATTCATTCATTCATTCATTCAAATAATAGTTATTGAGCCCCTGCCATGTATCAATACCAGGCACAAATCCCTGCCTGCCCGGATTTTCACTCCAGTGAGGTGTGGATAGGTTGCTGTTAGGGACAGAATTATGTCCCCCTTCAGTTGAAGTCCTAACCCCTAGTACCTTAGAATGTGACTGTATTTGTAGATAGGGACCCTAAAGAGGCAATTAAGGTAAGATGAGGTCATGTGCGTGGATCCTAATCCAGTAGGGCTTATATCCTTATAAGAAGAGGAGATGAGATCACAGACACACAGAGAGGAAAGACACTGGGAGAAGATGGCTATCTACAAGCCAAAGAGAGAGGCCTCAGGGGAAATCAACCTTGACAACACCTTGATCTCATGTCCCCTTGTATACCTGTAGCCTCTAGGACTGTCAGGAAACAGATTTCTGTTTAAGCTTCCCAGACTCTGGTTCTTTGTTATGGCTGCTCTAGTAGCAAGCTGACACAATTGCTGAGGGAGTTGGTGGGGGGTTGGTCTACTTCTGCCAGGACAATGGGGGAAGTGGAATTCAGTTTTTTAAAAAGAAGGGATCTGGAGATACTAGGGTGGGTTAAGGGCAGGGTTGGAGGAGTTAGCTAGAGGTAAGGGGTGGGGTGGTCTACAGAATTAGGGGCATCAAAAATCGTGACATTTTATAACTCTGTTGTTCAATCCAGTTAAAATGGAGGTGGGGATGTTGAGAAGTTATGCCAGCCCCGCCCTAATCTACCCCTGGGTTCTACAAATCACCTTGTCTCAGCCCATCACCCAGTCCATCAGGGGACAGGCACATGCAAGTTCCCTCCCCCCAACAATACAAATATTAGCGAGTGGACACCCATTGTTCTGGGACAAGGGGATAAAAAGACCCGGGGTCTTTTTGCAGATCTCATTGCTGGGAAAAGAGAGATCAATTTCCTAAGACACACACGGCCTTCTGAGAAGCAAAAAGATAGTCATGCCATCCCCCATTCCCCTAAGTTCAAAGTAAAGTGGTTCCAGTGTCCAGAGGAGTGACAAGCTCTCTAAACAAAATTATTCTAAGAAAACAAAGAGTCTAGCCTGGGGCCTTGGGTCACCACGTGGCTTCAGGGTCCTCAGGGAGGGCCCATCCCCAGAGCTTGTGGCTGGCAGTGACCCAGCTTCCCTGACACAGTGAGTGGTTGGCTCTCGACAAGGCGGGCTGGGGAGGGAGTGTGAATTGTAAAGGATTGTCTTGGAGATCATGCAGACAGGGGCCTGGACCAGCAAGGACATCCCACTAACCATGGACCCATCCTCAGTGATCACACCATGGGGCAGAGGGAGCTAACAGTGACAGTGAACTGGCCAAAGTCTAGGGCTCCTCTGCTGGAAAATTTAGATGGGGACTGGGTCCTCTGGGCTGAGTAAATTCCCAAAGTTCTCAGGAAAGTTGGGGCTGGGGTCTCAAGAAAGAGATACTAGACCCTTGTTGTTGAGGCATTGGGTGCTTGAGCTATTCATTGAAAAAAACAAGGGAAAGTAAAATTAAAAAAGTGACTGTGAGATGTATCCTGGTGTGTACCTTGATTATGTGGAGAAAGACATAGTTATACACAGATCAGGGCTGGGAGGGCCTGTTGGTCGTGAAGATCATTGCCTGCCTGCCTTCTTTGTTTTTGCAGAGAATAGTAAGGTTGAACTCTAGTTGTTTTTCACTGGAGTGGAAGTTCCTGACAGGCAGGGTCTGATGCCTTGGTCATGTGGGCAACCCCCAGAGCCCATGCACTTAGTAGGGGCTGGGACGTGCTGTCTAAATGGCCTTGATTAGTCCCCTGACCATGTTGTCTCACCTTGAAATGGCTCACCTCCTGCTACCAGAGGCTGAGGTCCAGGATCTCCTTACAGAGTGATTCTCAGGATCTCCCAACCAGGAATAGCCTTTCCTGGACACTCTCTCCTCACTGTCTAGATGACACAGGCCACGGCAGTTCTGGGAGCAGAAAGCCAGGTGGTAAAAATGCTCTGTGCCATGTGTGGTATGTGTGTGTGTGCTTCAGTGTTGGCTTAAATTCTTTCTTTGCCACAGCCTGATTCCTTTGTCAGCAAGTCCCCTGAACCCAGGTTAGGCTTCTGTGTGAGGAAGGTGGGAGCTAGAGGGAAATGGGTTCTGTGTTTGCTTCCTTGGCAGAGTTAGGACAATGGGAATCACCTCCACATTTCCCAGAACTCAGGCCTTATTCAAACGAACCTGTGTCTTGCCAGGACGTAGGCAAAAAAGGAAAGAAATGATCGGGAGTGGGATGGGCTGAGACGATCTGGCTTTGTGAAGGCTAGTTCTTGCCGTGGGCTGGGGTTTATTATCTCACAGCTTTCCATTATTTTCATATGCTCTCTTGAGTGGAGATCTGTGATTTTAACCAGCACAGCATCAAAAGAGTGGTGAATTTCACCTACTTTTGAAAAGTCGTACCTCATTTCCTAGAGTTACCATTTTTCTCCCTCTGGGATATTATGCTGTGATGCTGGGGGCTCCCTGCACCCCCAGCTCCCTCCCCCCACCTCTTTACTCAGACTTTATCTGGTCTGGATGGAGCTGGGAGAAGGGGTGTCTTAGCCCTGCGCTGGCTGCCCTACATTTTACATATACTACCTCACTGAATTCTCTAAACAGCTATGTGATGGATAGGACTTTTACAGAGGAGACCAAAAGAGGTTAAAAAACATGCCCAAGACCGTATGGGGGATCTGTATCCACCTGGATGTGTTAGGTTGAGGAACATAGGTTCAAGCCATCGTGATCCAGACTCCGTGCTCTGAATTCCTCAACCCCATAGCCTGGCCGGGCATCAGATGTGACTTGAGGTACCCACAGCTGGCGCCTCATCTGGGTGGGTGGGGTCGTGCAAGGAGGAGAAGATACAGTGCTCCAGGGCCTTTGCCTCTGACTGGAAGGGCCTGAATGCCACACCATATCTGTCTGCAAAGTAATAGATGTACCTGGTTTCTCTTGCAGCTTTTCCACTGGGCCTGGCCCGGGCCCTGCTCACCCAGTATGGATGGCCTGGTTGTCAAAGTCTGCACGGGAGAGAAGAGTGAGTCAACTCTGTCCCTTTTCACCCCCAGAACCTGGGGCTGCCTTGGCATCCCTCACCTGGGCACCCCCGGAGGAAGCCTCTCCCACTCCCCACGTCCCTTCTCTGTGTGGCCTTTCGGCCCTCAACCCCTGATGCTCACATTCCTGGGGCCAGAAGAGGCGATGGAATGTGAAGCCAAGATGGAGGTTGGAAGGTCAGAAACCTCCCAGCCATGTCTACTGGAGCCACCCTGGATGATCAGTCATGGCCTGTGTGAGGTTTCTCGGATGCAGGGAAGGAGTGCTAGAGAGATGGAAAGCCTTCCCCTTTGGGCTTGCTCAGAGCTGTTTTCTCTTGCCACCTGTTTTTGGCTGAGGTTCCAGAAGGAAGAAGGTTAAACATCCAAAGACGGGCTTCCCTGGTGGCGCGGTGGTTGGGAGTCTGCCTGCCGATGCAGGGGACGCGGGTTCGTGCCCCGGTCCGGGAGGATCCCGCATGCCGCGAAGCGGCTGGGCCCGTGAGCCGCGGCCGCTGGGCCTGCGCGTCCGGAGCCTGTGCTCCGTGGCGGGAGAGGCCGCAGTGGTGAGAGGCCCACGTACCGCAAAAAAAAAAAAAAACATCCAAAGACTACGGGCAACCCTGGCCCCCTTTGCTGGTGGGGGTCTCTCGGGAGCTCTGCTGACTTCTGTTTCAGTGACCAGTGGAGAAGAGTGGCCCCGAGTAAGTGTTTCCTCTGCACATGTCTGAGGGAGGTCAGAGGGCTGGGCCTGGTTTTTTGGTTGGGTGGATGGAGCAGTGGAGCTCCAGAAAGGGGAATGTGCTGGCCAAGGCCTCTCCACAGACTGAGGGCCACACCCAGGCCCTGTGGTGTCTGGCCCAGTGCTGGGGTCCCCACACCTTGCAGCCTGCTGGGCCCTGGCTAA
>NW_020174560.1:2693981-2719924 GCF_003031525.2 Neophocaena asiaeorientalis asiaeorientalis | reverse complement strand
AGAGGAGGACGGGGGTGGGGGGTGGGGATGGGCCTCCTGCCTTTTCCTTGGCCTCCAGGCCAGTCTGCCGGGCTCCATGGAAGAGCCAGGAGCTGGTGTTCTGAGGACATGCCAGAGAAACGAGGGAGTCCCTGCCCTCCAGGGTGTGACGGTCTCCCAGGGCTGCTGGGATCTGTGTGGAAGAAACAGCCACAGAGCGTTTACTAAGTAACTGGGTAATAAGGAAATAAGGAATCTAGGCCTCTTGAGCGCAACGCCCCAGTTGGGTCAGCCCTGAAGCATATTCTGAAATTAGGCCGAGGACTCACTTGGTTTCACACCCGTGGGAACACCCCCCGCCCCCCGCCCCATTGCATTTAGTGTTCTGGTGACACGTGGTGGGAATCGTAGGATACGAGGGACCTTGGCGTGGGCTCCTCGGGCCAGTGACTGACCTTCCCCATGCCCTGACTTTTCTCATCTGTAAAATAAGACTGCACATTCTGCCTCAGGGCTAGTCTGTGTAGAAAGCTCAGCCACATGCCTGGTGCATAGGAAGGTCTTTATTATGGGGACCCGCCAAGGATGACATAAAACGTAAGAGGGGGCAGTGCCTGACACAGTGCATGGCATCCTGCCTCTCCGCCCATCCTCTGTAGCAGCCCTCTTTCTGCCCAGTCCCCCCTCACACCCCCAGCCTCACATGCCGCACGCCTGGCCTTATGTTGCCTGCAGGTGGAATGCTGCCGCTCAAGGTCTGAGCCTGCCTGGGAAGGTACACTTTCGTAGGACACTATGGAGGCTAAATGGCCTGGCCTTCTAAGGCAGGAATGACGAATCCCTGATCACATAGGTGGGGAGGAGGGCTTCCAGCACACTCAGATCCTACCCCAGATCCACAAAACGTTCAACTGATAGACCAGTGAGTCTCAACTGGAGGTGATTTTGCCTCTCTCTCCCCTCCTCCCCTCCAGAGACATCTGGCAACGTCTGAAGATGTTTCGTTTTCGGTTGTCACAAATGGAAGGGTGCTACTAACATCCAGTGGGTAGAGGTCAGGCATGTGCTGAACATCCCACAGTGCACAGGGTGCCCCCTGCAACCAAGAATTATCTGGACCCAGATGTCAGTGGTGGCGAGGGTAAGAAACGCTGAGATAGACAAGAAGAGGGCACTCACCCGTAGATATAGAAACTGCTGGAAGCCATTACAGGGCAACATGGGGCAGGAGGAAAGACTGAGCATAAAGCAGGGGCATTTCTACTGGGAAAGGGCTGGGGGTGGCCAGGGGAGGCACTGAAGCAAAGGAGATACCGGAGTGAGTCCTGAGTTTTATAGGCTCTCCAGGCAGAGAAGGCGTGGGGTGTGGCCTGGAGGGACACCACTTCCACCTGGGCCAATAGCATCGGTTCCTGGGGAAGAGCTTCTTGTTAATGGCAATGATTGCCCCAAACACCCAGGCTGCTGATCAGGGCAGAAGCTTTGTTTGGCCGGGCGACTGTCTTCCCTGGATGGCATCGCTTTGGAAACTGGGGCCTTGTGGGTACAGCCGGAGTTAACTGATCATTGTTTGCTGTGGTTGTGACTCTGCCTGTGTGTGCCCCCTGTTGTTTTTTAAAATCCACTAGAGGGCATATCAATGCTAAGATCTTCTGGCAGGTTGGACAAATGACATGTGTGAACATAGCCTGCTAAGGCTCCCGGCCCTGGGTGGCGAGGGGGACAAGGGGTGGATGACGGAAAATGGGGTTGATTCCCGCCCCTCCATATGCCCCCCCTCCCCTTGCCAAGTGACGACAGGAAGGTGATTTGTGAATTCATGGAGACAGCCAGCCGAGATTCTCCCAGTGATGACAGGCACTGTTCAGGAAGTTAAGCTGGGAGAAGCACAGACGGGAAGGCAGGGCCAGATTCCAGGGAAGGAATCCGACAATGGTTTGACCTTCTGGGAAGGGAGCCTCTTCCCTTCCCCACCCCCACCTCCCCAAGAACCAGCTTGCCACTGGGGCCTGGCCTGGTGCAGTTGGGTGGTCTTTACCCCCTGGACCCAGCAAAGCAGAGTGGCTGCTGAGCCCACAGAGGTCTCCAGAAGCTCTAAGTGCAGGAGCCAAAGCACTTCTGAAAGCCATCACTGGGCATGGCTGGACCACCCCCACCCCTTTTGTGTGCATACCAGCCTGCAGAGCCTGGGCAGAAAGGTGTGACTGACCCAGAAGCAAGCTAGGTTGAGGGTGAACAGAATTATGTCGTGTTATCGTCTACCTGGGTGTCGTCTGGGTCGGGGCGAGTGGTGCGGGGAGCTGGGAGGGTGGGACGTGGTGGGGAAAGGGTGGGGCAGTGAGTACCTGCCTTCAGGAGGGAATCATGGGGGTTCTGGGGCTTGGACAAGAGAAACCAACACCCCTCTGAAGGCAATAGATCTGGGCTGAGTCTGGAACAAAACTTGCTATTTTTAGTTTGGGTGATGGTCAGGCAGGGTATTTGAGGGAGCCTTTGCCCTCGGGATCTGTCTTCCGAAGTAGTAGCCTCCTTCATCTTTATCCTACTGACACCATTCAGAGGGATCTAAACACTGGACCATATATTTGTCTATAAAGAGACCTGGGCCCAAAACCCAGCTCAGCCACTGGCTTGCTCTGTGACCTTGGGCAAGTCACTTAACCTCTCTGAGCTTCAGCATTCTCATCAATGTATCTCAAAGAATTATTGTGCAGATTAACTGACATAATGCATGAAAGTGCCCATCCCAGGACATAGTTCAAAGTAAGTGCCCAGTAAGGTTCGTTCTTCCTATCAGCAATCTGGATTCTACACAGGGGTCACTTGGTCACCAGGGAAAAGGTAAGAGACAAAACCAGGCTCAAGGATGAGAGCAGAAGCAGCAACCAGCAAGATTGTCTTGGTGCCTAATAATAGCACTAGTACTAGTACTAGTACAGGTGGTGGTAGATGTTTATTGAAAACCCACCATTTTACATATTTTATTTCTTTTAATCCTTGACAGCTCACAAATGATAAAACTGAGTCTGAGAGAGGTTCAGCAAATTTCCCAAAGTCACACAGGCAAGGATTTTTACAGGGTATGTGTGTGTGTGTGTGTGTGTGTGTGTGTGTGTCTCCCAGATCTGCTTAAAATGACAAGTGACTACTGCTCTGTGCTGTACGAAACATAAATGAAGCCTGAGGAAAATCAGTAATACTGCTCTTGTCTTTATTTGAAATTTTGATATTCTGTTCATCATGGGTTTTTTCATTAATTTTGAATTTTTAAAATATTGCAGTCCATCCTGCTTATCTGATTGCGGCACGTTTGAGTGGCCCTGAGTTGGGGGCTCCACTCTCCCTCCAGGTCCCGTGGCACCGCTGTTTCACTTCAACACCTCTGGGCAGCAGGACTCTCAGAAATGCAGGGTAGAGCTGAGACCACTGTTCACTAAAAGAAACAAAAAGCTTCTCTGTCAATTTTGAAAGAGGTCTTTCCGGGTGGTCAGGGCCTACAGGCTAATGTGCACGATGGTGAAAGCTGCTGGCCAGCGTGGAGGTCCATTCCCGTCTGCAATCAGGTCATTGCATGTGGTGACCTCATAATCAGTAAATATGCATGTTTATCAGCTTAAGATGCTTCTATCTATAAGTCACCCACACTCATTATCAGGAAAAAAAGTGAAGAAATGAGAGACACTTATGTACTACTGGTGCAAATATATGTGGGTGTGACTACTTTGGAAAGCAATTTGGCAGTGTCTGTTAAAACTAAAGATATGTGTGCCCTTCGACCCAGTTAGTCCCCTCCCAGGTACCCATCCTAGAGAAAGGCTGGCCTGTGTGCACAGAGGCCGTTCAAGCATGTTCACTACAGCTGCAGAACACCCCATATGATGACATAAATTATGCTGTCTTCATACTACAGGAGAATTATGTAGCAGTGAAAAGGCATTAAGTTGGCCAAATGTGTTGAAAAATATCGAAAGTCAAAAATGAAAAGTTAAAAAAGAAAAAAGTCAAAAATCAAAACAAGAAAAGTAAAATGACTTGAAAAAATGAACCCCCCAAAAGAAACAAACAAAACCAACCAAAACCGGGGCAGAACAATACCTGCTATTTGGCTCATTCATGTGTTAAGACCAAGAATAGACCACAAACCCAAAGCAAAACTGTATTCCTTTATAAGTATGTAAATGCATAGAGTAGCCTGGAAGTATGATTCAGTGTGGTCACTCTGGGTAGGTAGAATACAATCAATGGGAAAAGGTTACAAGGGACTTTCCCTTTGACTCTGGTTTGGTTTTATAACAGGAAGGTAATAGTCATCTATTATATCTTTTTTAAATAATAATTTTTATTATTTATTATTTTTTTTGGTACGCGGGCCTCTCGCTGCTGTGGCCTCTTCTGCTGTGGAGCAACAGGCTCCGGACGCGCAGGCTCAGCGGCCATGGCTCACGGGCCCAGCCTCTCCGTGGCATGTGGGATCTTCCCGGACCAGGGCACGGACCCGTGTCCCCTGCATCGGCAGGTGGACTCTCAACCACTGCGCCACCAGGGAAGCCCTAAGAAATAAATATTTTTTAGAGCAGTTTTAGGTTTACAACAAAACTGAGAGGAAGGTGTAGAGATTTGCCATATACCCTCTGCCCACACACAAGCATAGCCTCCCCTCTGATCCCCCCGCGATCAACATCACTCATCAGAGTGGTACATTTTTCACCAAGGATGAATGTACACTGATACAACGTAATCACCAAAAGTCCATAGTTTATCTTAGTGTTTACTGTTGACTGTTGTACATTCTATGCTTTTGGACAAATGTATAATGACATCTGTTCAAACCCATCATTGTAATGTCATACAGAGTATGTTCACTGCCCTAAAAATCCTTTTTGCTCTATGTATTCGTCTTTCTCCCCAACACCCCACCCCTGGGAACCACTGATCTTTTTACTGTCTCCATATTTTTACCTTTTCCAGAATGTCATATAGTTGGAATCATACAGTACGTAGTGTTTTCAGGTTGGCTTCTTTCAGTTAGTAATACGCATTTAAGTTTCTTCCATGTTTTCTCATGGCTTGACAGTTCATCTCTTTTTAGCGCCGAACAATATTCCTTTGTCTGGCTGGGCCACAGCTTATTTAGCTATTGTTTTTTAAAGGAAGAAACAGTATAATTTATTTTCTTGGAAGTCCTTTCTGGATGTGACAGAGCAGATGGGATGGAGGGTACACTCTTTCTATTGTACAAAAACTCGGGCAGTCTGTGGTCAAACTGGCCACTGGGAGATTCCGAGGGAGGCCATGGATTCTCTTTCCCTGTCTCCGGGAGCAGTAAGTCTGTTCTCTCAGGAAGAAGAGGATTGGTCTCCTCTGAGATCTGTAGATTGCAAATGACTCTGATGAGCAGCCTCTAAGCCTGTTACTAACTTCTCCCAGGTTGGAGCCACTCTAAACCCCTGATTTTCCCACTATACCATGTTGCCACCCTCTGCTGTTATTTAGAATTTTAGGCAAGAAAGCTCAGTTGTGGTAACAAACAAAGCCCCCAACCTCAGTGGCTTAATACTACCAAGATTTCTCTCCCATCCCCCCAACTTCCCAATGTGAGTCAAGTGAATCTTCAGGGTACTTCTCTCATGGCTGGTGACTCAGGGTCCAGGAGGTTCCTATCATGCCATTGTATAACTTCCGTGATCACTGAAGCCTAGAAAGAGAAAGCTGGAGGGCCACACTGGGACTTATATCACCAGGTTTGGAAATGGCATACATCATTTCCTGTCACATCCCATTGGTCAGAACTAGTCATGTGGCTTGAATCTAACTGCAAGGGAATCTGGGAAATGGGGGAGAGCAAACGGTTGTTTAGTAAGATTTTAATGTCTCTGTCGCAAAGGGAGAAAATGAAAAATATGAAATTAGAAAAAAATCAACGTTATCTCTGTAAAAGTAGCCAACATAGGAGGCTGTTCCGTTGCTCATGGACTCCTCGAAGGCAGGGATCCTCTTGTAAATAAATCTTCACCTGCATTCCAGTCCTGTTGATTAAAAAAATGACAGGTATTTACGGAGAGTCTTTACTTAATGTTAGCCAAATTGAGCTATTACGTTTACTCAAAACCTTTTTTGCAACATTTCTCTGGAAATTTCCCTCTCAGTCAACTTACAAATTACACAAGGAAATCAATTGCAGTTTTTCTTTTATCTTTGGCCCCTGTACCTCCATGTTAGATTTTTGAAAAGATTTCAAAGTAAGACAAACTGGCAATATTGGTCAAGACAAACTGAGCAAAGGCACCAATACTGCGAATGCAGAATGGGACGTCACTGTAGATGACAGACATCCAAAAGATAATAAGAAAACACTCCCACATCTCAATACACTCCCCCAAAGCCTCACCTGTTTTGTCTGTTTGTTCTAACCCAAAAAGCCATTACCCAGCTTGAGTGGTCATCTCATTCCCTACCAGACTGACCTGTAGCTATGCTTTTAAAAAATTAATTATATTGTCAAAAGAAGATATCATAGAGTTTAAAAGGGATATATAGCAGACTCTGAAGGCAGTCCCCAAGGAAGTATGGGACTTGATTATTTGATGTGTCATTGGAACATGGCCTCCTTAGGGTCCAAGTTTGAAAGATGACTGCTTTTGGAGGCTTAAGGATTCATAGGTTTGCTTAAAAAGTTACTGGTTCCTTTTAATCTTTGATTATACCTTGAACAGACTTGGGTTTAGCCCACTCCACTCCCTATCCTGATAACATGAATTTTTTGAAGCTGGATAGAGTTGAAGAGGGACTTAAATCCAAGAAGAGATGATTCTGAAGAAACGGTTTAGAAGTATCACTGTTCCAAAGGACAGTTCCAAAGATTTTACTTGCCGTAAAATCTGGGCCCTGATGAATACATGTGCCATTTTAGATGTCTTTTTTTTTTTTTTTTTTTTTTTTGCGGTACGCAGGCCTCTCACTGCTGTGGCCTCTCCTGTTGCGGAGAGCAGGCTCTGGATGCGCAGGCTCAGCGGCCATGGCTCACGGGCCCAGCCACTCCGCGGCATGTGGGATCTTCCCGGACCGGGGCACGAACCCGTGTCGCCTGCATCGGCAGGCGGACTCTCAACCACTGCGCCACCAGGGAAGCCCCTAGATGTCTTTCTTATGGAAAGAGCCCATCAGGTCCTCCTGCCCCACTCTGGTTCAGGCCCTCTTACCTTAACAGTTTCATGACTGTGACACCCCCCTCGCTGCTGTCCGGTGTGTCCACTCCATCTTCAGACACCCCTACCAGATGAGTATTCCTCAAACTCCTCTCTGATCGTGTCACTCTTGGAGGAAAAAATCTTCAGGGGCTTTCTACTGTCTAACAATTCAAGTTCAAACGCCTCAGCTTAGCTTTCAAACCTGCTAAAATGGCCCCACCCTACCCAGCCAGTTTTATTTCCTTCTGCTTCCTGACACACACCCTCTTCTCCAGGCATGCCTGTCTCCTCCACATCCCCTAAACATGCCATCCTTGTTTTGTTGTCTCTGTGCATTAGTTCATGTCACTCCTCAAGCATGGAATGCAGCCTCGGGTCCACGTCATAGGAATACTTGACTGGGTTCCTGGGGTGTCACTTCAAGTGTGTGTGTATATGTGTGAAAAGCAAATCCCACTTCCAGTGCTGGATGTTAAAGCTTCAGAAGTTTCTCTTGATTTGTGATGGCCTTTGATTGGCTGTGGGCCCAGTCTTTCGTTTTATATTTTTGTGCCTCTTAGTTGCTGCCAATCTATAAACCAGCACTTAAATCCATCAAGGAAGTTCCTTTAATAAAAGCATCATCTTTGATAGAAAGTGAGGAAGTGCTCTTGTATTTTAAAAATTTGTTGTTAAGCCTTGGATTATTGCCAACTGAGTTTTCTTAGAATGAGGCCTACTTGTATGTGTCAAACAGCTCCTTTCCAATTTGGGATTCCAGAATGGTATATACCAAAGCCACCTTTAGGGCTTTATGTCACCACATCCTCAGAGATTTTCTCTTCTCGCTTAACCCCTATTGTGCAGGCTTAAGCTTCAGCCAACCCCTGTATACCTGGCATCCATCAGGGAGCTGACCAGATGAACTTGTTTTGTTTTATCTTGACGAGAAAGGCTTATGTGACTGAACATTTTGGGACCGACAACTAGCCCTTGGACTAAGTCTTCTTAGCTATTGATTAAAAAAAGGTCATCTTGTCCTCCTAAAATGTTTTATTGGATGTGGAGAAAGAGGAGAGCAGTCTGGTGGAAGAGGATGTCCTAACTTGATGTGTGGACCATTCTCAGGACCAGTTCAGGGAGAGCTAGTGATACTCAGGCTTTTGGCTTGGTTCCCTCAGGGCAAGTTCCAGAATCTTCTGGGGATGGGAGCTGTAAGAAGAGGGAAGAAAATAAGAATGGCTCACTCTTCATGGAAGCAGTGGTTCAAAATAGCTCTGTCTTGTGACTTGGCATAAAATGTAATTGGGCTAAAAAGATACAGCCCCCAGCCTTCCAGTCAGGTCCAGCATGAGTCTTCCCAGCTGAGGTCCTAGACGTCTTGGGGAAGAGTCAGCTATCCCACTGTGCCCATTTTGCATTTCTGACTGGGAGAATCCGTGGGTAAAAGAAAATGATTAGATTTTTTATACCAGTCGGCTTGGGGAGATTTGTTATGCAGCAGTGGTAACCGCAACAGAGAGCTACTTCTCTGAGGTGATCAGATAAGATTTGGTGGTTGGGAGTGCGGGGAAGGAGTGAGCTCTCTAGGGAATGAGACTGGCAGTTACAATGATATCAGAATTCTCTGAGCCCCAAATCATCCAGGCCCTACCTGTATGACCTGGAAACCTGGAGTTCAAGTGGGAATAGAAGAAAACGAAGGCAATTTTTGAGACCCCTCTGACCTCACTTGTTGGCCCACAGTGGGGCTTTGGATGAGGTTGCAGTTTCAACCATCTCCTTCATGGGTGAGAGCCAGGGAGAGTTTTCTGGCTTCATGACCCCAGTACCTTCTAGGCTAGAGACCTTATAACTACTGATTGTATCTATTATATTCAGGGTAGAGTTGAAGAGGTTTGCAGGCCTCTTTCCTTATTGCCGGCACAGCCAAGGGAGTAAAACCTCCCTAAATATGCAAAACTTTGGCTGACACTTGTGGTTCTCTCTGTAAAATTTGAAGTAGCTGATACAGTGAGAGAAAAGAAATAGCTTCAGCTCACTCACATGGTGCTGATTTGAACACCACCAGCGATGCCTCTTTCTTTTTTTTTTTTTCGCGGTACGCGGGCCTCTCGCTGTTGTGGCCTCTCCCGCCGCGGAGCACCGGCTCTGGACGCGCAGGCTCAGCGGCCGTGGCTCACGGGCCCAGTCGCTCCGCGGCATGTGGGATCCTTCCGGACCGGGGCACGAACCCGCGGCCCCTGCGTCGGCAGGCGGACTCTCAACCACTGCGCCACCAGGGAAGCCTGTCATGCCTCTTTTAGGCTGGGCACTTGCCTTTGGGGGAAGGGCTGGGGGTTCTGCAGGGTTAGGCTGGGTGTGGGGTGCAGTAAAAGCCAGTGCCCTTGGACTCCACTGACCTCTCAGCTCTCCTCCTCAGTCACCTCCGAATACATGACTTAGAGTGAAGCTGGGTGAGTGTCATGAGTGAGTGTCATCTTACCCCAAGTAAGATGTCACTGCTCTTGGAAGGCTAGGAAAAAGTGTTCCCGTTTTCAAGGGGCAGCTCAGGTACTGCTTCTCCCAGGTAGACTCTCCCGAGTCCTCCCCCCTCCCACCGGCCCCCTGTCCTCCTGCCTGCATCGCCTGTCTCACCTAGTGAACTGCGAACTCCTGAGGATGCTTTCTTTAATCTTTAGATCTCTAAGGCATACTTGGTTCTGAGCACGTCCGACTGAAGAAATGTTTGCTGAAAAAAAAAAAGGATAAAGAAACATTGTCACAATGTGATGTATATCTTTCAAAAATATTCTCCTTGTGTATCTTTTTTTTGGGGGGGCGGTAATTGCAATGACAGTAAACATACAATTTTGTACTGTGTCTTTTTTTTTTCTTACCATAATTTCAGATGCATTTTCCCTGCTGTAACATAATTTCAAATCTTAGTAATAATAATAACTCCATTTATTGTGTATTCTGCTATGTGCCAGACGTGGTGTCAGGGGCTCTACACACAGTTTTTCATGTAATCTTCCCAATTTGCAAGGTGGTTGTTGTTTGCTCCATTTTAGAGATTGAGAAACTGAGGCTCAGAGAGCTTAAGCAGCTTGTCAAGAATTACCAGCTAATGGAGACTAGACTGATCCCTCTGATTTCAGTATTCATATTCTTGCTACTTTACCATGCCACTTTCCATCATTTTAAGTGACCTCACAATACTTACTCTCTTGTGTGGATAAATCATAATTTGCTTAACCATTTCCCTATTTTTTGTCATTTAGGACATTGATTAATTTTAGATATTATAAACAATTAATTTTAGATATTATAAACAATGAGGCAATGAACATCATTGTGCCAAAAGACTTCCCCCATTTTTGGATTATCACCTTGGAATAGAGTCCCAGGAGTGGATTTACTGGGTTAAAGGGTAGGACTGTGTTTATGGCTTTTGATACTTATTGCCAGATCGCTTTGCCAGAGGACTGTACTATGCGTAACAGGTTCACTTTATAGGTAGGCCCAAGGGAGTTACCGCGCTCCTCCAGGATGTCAGGATGCCCTCTAACCACTAGAGGGTGTGAAAGGATATTGCTTAAGTGACAGGAGCCTAGCCCCCCTCTAGGAAATCCCCAAATTTCCTTGAGGAGCTTTCAGAGTTGCATGGGAGGAAGGCGGGTGGGGGGATGCTTAATTATTTAGAAGCTCAGTGTTGTAACGAACTGACTTGCTTAGATTTGCATTGAAAGCGAGATGGTTGATAATCTGTACTCTGGGGGAGAGAGCAGTAAACAGTGCCTCAGAGGCCTTGGGTTTGAGGTTGGCCATGCCACCTCTTGCTTGGAAACCTTGGGTGACTGACCCTTCCTTGTATATCTCTGTCTTTGAACTTGGAGCCTCAAATCTCAGCATCAATTAGACTGGCAGCAGCTCTGAGCTCCTCCAGTGGTGACCATGTGACATGTCCATCTTTGTAACATCCACAGTAGCCAACACTTAATAAGAGCACGGAAAATGGTGGCTGAACTGATAGAGGAAAAGAGGCCAGAAATCAAGAGTGGACATGGGGAGGAAGGCATGGAGTATGGCACTGGTTCCCAGTCCCCACAGATGGTTTACTGAAGGAGGGGTGTTGGCTGCTTAACTCCAAGATATTGAAGATGGAAGGCTACTTAGAGATCATCTTGTCCACAAACATGGCCCAGACAGTTATGATGATGACAAGGTCCTCACCTCTTTTCCTTAGCCAACACTTAATAAACACTTATAGTGTGCCAGGCTCTGTGCTAGGCATTGAGGATGGAAAAGTAACTGTCTAGAGTGCTTGCGTTCAAAAAGTTTATATTGATACTTTGTACAGGGATGTGAGATACCTGTATTAAACACTAAGCAAAAAATGAGCCCTCTGCTCAGTGAAAATAAGAAAGGCACATTGAGAAAAAAAGGCTGGACTCAGATGTCCCTAGAGAAGCACTTTTTCAAACATGTCCCTTGGAGCATTCAGTTAGACATTTAATAGATGTTAACTAAAGAATGGTTTGGTAGTTGTATCAGTCAGTTATTACTGCACTAATGCTGAGTAACAAATCAACCCCAAACACAGTCACTAATAATAATATTGATTATGATTTATTTTGATTTTTAATTTTGCTCAGAGGCCTGTGGGGTAGCCGGTGGTGCCTCTGTTCCGTGAGTCTCTTATTCTTCAGGGATCAGGCAGCTATCAAGGGCATGGTTTTCTCATGATGATGGAAGAGCAAGAGGGCAAGCTTACCTGCATAAGCATATTTCAAGCCTTTTCCTCTATCATGTCCATTAACATCCCATTGGCCAGACCAAGTCACATGGCCAAGATCAATGTAACTGAAGCAGAGAAATAAAAATATTCTACCACTAGTGGTAGGAATTGCCAAGTCACAACAGAGCGTGGATACAGTGAAGAACTGGGAGCAATAATGCAATCTACCACAGCGGTCATATGAATTCAGGAAACGCTGGTGAAGCTGGTTTCTTCATTGCGTGACTTCTCAGAGCCTTTATAGATGATTCAATTTAACCTTCACTTTAAAAGAAGGAAACTTAAGCCCAGAGAGGAACGTAACTTGACCTGGCTTTGCAAAGCTTAGTAGCAGCCCTGTAGTGAGACCCTGGACTTTATGACTGTTAGGCTAGGGCTCTTTCCCTAACCCCACCCTGCTAATGTGCCTTGGCTACACTGGGCTAAGCGGGCTAGAGGAAGCTGGTGAACATGGGAGAGCTAAGCAGCTGCACATAAAGGAGGCTGAAGTGGTCCTCAAAGGACCCTAAGAGACTCGATTCTGAGCGCAGCGAGGAAGCCACAGTCAGACCTAGTCTTGAGGAAAACTCGAGTGGACAAAATTAAGAGCATGTACTGTGGAGTCGAGCTCTCTGTCTAGGTAACCTTGGTCAAGTCATTTAATAGCCTCTGTATGCCTCAGTTTCCTCATCTGTAAAACAGGGAAGGTAGATATACCCACCTCGATAGGGTGGTTGAGCTAATACTTGTAAAGTGCTTAGAAGAGGAGCAGAAATGTAGTAAGCACTCAGTATAGGTTAGCTGTTATTATTATTAATATGATTTTTACATAGCCTATCTCCTCTACCATGAGTTTCCTTATTTCTGGGTTTTCCCACCCCACCAGTCTTCTTTCCAATGCCCCATTCTTTTTTTTTTTTAATTGAAGTATAGTTGATTTACAATATTGCATTAGTTTCAGGTGTACAGCACAGTGGTTCAGATATGTATATCTGATTCTCTTCTTCAGATTCTCGTCCATTATACATTATTACAAAATACTGAGTATAGTTTCCTGTGCTATATAGTAAGTCCTTGTTGGTCATCTATTTTATATATAAAATATATATAATATATATTTATATATAATATATATACTATATATATTTTATATATAGTAGTGTGCCTATGTTAATCCCAACCTCCTAATTTATCCCTCCCGCCACCCCCTTTCCCTTTTGGTAACCATAATTTTGTTTTCTCCCAATACCCCTTTCTTGGCATTAGTTGGTTAACAACTAGTCTCCACTAAGCTGCATCAGGATAAAAACTATTATTTAATGTTAAAAAGGGGGGACTCCTTGGGGCTTCCCTGGTGGCACAGAGGTTGAGAGTCCGCCTGCCGATGCAGGGGACGCGGGTTCGTGCCCCGGTCCGGGAAGATCCCACATGCCACGGAGAGGCTGGGCCCGTGAGCCATGGCCGCTGAGCCTGCGCGTCCGGAGCCTGTGCTCCGCAGCGGGAGAGGCCACAACAGTGAGAGGCCTGCGTACCGCAAAAAAAAAAAAAAGTGGCGGTGGGGGGGGACCCTGGAACAGTTCAAGGTCCAAAGGAGTGGCAGGGAGTGGAGCTACATTTTAGAAATGGGAATCTTTTCTGATGCCATATCAAATCTCACTCCCTGGTTGACCTATCTTGTCTCTTCAGATATATGGATGGAAATGCGTTGAGTTTGACTAAGATGAGTAATGCACCAAAATCTGTGGCTCTTAATCCTGGGTACAGATTAGATGCACCAAGGAAGATTAAAACAACAGCAACAACAAAAACCCTGGTGCTTGACCCCACCCTGGACCAATTAAATCTAAATCTCTGGGGCGAGGCCTGGGTACTGGTATGATTTAAAAGCTCCCAGGGTGATTCTGACATACAGCGAGATTTGACAGCCACTGCCCTAAGGCATTGGATGGGCCCACTGAGACTTTGGAGTCAGATACAAGTGAACTTGCATCCTAGCCCTCCAATTCATTAGCTGTACGACATGGAGCAAAAAGCTTTATCTTTCTGAACTTCAGATTCCTTCTGTATTAAATGGGAATAATAATTGCTGTCTTGCAGAGATTTTATAAGAAGTCAGTGGAAACCCATGTGATGCACCTCATGTAGCTGGCATATAGAATGGAGTCACTGAGTATTTGTTAATCAAATGAATGACAGTCAGTGAGAGCAGTGCTGGAGAGCAGGGTGGGTGACATCTGATCCCAGGCTGGCCGTCTGCCTTCCTGGCTGTTTGTGGTGGCCGCCTTCTATGCTTTCAAGCCTGCATGAGAAGGACTGTGTGAGACCTGAGGGGAGGCTTGCTCCAGGGTTACTATGTCTATTGACTGATCAAAAACACCAGGTCTGGGGAAGAGCAAGGGGTGAAACCCAGCCTTTCTTCTGATTGCCCGAGACTTGTGCCCACAGGGCAGGGCCAGCCTAGGGGAGCCAACTTTCCTAATCAGTCCTCCCAGAGGGGGCGTCTTATCCTAAGTCACACAACCATGCTGTACAGGCTAGCTGTGGCTCCCTCTGTGTCTGGGGACAACACTGCCAGGAGGAGTTCATGTTGGTTGCTCTGCCAACTTGCCATTCGAGCCCTGACAACAGCCGCCAATAGCTCATCTGGGCGGAAGGTGGGGATGCAGTGAGCAAGGATGGGGTAGCTATTTTGAACAAAGGTGTCGGGCGCTGTCTACATGGTGGTCTAGTGGTTTCCTCCAGGTGGCAAGAGGCCTGCTTTCTGGCTGGGTTCAGGCTTAGCATGTGATAGCACTCATACTTCTGTTTATTAATAACAAGATATCTGATGAAGCTACTGGGCTTCTTCGGTCTCATAGCTTTCCATTCAAAGGTACATGGCTGGGAAAAGAACATCAGGACGGACACTTTGAATCATGGTTACCTCAGCAGTTAAGAAACCTTTTAAAAAAACTCCTGCTACCTGCGATGTGTTCTCACTCTATCTCCCGCTTAGCGCCACCAGTCTAGAAGGTTTTGTGGGTTTGACTCTTTGTAGTTTGTATTATGGAAACAATAGGTCCCCTGAATGTGTTCGGAGACACTGACATGTCCCGCTGGGGGTGTAGCTCAGACGAGACTCCTGGCATGACTCACGAAATCCTCCAGACCCGTGGGAGATAGACTTGGTCATGCCCCTTCCTCAGACAAAGGAGCCGAGGTGAGTAACATCTAGAGGAGGCAGCATCTAGATCCTAGCCCAGATTTTCTGAATTCAGTCCGTGGTCTTTCCATGTTTATAGGGAAAAAAGGGAATCAGTGTTAACAAATTAGTATAAAAATATAACAAACAGAATTTGAATGTTCAAAGTGCAGCTTCCCATCAGGAGGAGGTGAAAATTAAGATTTGCAAGCAGAAAGTCAAAATATAGCCAGGGTGACAATTTTATATGGGACTGAAATAGGTACCTACCTTACTAAGTTGTCTAACAAGAGAAAGGTTTGAAAATGCTCTGTAAATCAAAGGGAAAGGCAAGTGTTGTTATTTAGATCAGAGATACTTAAACTGGGGTTCACAGACCCTTGGGAAACCCATGCATGAGTAATTCACCACGTGAACTGCCTATATTTGCAACCAAAATTTTGTGTGTATGTGCATACCCGATTCTCTCTAGGGAGAAAATGCATAGCTTTCATCAGCTTCTTAAAGGAGTGTGTGACTCAAAAAATGATTCAAAACCACTACTGTAGCCCAACCCTTTATGTCATTTGCCAGTAAGAAGAACAAAGTAATAATTTCAGGATCTGAAGTGCCCCCTACACCCTCTGCAAGTATCTTTCCATATCAAGGGAACCCAGGGAAGAGGTAAAAGAAAGTTTTCCAGGGGAAGGAAGATTAAGTAAAGATGATGCCCTCTCCCCGGTGGCCATAGGCCTTGGGATTCACCCTGGGGTTCACATATCCAGCTAGAGAGAGAGACGCATGAAGGCATCACTGCTCGAGCAGATAGATGGCAGAAACACCATCCCCTTCAAAGTGATGAAGTGAGATTGCTCGGACAAATGCTTTCAAAGTCTTGAACCTGTGAGTTTTGCTCCGAGTTCAGGAAATAACAGGATATAAATCTGCCCGAATCATCTCAGCTCAAGCAAATTCAGTGCCAGGCCACAGTGGTTCTGGCAACATCTTGTTCCTTTTGTGTAATGACTTTTGATGCTATGGATTTAGATGGATTAGGCCATTTAGGGGAAAGATGGGAATATTAATATACAAAATTGTTAAATGTCAAATAAAATCCCTTAATAATGTGTGTGTTTAAGATGGGTATGCAGGGACTTTGAAAACTCTTCTAGCACTAGCTCAAACATTTAAGAAATCCATTTTGCAAGTCCAAACAAATAACCCTCCACCAATTATGCTGTACCTGTGTGAGTCTGGTGGGTGATTCTGCACAGTCTCGGCTGGGAGTGAAGGCCTATTCTCTTACTGTTGTCAGTAGTACTGGCACAATTAATACTTCATCCAACTGGCTGAATGCTTAAATCCCACAGATAAGCGTATGGCTTGCAACCAAGAATTGGTTTTCATATTTCCTGCAAATTAATTACCTAAGGGGTTGATTTTACTCCTTTTAGATTTTTTTTTTTTTTTTTTGCGTTACGTGGGCCTCTCACTGCTGTGGACTCTCCCGTTGCGGAGCACTGGCTCCGGATGCGCAGGCTCAGCGGCCATGGCTCACGGGCCCAGCCGCTCCGCGGCATGTGGGATCTTCCCGGACCGGGGCACGAACCCGTGTCCCGTGCATTGGCAGGCGGACTCTCAACCACTGCGCCACCAGGGAAGCCCGATTTTACTCCTTTTAAAGGCCAACGTTTGTGTAGATGATCTGGACAGTTCCTACCCTGAAGGCCGCTACATTGTGGTCTTGCCAATGATAGCCTGGGATTTGAAATCATTTGGGGGTGGGGGGAGGCAATAGACAGGTGTCACCTAAAAAATTGAAAGTTGTAATGAGAATGTAATAATTTATATCATATTATAATATTATATATTCTAACCAGTGTAGGCTGAAAACATGACCATTCTTCCATTTATTGATTCAAAAATAATATCCTATCCTAAAGCTGGACAGGCATGTATATAGATCATCTATGATTCAGTGTAGACCCTGGTAACTCCTCTGACAGAGACAGTAATGAAAATCTAGGGGACACAGAGGAGAAAATACAGTGTCTTACGGGGACAGTGGGAGGGAGTAGTCAGGGAAGGCATCTTGGAGGTGATAACATTTAAACTGCGCTGTGTTTGAGGTATAAAGTTTAAAAGTGACTTAATTCCGATCCTATAGTAGATGTTGGCTAAGTGTAGTAATCTCATTATAAAAACCACAGAACTACGTCAGAAACTGTTTAGAAAACAGAAGAAGAAGTACCACTCACAGTTCCATGCCACCAATATAAATTTTGTTGGCATTTTGCTGCATTTCTTGCCAGCCTTTTTCCTTGGGTACAGTTTCTCCATGGCAGTTGTTGTTATAGTTGATATCGTATGATTTTGTAGTAAGCATACACACATTGTTAAAGAATGAATCATTAATTAGAAGGCTTTTTCCATGTTATCACAAGGATGGGCAGATTTAAACTAGGTGGAGGTGGGGGAATAAGCATTCTTAGGGAAGGAGAGAGTAAAAGTTCCAGTAGTGGGAGGTGGCACGTTGTCAGGGAGTCCACGGTGGCTGCACCTTAGATTTCTATGCAGGATCTGGAATGTTATCCTAAGGAGCTGGAGGTTTATCACGCTGGTGATGGAGAGAATTGCAGGTTCTGGGTGAGAGAGTGACATAATTAGAGTTTGACCCCCTCTCTAGTGCTGGCTTTGGAAATTCTGGGATTCCCTGTGGCACTTGAGAATTTGGAGGTTTCTTGTGGAGATGAGTAAATAATTCATCCATCATTATATAGAACAAAATCATTAACTAGTACCTGAATGAAAATGTTAATGCTGATTCTGCATCTACAATGGGCCAGACAGTGTGCTAAGTTCTGGGGACAGAGAAGTGATTCTTGTTTCCAGAATTCAAAATCTAGTCAGGAAGCAACTGAAGAGATGGTAATTATAATACAGTATGTACCAAGCTAGGCAGAGGACTGAACGCAGTGCCATGGCACAGAAGCAAAACCTACTGACCCCAACTGGGGCAGGAGAGGTGGTGGGGGCAGAGGTGGGCTGTGATTTTCTCATTAAGCTCAGACCTCCATGAGGACAGGGGCCATGCATCTTAGTCATCATTGCATCCCCAGTACCTGACATAGTGCCTGGTACATAGTAGGTGTTCAGTAGATTTTTGTTAATGAATGAGGTATCCAAGGAGTAGAAGGAACCCCCAAAGGTCATCTGGTCCATCCACCTGCCTCTGGGCTGAGACACCACCGAAATCATCCCAAGTGCTATTTCGGGCGTGGTTATTCTTAGCTGGCCTCTCTGACAACTGGAAAGAGTCAGAGAAGCAGCCTCTCCTCTGAGGCTTTAGTGCTACAGGCCTCATTCAGGAGGAGCTCTGTTTGGTGGAAACAAGAGCTGGGAAGAGACAGAGGCAAGTGGTTCCCAAGCCTGAAGCTTGGCTGGAGGGAACTAAGGTGGGGAGTCTCCTCTTCCTGGGTCATCAGGAGGAGAAACTGAGAAAGTGGTCTTCAGGAGAGGCTTGGAGAGTTGGGAATTGAGCCTCCGGAAGGACTGGGGCGTTGTTGGGTTCTTAGCCTGGGGACCTACCAAGGAGGAGGAGGAATTTTCATGGTCCTTCTTGGATTTCCCCCACCGGAAGCCTCTGTTAGGGCAGAGGTCTCTTGAAATGTGCAGACCCTCCTGTTTCCACGGGTTGACTCAGGCCCTATAAGCCCTGCCCCCACCTCTGCCAAAACCTTTGGTGAAAGAGGAGTTTGAGGCTGCAGCTCTTAAGGAGATCTTTTCTTCCAGGACCTGTTTTTTCCAGGGTATTTCACAGTGGCCGGGGAGTGTTGGGGCCTAACACAGTCAGGCTGTACCAGGAGCCAGAGCCCACAGTATTCTAATCTCATGGGGAGATAGGAAGAAATGATTAGTACGCACTGAATAGCCCTGCTGTGAGCGTTCTGAGCTGGACTGGTCCTGGGGCAAAATCAAGGGCAAGTTCTAATCTCATTTTCAGGTAGGGGAAGGGTGGAGAAGTGACATTCTGGGGCAGTCTCTTGAAAAACAGGCGTAAACAGGGAACAATGGTACCATTCCTTTCTGACCTACTCGACCTGGTGCTTGATACAAAATGAGTGTGTGTGTGTTTGGCATGTATGTGTGTGAGTGTGTGTGTGTGTGTGTGAGAGAGAGAGAGAGAGACTAAGTATAACCTTGTGAACCCTCTTAGGAGGCTAAGGCTTGCTCCCAAATCCCCCCTGCATAGGGATGGATTTGCCCCTTTTTTTCTTCTAAAAACCTGTGTTTTCTAAATGCAGTACAAAAAGTGGTTCAGTGGAGCCACCTCTGCGCTTCAGGGCCCCTTGATGGCTACCCAACTCCCACCCCTGTTCCCCTCTGTCCCACCCCCTGCCACCCAAAGCTCTTTAGCTAAAAATAAAAGTTACAGAACAAGGCTGGGGAGACATCTTCTGACCCTGGGAGAGTAGGAGACAAAGGGCTGAAGGCTCATGGCCCGGGAGGGTGCAAGTGCAGAGACATTGTGCATTGGATCCGGCAAACATTACTGTACCTGACCGTGTGCCTAGAATTGTGCCGGGACCTGTAGACACTACAGAGGGGGGACGAGATGCTGTCTCTGCCCAGGAGGGTCTTCCAACACTGCTCACTTCACGTCTCTCTGCAGAAGGTCTTGCTTTAAAGACAAATCGGACACACCTGCTTGAATGATGATGGGAGCTAATATTCAGTACTTTCTTTATTGTGAGCCTGACAGCGTACACATGGTCAAAACCTCCCAGGTTGGCATCTCTGAAGATCTAACTGCTTCTCATCAAGCCCGCCCTTATCGGAGCTCCTCACAGAGGATGCCTGAACTTCCTGTGTCTGTCCCTTCTTTGCTCTTGAAACACACTGGATGTGTCCTGGCTTTGTCACTCACTGTCTCTGTGATGGTGGGAAAATCACTCTTTGGGCTCAGGTCCCCTCTTGGTACTAGGTTGAACCATATGAAACTGCTGGGGTTTCTTTAGGTCAAAAATGACTTAAAATAAGATGAAGGGGCTGATGTGAAAGTCCCTTCGATCGCTAACAGTTTAGACTCCTTAGATTAAGCCCATTTTTTCCCTGACTCCATCCTCCACAAGCTGAGTTCACCACTACTCATCACTTAAACATCAGTGTACCTGGCCTGGCTGCACAGCCGGCCCCTTAAGATGCACTTAACGGTCACAGAAGCTTTAAGGCGAGTCCCCCTCTGCATTTTGTTTTCTGGATCCAAAGCTCTTTCACATTCCTTCTTTGCTGGATTACTTTTCTTCCTTCAGTGCCAGCTCCGTGTCACCTGCTTTCAGGTACTTCCTCAGCTCTCTCAGTCAAAAATAATTTCTCCTTCCTTCAGGCTCCAAGAGCCTGTCTCATATTTTTTGTAACATTTTCTCTTCCTCGAAATGTAAACATGCTCATTGTAGAATATTTGGAGCTGGAAAAGATACAAAGAGGGAAATAAAAATCATGTGCCATCTGCCAACATCTAGTGTCAGCGTTTGATATGTTTCCTCCCAGTGTCCTTTTTATGTCTCTACTAAATTTATCTTTTTTCTAAACTGCCATAGCCCTTTATAGTAGGTAGTAGGTTGTATTTTTAAATAGACTTTACTTTTTGGAGCACTTTAAGGTTCACAGCAAAATTGAACAAAAGGTACAGAGGTTTTCTATATACCCCACACGTGCACAGCCTCCCCCATTCACAACACCCTCACCAGAGTGTGGCGTGTTTTGTACAACCGATGAACCCGCACTGACCCACCATCATCACCCAGAGTCCATAGCTTGCCTTAAGGCTCACTCTTGGTGTACATTCCATGGGTTTGGTTGAAATGTGTAATGACATGTATCCGTCATTATATCTCACACAGAGTAGTTTCACTGCCCTAAAAATTCTCTGTGTTCCACCTATTCATCCCTTCCTCTTTCATAACCCTTGGCAACCACTGATCTTTTAAATGTCTCCGTAGTTTTGCCTTTTCAGAATGTCACAGTGTTGGAATCGTACAGTATATACCCTTCGCAGACTGGCTTCTTTCACTTAGTGATATGCATTTACATTTCATCGATGTCTTTTCACGGCAGTAGATTACACGTTTGGCCCTAATTCCTTATCCCCTCCTGTATGTGTATCCTTTGTCCTGTGACTTTACAGTTTCTCCCACTAATGGGGGTGGAGTGTATCCCCTCCACCCCCCCTTAACTTTGAGTTTGGCCATGTGACTTGCCTTGGCCAGTGGATTTTTATTGTTTGTTTACTCTATGATAATAACTTTATTATAATATTTATTTATTTATGTTATTTTTAAAAATATTTATTTATTTACTTTTGGCTGCACTGGGTCTTCATTGCTGCGCGCGGGCTTTCTCTAGTTGCGGCGGGCGGGGGCTACTACTCTTCGTTGTGGTGCACAGGCTTCTCATTGAGATGGCTTCTCTTTGTTGGGGAGCACGGGCTCTAGGTGCACGGACTTCAGTAGCTGTGGCACACGGGCTCAGTAGCTGTGGTTTACAGGCTCTAGAGTGCAGGCTCAGTAGTTGTGGCGCATGGGCTGAGTTGCTCCATGGCATGTGGGATCTTCCCGAAGCAGGGCTTGAACCCGTGTCCCCTGCATTGGCAGGCAGATTCTTAACCCCTGCACCACCAGGGAAGTCCTATAATACTTATTTAGATGACTTATAATGATCTGCTTT
Source organism: Neophocaena asiaeorientalis asiaeorientalis (assembly GCF_003031525.2). Lineage (NCBI taxonomy): Eukaryota > Metazoa > Chordata > Mammalia > Artiodactyla > Phocoenidae > Neophocaena > Neophocaena asiaeorientalis. The sequence goes on along the minus strand of NW_020174560.1, from coordinate 2,698,134 downwards.
ACTAGCTGGCTCACAGAGAGTATCTAGAGGGCGATGAATGGATCTTATTCATCATCTCTTTTCCCTTAGAATCATTGTCACAGAGCAGCTGTTCAACAGGACGTCAGATAACCACATTTGTTATCCACGTGGATATAATAAATGATCCCTAAACTTAATGTTCAGAGCAACACACATTCATTATCTCACAGTTTCTGTGGAGCAAGCATCTGGGCGTGGCCTAGCTGAGTCTTCCGGCCCAGAACCTCTGATGCTGGGGCTACAGCTGGGGCTACTATCAACTCAAGGCTCGACAGGGGAAGGGTCTGCTTCCAGTCTCACTCAGGAGGCTGCTGGCAGGATTCAGTTCCTCCCAGGCTGTTGGACTGAGGGCCTCAGTTCCTCACCGGCCGATAGCCAGAGGCTGCCCTTCTCCGTAAGACAGTTTATAATATGGCAGCTGGCCTCCGTAAGAGCAAAGCAAGCAAAAGAGCTGAAGAGGGCTCACAGGATGGAAGCCAGGATCTTTTGTAACCTGATCTTAGAAGGGATATCCAGATCCTACCTGCTGAAGGAAGTTACTGAGTCCAGCCCACATTCAAGAGGAGGAAAGTATGAAATACTACTCAGCCATAAAAAAGAATGAAAGAATGCCATTTGTAGCAACAAGGATGGACCTAGAGATTATCATATTAAGTGAAGTGAGTCAGAAAGAGAAAGACAAATACCATGTGAAATCACTTATATGTGGAATCTAAAATATGACACAAATGAACCTATCTACAAAACAGAAACAGACTCACAGACACAGAGAACAGACTTGTGGTTGCCAAGAGGCAGGGGGGTGGGGAAGGGAAGGATTTGGAGTTTGGGATTAACATATGCAAACTATTATATATAGGATGGATAAACAACAAGGTCTGGCTGTAGAGCACAGGGAACTATATTCAATATCCTGTGATAAACATATATATATGTATAACTGAATCACTTTGCTGTAAAGTAGGAATTAATACAACATTGTAAATCAACTATATTTGAATGAAATTAATTTTTTAAAAAGAGAAGGAAATTAGCCTAGGGAATGAGTTCTAGGAGGCAGGGACCCTTGGGAACCATCTTAGATGCTGCCTACCACACTCTCAGAGGACAGAATCAGGGTTTACGTAACTCTGGAGAGCCCCGACACACACCTTATCATTTAATTACTTGACAGTGATAAGGAGAAATGGGAGCAGAATCAACCATCCGGATCACTCACATACTAGATACCTGGACTACGAAGAGATGACATACACAAAACAGCAAATTCTACAACACAGTGAATGAGATCACGGGTTCTTCAAAGGGTTTCTGTGTATGTATAATTTTGTGTTTATGTACATTGGGGGCGTGGAGTAAAATGTATAGCTTTCAGCAAATCCTCTTAGGGTTCCCTGACCTCTAAAGAGTGACTACCCTCAAGAGCTGAAGTAAAGGATGGGTGAAGCTGGGTGGGGCGATGTCAAGACTAAGAGCTAGGCTGACAGCTCACTGGCATGTTGCTCTCATGTGATTCGGTTTTGTGTCAAAGGGACTTCATGCCCTGCCTGACCCAGAATGGTCAGTTCATCTCTGAAGGACAGGAGGTATTGGTTGGAATATTCCAACAAAGAAACACGTGATGTGTCAAGGAGCCTGCGTGAATTAGGAAATATTAGAAAAGAAGTTGCATTTGCCTGTATCCTTAAGGCGGGAGCAGGGGATGGGGCCCAGAGGCTCAGGGTTGAAATTAAGCAGGCAATGCTACAGGTGGCCCCTGGATAAATGCTCAGTCTCTTCAGCATGCAAGTGCTGTGGAGAGAGCTTTGGGTCAACTTAGGCAGACTGAGATTGCGATCCTGACTGGCCCCTTCCTAGCTAGAGGAGAGGTGCCGTTGCATAATATTTAACTCACAGAGCTGATGAGAGATAATTTGCTTGTTTAAACCTCTACTTTGTTCACAGGGGATTCAAGGCAGCACTTGGAAAATAAAAAGGCATAAACACGAAAGCATCTACCACAGAGCCTAGCCTTTCACCCACCATCCCACCATTTACTCACCTGCCCATCCGTTAACCCATCCACAAGGCCAGCTGTTCACCACCCTTCTATCCATCCACCTATCCACCCTCCATCAGTTCATCCATCCATCCACCATTCACCCACCCATCTACACATCCAGCCACCTACGTATATAATCATACATCCAGCTACCCGCTGTCCGTCCCTCTAGCAATCTATCCATCCATCCATAGTATGAATTGGGCACCTACAGTTTATCAGGCATGGTACTGGTTGGCTTGGTTGCCTTAGGCTCTGGGGGAACAAGACTGCTGTGGTCGCTATTCTCGTAAAGCTTGCAATCAATCAAAAACAAAATAAACATTTTTCCTTTTTCTCCTTCCCTCCCATTTGTCCTCTTCATCCCATTTTCTCTTCCTACCTCCTTTTCTTCTTCAGGTTCTGTTTGGGGGAAGAACTGACTCCATCATGAGTTTGGGAGACAGACTGGGACAAAGTTGTGGTGCGCCCAGTCTCCTATAGAGAGACCTTTGGCCGTGAGGAAGAGTGCACTGGTCAGTTGCCCCAGTAAACCTTGTGTGATGAAAATTAACTGCTTGTGTGAACCACTGTGAGAGGATAAAAGGGTCCCTGAAATCCAGCACCAAGTCTCTCTATGCATCACTCCTGTGGGATTGGCCCGACCCATAGGTGGGGCAGGTAAACGCCTTCTGCCTTCGGCCCCAGTATCCCCTCCCCGTCTATTCTTTGATGCCTGGAAGGCCACCAAGTGAAGTGTGTTTCTTGAGCTTAAGGCTTTGATCCTGTGAAAATGAAAATCTCTGTGGGAAGGTCACAGTTTAAACTGGTGCTGGTTATTTACACTTGGTTGTGAATGAGTATCACTTGTTTTTTCATTGGAATTAAATCAACAGGTATTCATGAGGTCTGCTTGAGATCAGATTGGGGGTGGTAGACTGTCAGTGTGATGGCATATTTGGAGAGAGGCCTGGGTGAGGAACGAGGAGACACTGGTGATGATTCTTGCTGGGCCACGTTTGGGCTACTGAGACTTCCACTCCTCTGAGTGGGTACAGAAAGGGGGCCTTGAGGGCTGGCTTTATGGGCACGTGACCTGAGCTGATGCACAGGGCCCTATGCTTGGTTTAATGCTCTCCTGTGTCTGTCTTATGAAAAATAATTTTTGAACGTGGGGCTTAATATTTTCAGCTTGCACTGTGAGGGCAAACTAGAGAGTCGGTCTTGGTGGGGACGTGGGACCCAGGGAAGGAGACCCAAGGTCAAACACTGCTCAGTGCAGAAGCCAGCCTCCAGCTGCCACTGCTCCCTCCTTCCCTGTCCGGCTCAGGACTTGCCCCCCTGAGAAAGGCATTTCTAAATATGCCCACCTGCCTGCATCACTCAACTCCTCCCCTAAAAGTCTGCAGACAACAGGCTCTGCTTGGCCAATCATTCGCTTGTTGATGGGCTCAGGGAGGAGTTGGCTGGATTCAAGTGCATGTACCCATTTCCCTGCCAGCACCTCGAGGCACCTCTCCCTTGCAACCTATGTCCCTGGCGTGGTGACTTTGGTCCTGAGTTAGAGTTCCGACCTCTCCTCTTACAATCCGTTTTCCTATGTCATAGGGCGGCAGGGTGCCCATCTCCCTCCCGCCTCCCTGGGTGGCAGTGAGGGCGGAGGGAGGGAGATGCGGGCTGGGAGGTACTGGGCACACAGTAGGCACCAACGAAATGGAAGGGTCTTCTGGACTCTCAGAGCCTCCTTCCTCACCCATAAAGAGGAGAAATCACCCCCATCTCTCTTTCGGGGGCCAGGCGCAAGGGCATCTAGACACATTATCAGCTAAAAATACCCGGACCCCCAGCAGCGCTCGCCCCTGGCCGCTCGGGAGCCACGCCCCGCCCGGCGGGAGTCGGTCTGTAGAGCAGCATCTCTGGGGCGATTGTGCCTTGCGAGTTTCTAGCGCCGTTGAGCCCTTTGAGGTTTGAGTTACATTTTCACTTGGCAGAGTCTAGTTCTCTGATTCAAAGAGAAAAGCTGTCAGAGAGAGCAAGGGGGATGGGGGAGAGGATTGTGTTAAAAAAAGAAAAACAAAAAAACACAAAAAAACAAGGCTCCCACGGCTTCTG
>NW_020174560.1:2656614-2693868 GCF_003031525.2 Neophocaena asiaeorientalis asiaeorientalis | reverse complement strand
GGGGGGTGGGGGTGGGATGCATGCAAATCAGAACCACATGCACAAGGCGTTCCTCCCGGCACACGTGGCTCCGGAATGAAGGCGCCAAGCCCTTAACATGCTGTCTTAGGACCGGCCAGGCTTGGGCTGGGGAGGAAGACGTGGAGCTTGCACCTGTGTCCTCTCGTCCTATCGTGGGTGAAAGGGGAGAAGATGGGAGCAGTGGCTAGTTCTATGGCTCTGCTCTTGGACTCTGGAAGGTCTTGAGACCTTGAGACCTCCTGGATCAGTAGGCCACGGGAAGCTTTTTAGAGGTAGGGGAACATCTGGCAGCGCCAGGCAGTGGAAAGAGCACGAGCCTTAAATGTTAAAACTTTAAGCTTTAAACTTTAAAGTCAGGATGGCCCTGGTTAGCTTCCTAGTTAAGTCCCTCACTAGCTGTGTGACTTTGGGTGAGTTACTTAAGCTCTCTGTGCCTGGAATTTCCTCATCCCAAGTATTAAGGCCGTGACCCCTATCCCAGCAGGCTTTTGTGAAGATGCAACCAAATTTTGCATTTTCATTATTAATTTAATGTCTGATTGATTAGGTCCCACATGCTTCTTTTCTTTCCAGAAAGGATATGAGACAGCTCCCTAAAAGAGATGCAGTACATTAAAGAAATCACGACACAGAGAAATAAGAGTTGAACAGAAATATGAAGCTAGGGCAATGTTAGTCCACAAACCTGCACGGCATGGAGTCTTGCACAATTATTAAAATCGGTTACTAAATTTGTCTCTGAGCTTCTGCTTGGCCAAAGTAAAGCAGAAAACATCCTTTATAAGATTCGTGTTGTGTATTTTAAAAAATGGTTTCTCAGGAGAGCAGCTTTCCTTGGCACTGAGGCCACAGTCATTTTTCCCAGGGGTCCTTAAAGGGGTCAGCGCTCGGGTGTAAATGGGCAGTGGTTCTTTGTTGCATTGACTGGGCACAGAAGGCATGGGGGAGGAGTCCTGGTGCACAGTAGGCGCGCTTTCCAAGGGGCTGCACACGGTCTTTGGGGGAGATTGTCTCCTTGCAGGAGGACCGGGGATCTAGTGTCACTTTTTCTCCACTTCCTGTTACTGGTGGCTTGATTTCACCTCCTGCAACCCTGCCTCTCCCCTCTCCTTGCCAGGCTAAAGCCTTTGTGGGGACACCTCTCAGTTCCTCTTAGCTGGAGACGATGTAGACCTATTGGGCTGCTCTCAGGAAGCCCGAACTCTCCTCCTGGAACTCTGTATGCTTGGCTCAGTGACATCCAGCTCTCTGGGTTCTGTCCCAGGGAGGAAACGTGTGGGCACTGTCTAAGAACTCAAGCATCGCTCCCTCCTGCTTTCCTCTCTTTGTCTTTCCTTCCTGGGCGAATGAAAGGCAGAGTGAATGAAAGTTCCCCTTCTGATGGGAAAACTCACTCTGGCCCTGTAATGAGCTAGAATAATTGATTTGTGGATGAAAACCGAGGTTGTGGAATTGATGCTCAGTGTCAAAACAGTCCGGATCACTTCGGTACCAATTCATTCACTGGAAGGGAGCTGTTAGGCGGGCGTCTGGTGAGAAAGGGGCAAACTTGAGTGGAAACATGAAAAGATTTGACTGTGCTGAGTCTCCCCCGCATGGCGCTACCACGTTGGGATCTGGTTTCTGTGCTCCAGATCGAAGGTCCTGGCTAGTATTTGCTTTCTTCCCTTTCTCGTGAGGGTAGAGACAACTTGGCAGTTGCCCCGTGGCAGCTACTGTTTGAATGTGGATACTAATTTAATCTGGAGTTCTGTTACTCTTTAAACAGTTAGGGGTTTGGCTGAGGTCTTTGTGTTCTTAGGATGCGATAGACAGTGAAAAATGGAATTGGAATGTTTTTTAACTCGTTTCAGAATGGAAAAGGATTCTCAGCCTCCTTCCCTCCAAATCTCCCTTCCCCCCCAATTCCCTGCTTCCATTTCCTTATCCTCTGACTAAAGCTTCTGATGAGAACGAAGAGCTATGGGGTGGAGGAGAGAGAATATATACTTTAGAATCAGAGAGATCCACGGAGGGATGTTCAAATCCTGGCTTCCTCCCTGTGGGCCGTGCACATTCGGGTGGGAGCTTAAGAGCTCCATCTCCTTATCTGTGAAATGGGGCTACGGACACCTGCTCTTTAGAGCTGATATAAAGATTAACTGAGATACAGTGGGGTATGTAGAGCAACCGCAAGAATACTATTATTATTTTATGAAAATGCCGCTGACCTAAAGCATTCGTGCAGAATTCTGAGTGGGTGTATTTCTTGTACGATGAATCTAGTTATTCCTTGGGTCTTTCCATCTTGAGGAGTTTGTTGCTAAGTAGAGAGGCAAAGGGGTTGGGCCGTGTCCTGTCGTCCAGAGAAAAGGCACAGAGAAGCCGAGGGCTGGAGAGGTTCTGTGGACCAAGGACCGCCATTTAATTCTTGCGTTTTATCCCTCCAACAACTCGAGGAGGTAGGGGGCATATTTTCCTTTGAAAGATGAGGAAACAAACTCATATTCTCTGAGCCGCTTGTCATAGGTCACACGGTGACACAGAGAGCGCAGTTCTAGTCTCACTGCCTCCAAATTTCCAGTTCTTTTGACTTGACTAAGATGCTGCCTCTGATGTTGACGGGAGGCGGGGGCCTCCACATCTCCACTAGGAGGCCCTTCCTTGGGACTCTCATTGTTTCATTGTTGGCTTATTTCCCAGGTATTTATTAGGCATCTACTCTGTGCCAAACACTGTAGGAAGTAAGAAGGCAGAGACCCCATCCTCAGGAAGCTGACACTTCGTCTAGAGAGACAGACAGATACGTAAACAATTTTTCCAAAAGAAGAACGAGGAGAAATTTGGGAAGGAGTATTGGGTGCTTCTCTTAGCTGTAATTGCACTGCCAAGCCCACGCATGGGACTATGCACATAGTAGGTGTGCATTAAATGTCATCTGAGTGAATACAATCTCTCTCCCCCATCGTCTTTCCCCAAACACTCACTCTTGGCCTCCCTGGATTTAAGACACCATGTGTTCAGTGCATAGTCAGCCCTCGGATTGACAGTCCAGGAGCCTTGCTCCATAACAGAAGCCTTAGCTGTGGGAAGCAGAGGGGGTGGTTCACCCAAGAGAACAACAAGAACAACCAGGGCTACTAGCTGTTGAGATGACTCGGGACGCGGACAGATCTGCACATTCATTTCCTCCTCACGACTGCTGATGATGTGGGTATTCTTACCGTGCCAATCTACAGATGAGGAAACCGAGGCACAGCGAGGTTGCCATCTACAACTCCTGGCACACAAGGGGGAAGGGAAGACTGACCTTAGGCCTGGCCCCAGGGAGGACCTGGTGATGCACGAACGCCTGCCTGTGGGCCCCCAGGTATCTGGGGTGGAGGGAACTCTCATCAGCTTCAGGAAGGAGGGGAGGAGCAGGGAATTGCCCAGCATTCCCCAGGCTGGACCTGACACACCCCTCCTTCCATCTGCCTCAGGCCTGCCCACCCTTCCCACGTCACTCTGGCAGGTGAAGGTCTCAGAGTGTGACTGCTGAGACAAAGCAGGCTCCGAGGAGCCTCCCTGACTGAACCCACACTTCCTGAGCCCAAGGAGCACCCTGAGAATTGCCGGCAAGTTAACGGCCTCGGAGTGGTATGGCTGTTCACTCTGCCAGGGAGAGATGTCTTCCTCTGTGTTTTCTCTGTTTCCTCTCCTAGTGATTCTTACACTCACCCATTCTTCTCTTCCTCTTTAGATTCCTCTGACTTTTCTATCTCCTTTTTCTCCTCTCCCTCCTTCACACGCTATTCCTCCTCCTTTACACACCCTCTGTTCTTTTTGCCTCCTCCTTCTCTTCTCATGGGTTTCAAAAGAGTTGTCTTTTATACACACACGTATACAAAACACATCCATGTAGGTGTATTATGTGAGGTGTAGGATTACTTAACTGTGTATTATCTATGTGTGCATATAACACATATACATATATAAAACCATTGTATTTGCGCTGCTGAATATGTCCTTCTGCTGAGAATGTAGGAGATTCAGAAGGTTTGGGGTCAAAGTCTGGCCAGGGTCCCATTGGGAGGTTCAAGGATAGGCAGTAGAATGGGTGGGAAAATTACAACTCCACAGAAGCACGGGCTTTGAGTGTTAGAGATCACCTGGGCTAGTATCTTCTTTCTGATACTAAGTTGCTGTGTGACCCTGGGGAAATTACCTGCTTTCTCTGTTTCTTCTTCATATGGAAGAAATACTATACAGAAGTGCAGTGATGCTCAAATAAGAGATGAGTGGCAGGAGAAATATAAATGGGTCATCATTGCCATTACAGGCTTTTATTCACACACCCCGACCCCGCTCCCACCCCACTTCTTGTTTGAGTTGTGTGTGAGGAGGTAGAGAGAGAAGAGAAGAAAAGGGGAGGGGAAGCTTCCTCTTCATAGAAAAGGAGTGTGGTTTTTCCATAATTCCGGTTGGATTGCTCACCCTGAATCTAAGGGAATACTTCTTAATTTTCTTTTTACTCATGCCCAGCTGAACGTTTGTCTAACTTTAGTAATTTGTATAATTTTTGAAAAACCTATTTTTCTTTTTTCTATGTATAATGTTATTCTGCAATATCCAGTATGCTTTCTCAAACTCCCCCTCCTTGAAATGTGGATGAGCCCCGGCCTTGGAAGGGTAGAGAATTTGTCCCAAATGGTTGTGTGACCTTGGATCAGCTGTTTACTTTTTCGGAGCCTCAATTTCCCTTCTGAGGGATGAGGGCCGACGACGCCTGCTTGGCACCTATAAGGCCTGTGGTGAGGAGATGACGTCCGCAGAATCAGCATCCTTCATCCCGACCCATGGGGCTCAAGTCAGGCCTGCAGCGCAAGGCAGCAGTCCCCATGGTGGGAAGAGTTTCTCTCTGGGGACTGTCTTCTGGAGATTTAGTGTCATATTTTTTCTCACCCTCAGGAAGCTGGCCAAACTCCAGGGTCGCCTACCATGAGCCGTCTTGTTTGCTTGCAGTTTGCAGAGCTGAGAGGGTAAAGGACAGGCTTTGACTATTCAATCAGTTGGGTGAGGGTGGGGAGCTGCTTTAGGCCAGAGATGTAGGCTTTTTCCTCCTTTAGGAATCAGGGATTCCTTACAGGATTCAGTGGAAGTGTGTGTTGGGGTGAGGGGGAATGTAATCCTTTTTGGGGTGACGTATAGTGCCGGCCAGTTCTTGGTAGACGTCCTCCCATTTGAGGTTCAGTCATGCTGTGTGGAGGCGTGATTGCCCCCATCTCACAGACGGGGCCACTGAGGCTCGGAGAGGGTACATAATTGTTCCTAGTCATGTGCCTAGCAGGATTTGCACCTATATCTGCGGCCTCTGAAGAACAGTGGGAATATGGGATGGAGGGAAGGGATGTTTCCAGGATGTGACGGGACACATTTCTGAGGGCCTAAGGTTTCTTATCCCTGATTACCCATTTCCTTGAGCGGAATGAATTTGAGGAGCTGGCAACAACAGCAGCCTGACTCCTGCTTGCGTGCGTCCAGCATCCCGTGTGACCTGCTGTAGAGGGAGTCAGCCGCTCCGGAGGGGGGTCTTCTCTCCCCAAGCTATGGATGACCATCCCTCCTAAGAATCACAGGTTTGGAGAAGTGGATTTTGTTCCTGCTGGCCTTCTCCCCCAACTTTCATGGGCCTTTATTCCTTGTTCTGGGACGTCCAGCATGATGGCCATAGGGTAGAGAGAGTGAATACAAGAGGAGGGAGTGAAAAAGTGTGAACTTATAGAGGCTGCCACATCTAGGCTTACATCTTGTTCTGCCACCTCCCATCTATGTGGCTTCAGGCAAAACATGGCACATCTTTGAGCCTCAGTTTACCCATCTGTAAAATGGGGATGACAAATCTCCTATGCGGTAAGATGAACCGAGGTGGGGGATGGAGGAAGAGCCCAGGATGGAGTGAGGCACAGAGGAGGAACTCAGAAGATGCCGGGTTTTTTTTTTTTTTTTTGGGACAGAAGATGTGTGCCCTAGGGACCCTTTAGTAAAGCAAAGTCCCACGCTTCCCTGCCCCCAGCTGTTCAGAGTAAATAGCAAGAGACATACATTTCATAAGCATGAAACTTCACTTGGAGAGAGAAAAAACAAGGAAGGGAGAAAGAAAGGAAGAAAGATAGATCTGTGGACAGTCAACAGCAGAGAGATGCTCGGAGCCATTCTCACCAAATGGCTTCTTGATGAAGAGATTAAGCCTCAGTTATAGATCACACCCAGAGGTGGCCAGAATGTTTCTCTGTCACCCCAGACTCCTCGCTGTGCCCGAAGAGCGGTGGGACCCAGTTCTGATGAGGGGACTGGGGCCCTGGCCTTCCTGGTTGCTCTTCCTGGTTGCCCTTTTCCTGGGACAGGAAGAGCCGCCTGGCTGGGGCTCCCTGCCCGCTGTCTGCCGTCAAGGGACAGAGCCCACTGAGCATTCCAGAGCCGAAGAAACAGCAGCTCTCCAAGTTCACAGCTGTGGAGAAACACTTACCCAGTTTGTTTTTAATCAAACTCCCCATGCGGACACTGGGTCTCCATTCAACCATTTAAAAAGTTCCACTAGCAAATAAACACTTAGCCAAATATTTGCCCTTATGTGTTTTCAGTAGTAAATACCAGCTATATTGCTCATCTCCATATAACACCCTGGCTGGGCCCGCCCCTGGTTGCTCTGGAGCCGAGTGTCCTCTCCAAGGATGGGTGGGAACCCCTTCCTGACCTCCCACCGCAGAGCCGAGAGCAGAGGACTCTCCGGTGAAGAAAGGCCCCTCTTACCCCAAAGGCCAAACCCGCTTGAGACCTCCACGTGGGATTTGTATTGACATGTAGCTTAGCCCCAGGATGCAGAAATGCATTCTTGTTTCCCTCTCTTTTCCTTGGATGCTCAGCAGCCAGCCTGCGATCGCCAGCACATCTCTGAGGATCGGGTCAGGGTTTGCTGCCGCCTCTCACCCAGTCCTCTGACCCGAACGGACAGTGGGGGAGAGTTTAGGACCTGGGGGTGCAGAATGAGAATGAGAGGGAGAGGGCTTCAGCTTTCACAGGGACAGCAGGGTATTTGGGCACTCAAGTTACACAAAACACAATTCCATACAGACGCACACACATACACGCAAACACATACCTTCCCACTCAGCAACCATGGCATGGGTTAGCATTCCTTGGTTGCTAGCAACAGATTCCTCTACTTGGAGGAAGTAAGGGGAACTTATAAGAGAAAAGGTTGAAAACCCAGGTTTGGAAAAGACAGTGCTCTCACTGGAAAGAATGTTCTACCATTTTCAGTCCCAGACACTGCTTATGAATCATGTTCCAGGGAGGAACCAGAGGAGGACAGGATACCTTCATTAACAGTCCCTCAAGGCTCAGTTGCATTGGTTTTCAACTTTTTTCACACCCCAACACACACGAAAAGTATTTGCAAGACATAATGGGGTGAAAGGATGAGGCTTGTCTAGGCTGTAAGTCACTGCTGGACACTGCTCATTTCCCGAACGGGCCTGGGGCCTCAACAACTCAGCAAGCTTGTGCCCATTCATAGCAAGTGTTGGGAAGCTCAGCTGTTTCCAAGAGGGAGAGGCAACTCCTCAAAATACAATCAGGATGCTATCAACAATAGCACATGGCACAGAGACGGAGTACCATCTAACCGCCAACGTGCACTAAGGCTTCCATCATCGTCCGCGAGACGATCGGAGCTGCTCTCCTGCCTCGGCTGCTCCCTCCGCTCCTCTCCATCTCATTCCAGCCACAGTTTATTGACTTCCCACCTAATTCCCCTCTCAGTAAAGGGATAGCAAGCAAATGCATTTATATCTCTGCTCACACATCACAAATCTCTCCTTCAAAAGACCCAAAGCCTGCAGAGCCCAGGCTATGGGCCATTGGTTTTTTTCATTGGCACCTAGAACAGTATTCCACACACAAGTCATCTGCAAGACAGACCCCAGACTTAGCTGAACCCTATGCTCCAGACAAACCACTCCCATGGCCCCAGACACACTCTTCTGTTTACAGGTCTGCTTGGGTGCCCTTCTTCCTTTAGGATCTCTGCTAACGGAGACTCTTGATGTATACGTATAAAATAAATGATGAGAGAGGTCAGGTGGACTCTCCCCAAATAATAATCAGGTTGAAGCATCAGATAATCCAAAGGTGTTCATGGTATTCTTCGCTTTTCAAAGCTTGGCATCTGGATTCTCTTATGAAAATCCAGTCTTGATCCAGAGTGCCATATTCTTGGGCTGGAAAAACTATAATGCTGAGGGTTTCTGCCAATTGATAACCCATGAGAAATAAAAGAAGACCTGCTCCGAGACGACCACACACATCAATGAAGAAATGGGATTTGATTTACAAGACCTTTTGATGAAGTCTCAGGAAGTCTCAAGAAAAGAGAAAACTAACTTCTGAGGAGAGCTTACCTGTGCTAGGTAATTGCACTTGTTATCATTTCATTGCATCTTTTCATCTTTTCAGCAGACCTTTGAGGTAGATATTATAATTCCCATTATGCAGATGAAAATACTGAGGAGTGATTTAGAAATATACCTGGGCTTGTTTTTTTTTTTTTTTTGCGGTACGCGGGCCTCTCACTGTTGGGGCCTCTCCCGTTGCGGAGCACAGGCTCCGGACGCACAGGTCCAGCAGCCATGGCCCATGGGCCCAGCCGTTCCGCGGCATGCGGGATCTTCCCGGACCGGGGCACGAACCCACGTCCCCTGCATTGGCAGGCGGACTCTCAACCACTGCGCCACCAGGGAAGCCCCCCTGGGCTTGTTTTTTAAATGACTGCTCTGAGGCAGAGCTGGGGCTCAAACTCAGGTGTTTTATGTTTCTGTTTTACCTCTGCAGCTCTTTGCCTGCCCTTTCTCTAGGATCAGTGATTTTTTTGAGCTATGATTTTTGATGCTAACTGGCACCAAAATTACGTGACATGCCACCAGACTTCTTGCAACACGGGAAAAAGACACTCCTATTTGGTTAAGCTGCTGTTACACGTGGCTGTGGTGATCCAATCCAATATTAGTGAAAATAGTGAATATATAATTATATAAATGCATATTTGCACTTAATAAAGGTAGCTATTATTAGGATAATATACAGATATACATTTTAAAAAATACTCAGTGTATGAAAATCTATATTTATTTATTTAAAATTTATTTATTTATTTTTGCTGTGTTGGGTCTTCTTTTATGTGCGAGGGCTTTCTCTAGTTGCGGCAAGCGGGGGCCACTCCTCATCGCGGTGCGCGGGCCTCTCACTATCGCGGCCTCTCTTGTTGCGGAGCACAGGCTCCAGACGCGCAGGCTCAGTAATTGTGGCTCCCGGGGCCAGTTGCTCCACGGCATGTGGGATCTTCCCGGACCAGGGCTCGAACCCGTGCCGCCCTGCAATGGAAGTGTGGAGTCAACCACTGCGCCACCAGGGAAGCCCCTGAAAATCTATATTTATTAATGGGATACATTGCTCGAAGATTTTTTAAAGGAAATTCTGCTTTGCTAATAACTCAGTAATTCATGTGTTTCTATAGAAAAAAGAACTGGACACTACAAAAGGGTATAAAGTGAAAAATGAAGACTTCTTTCTGCCATCCCCTCAATACTTCTCTCCAAAGGTAACCTGTGTATGAGCCAAAAACTTTTTTCTACGCAGACAGGTTGGGACTAGGGCGAGGCAAGGAAGTGCCTAGGGTGCAAAATGTAAGGCAGTGCTCACTTGCAGGTTTGTGCAGGTGCAGCATGGATATGTCCACGAGCCTGGGGGTGGGAGGGGTGCCTCCTTACATTTTGCTCCCTATACACTTTGCTTGAATCCCCTCTCGTCCTGGCCCTGCTATGCACTGCATATATTTATGTGGGTCTTTATATGGTTATTTAAAGAAAACTGGGACTTCCCTGGTGGTCTAATGGTTGACTCCACACTTCCATTGCAGGGGGCACGGGTTTGATCCCTGGTTGGGGAAGATCCCCATGCTGTGTGGTGTGACCAAAAAACAAAAAAAAAAGTGAAAAAAAAACACAAACAAAACTGAAATAAACTATTTTATTGTGGCTTTTTTTTTTTTAACTCAACAGTGAATTAGGATCCATTTGTGTCCATTCCTATAAATTTAGTTCAAAGTTTTAACAGTTGTGTAGTATTCTGTACTATGAATGAACCATAGTTGAGCCATTGCCCTACTGATGAACATTTACATTTCATTTTTGCTATCATGATGAGTCTCAGTCAATTTGGGCTCCTGTAACATAATACCATAGACTAGGGGCTTAAACAAAAATTTGCTTCCTCAGTTCTGGCGGCTGGGAAGTCCAAGATCAAGGTGCCGGCAGGTTTGGTTCTTTTTTTTTTTAAACATCTTTATTGGGGTATAATTGCTTTACAATGGTGTGTCAGCTTCTGCTCTATAACAAAGTGGATCAGTTATACATATACATATGTTCCCATATGTCCTCCCTCTTGCGTCTCCCTCCCCCCCACTCTCCCCATCCCACCCCTCCAGGCTGTCACAAAGCACCGAGCTAATATCCCTGTGCCTTGCGGCTGCTTCCCCCTAGCTATCTACCTTACTACGTTTGTTAGTGTGTATATGTCCATGACTCTCTCTCGCCCTGTCAAAGCTCACCCTTCCCCCTCCCCATATCCCCAAGTCCGTTGCAGGTTTGGTTCTTGGTGAGGGCTGTCTTCCTGGTGGTAGACAGCCATCTCCCTGGGTGTTCACATGGCTTTTCTCAGTGTGTGCTCATGGAGAGAGCAAACCCCTCTTGTCTCTTCCTTCTTTTATCAGGGCACTAATGCCATCATGAGAGCCCCACCCTCATGACCTCATATAAAACCTAGTCACCTGCCGAAGGTCCTACCTTCAAATGCTAACACATTGGGGGTTTGGGTTTCAACAAATGAATTTAAGGGGACACAAACACAAACATTCAGTCCATAACACAGCAGATGCTATGAAATAGATAACCTAGGGCATAGGCACTTGCAAGTATTTCCGGGTGATAGATTCCTAGAAGTAGAAATGTTGGGTAAAGGGGTATTTTACATTTTTGAAAGCTGTAACCAAAGCTCCCTTTGAAAGTTTGGCACCAGTTCATATTCCCATCAACAGTACAGAAGGATACAATGGTAGACAGTTCACATTAGAATTATCTGTGGGATTTTAAAAAATAGCCGGCTTTCTTGGTATTTACGATTTCTCCAATTAGATTCATGTGCCATTTTCCAGCAGTCAGTTGACTGACTAGATCCAGACGGGCTGGCTGAAGCGTGTGTGCTGCCTTCTGGGCCAGTCCTTTGCCTTGCTGCTGGGGAATTCCACTGGCAGTGGTCGCTCTAGCTTTTCCTACAGGCCTGAGGTGGGTCTGGGCTGGCAATGGGGAGCCAGGCACTCTGAAAGGCTTTCCCACGGGTCAGTATTTCATCTTTGCTCTCCAGTCTCTCCAGAGATCAGTGCAGGATCATGCAAGTGCTATGGGGCGTCAGGAGGTGACAACTGTAGGGGCGACTTCTTGGATACACAGGAGCTTGTGGAATCTTGATCTTTATATGTTGGAAACAATAACTTGATGTGGAATAGTGCTCAGCCACCTTGGCGAAGAGGCAGAGTGCTGGACCTCATGACCCTTTGAGATTTTTGAAATCCTCCTCCCTGCAATTCTGGATGTCAATTCCTGTCCATCCACCTTCTAGATCAGGAGTTGGCACACTTGGCCTATGGCTCACATCTGGCCTGCAACCTCCTTTTGTAATAAAGTTTATTGGACCACAGCCATGCTCATTTGCAGATTGTCTATGGCTGCTTTTGCAACTGTAGTAGTTGTGACAGATTGCATGGCCCACAAAATCTGAAATATTTATTATCTGGCCTTTTATAGACAAAGCATACCAACTTCTGCTCTAAATGTCTTTTGCATTTGTCCCCTCTTCTTCCTTATTAGTTCATCTCATCCTGCCTGGACGGCTACAGTAGCCACCAAGCTGGTCACCACTGGTGTGAGCTTTCTGAGATGCAGATATAAGGGTGGCAGGTCTGCAAATGCTTCCCTTTCTCCTGGTTGCCGGCGGTGTGAGTGGCTTGCCCCCTAAAGCCCTCTGATTCTGCAGGCTGTGTGCAGCCATCTCTCCACTTCACGTATTTGTGTGCCCCACGAATACTCCATAGTCAGTTACCTCATCTGGAACATGGAGCTAATAGCACCTTCCTGGTGTTTCAGTCCCTATGAACTACTGAGCTTCCCAGACATGCCGCTCACTGTCTCACCCTTTACCCTTGACCCACGCTGGTCCCTTTGCCCAGGGGCCCCTCCCCATATCCCTGGTGAACTGCCATTTCTTCACTGATGCATTTTCAACTCTCTCATTAGCAAAGACCTTTACCCCTTCCTCTTTATTCCCAGTAAACTGCTCCAGGGCTGTCTCCCTCCACTGGAACACTTACCTGGCGTTATTGGTGATTACATGCATCTTTCCCTGTCTCCCTCACTGATCTGTGAACTCCAGCGTGCAAGGTTCCATCCTCCTCTGCCTCTAACAGGGCCTGGGCTGCACAGGTACTAAAGAAATGTTTGTTGAATGAATAAACACTAATATTGTTTGAGCCCTTGCTGTGTATCCATAGTATCTCAGAATCTTCACCGCGACCTTGTGGCATAGACAGTGTTATAGCCCCACTTTACGGACACGGCAACTAAGGGCATAGAGAAGCCACATGCCTGGTCTCAGAGCTCGCCAGGATCCAAACTAGGCAGCTAAGCTCCAGAGCGCGTGTTCTAACTCCCGTGCTAATAGTAAGCAAGTGAATGAATGAATGAATTTGGTGAGATTCTGTGAACCGAAGGCAAAAAAGGTAAATGTTTTCTGAACTTATGAAACCCACTAGTAGGGTTTACAAAAGAAAAACACAAAGATTCCAGGAGACCTGGCAGGGATGGAGACTATGAAGGGATCAATAGCCCACAGGGTTCAGGGAGAGTTTAATTTGAGTGAAAAATCAGACCATCCTGTGAATTCCTGGCAGTACTTGAAGAAGCTGAGGGGCCACAGGTAAACTAACAAGGCCTGTCCCTCTGCATGTAGGGAAAAGGGGAAAAAAGGCACCAATTGTAACATATACGGCATGCCATGCTTAACACTATGTCATCGAGTTTCGTGTATGCTAGCTCACAGAACGAAAATTGCCCCCTGCCCACAAAAACTTTCTGACTCCATACATTTTCATTGACTAGCTATTATGTGCCAAGTCCTTGAAGTAGATGCCAAGGAAACAAAAATGAATGGAACTCTAGGGGTCTCCAGCCTAGCAGGGGAGACAGATGAATGTATAATTCTAGCAACGTGCTCAGTGCTATCAGAGAGATACAGTCAGGAATACAGAGGGGACATAACACAGCCTGGAGACATGGAGGAAGACTTCTGGAGAGCAGTGACTGAACTGGGCTCTGAAGGATGAATAGAAGTGGACAAGGCAGGGAAGTGCTTCCAGACAGAAGGCAAGTCAGTGCCAAGGCGCAGAGACAAGAATGTCAGGGACTCTCTCTCTCACGTGAGCATACGACAAGGAGGTGGTCATCTGTAAGCCAGGGAGACAGCTCTCACCAGAGCCGGACAGTGCTGGCAGCCTGATCTGACACCCCCAGCCTCTCAAATTATGACATGTAAATTTCTGTTGTTTATTTCACTCAGTCTATGGTATTTATTGTAACAGCCTGGGCTAAGACAATAATTAAAAATAATAATAGCTAAAAAAAAAAAAGGAATGTCAGGAACCTATCAACCATTTGCTGGGGAGGAATGGCAAGTGAGGTCGATCAGGGAGGGTCTCAAAAGGCATGCCGTGGAGACTGGCTTTCTCCTGTGAGGTGATGGAAATACAGCAAAAGGGTTTTTAAGCAGATGGTATTTTTTAAAAAATGAGATGGTGTTTGCATGATGGTATTGTGGAGGAAACAAAGCGAGGCACGGCTGGAGGCCGGGAAACTAGCGAGGAGGCTGTTACCTGGTCCAGGTGGGAGGTCATGCAGGTCTGAGCTAAGGACACAGGCAGGGGAGTTGAAAAGAGAACCAGAAAGCCAGGAAGTCTTGGCCTTGAAATGTTAAAATATGCACTAACCACCTATTTTTTGAAAAGCTTGGTTATTAAGATCTTCATCTGAGGAGGCCGCTCACACACAGTACTGGTAGAGTGGCCTGTATCTGGGGGGTGCATACGCATATGCATACACACACACTGCAGATAAATAGCGGGATAAAAGCATCCAACAAAAGGAGCAAATACACATAACGACTACTAGTCTAGTCTAAAATAAGTGGGTGTGTTGTGTAGGATGGAAGTAGGCAGGGAAGGTAAGAGTTAAAGTATGGCTCTGGCGGGGGTGAGATGAATTAGTTATCTAATGCCGGGTAACAAATTACCCTCAAAGTTAGTAGCTTAAAGCAGCAAGTATGTTTTTTAATTGAGGTATAGTTGATTTACAAAGTTTCAAGTATACAGCAAAGTGATTCAGTTTTGTGTATGTATGTGTGTGTATATATATATATATATATATATATATATATATATTCTTTTTCAGATTTTGAATTCAGATATTGAATCTAGTTCACTGTGCTATACCGTTGGTCCTGTATATCTATTTTATATATGGTAGTGTTTTCTGTTAATCCCAAATTCCCAGTTTATCCCCTGCCCCCCCTTCCCCCTTTGGTAACCATGTTTATTTTCTATGTCAAAGGAGCAAGTATTTATTATCTCACAGTTTCCATGGGTCAGAATTTGGGAGTGGTTTGGCCGGGTGGTTTTAGCTCCGGATCGCTCCTGAGGTTGCAGCCGGGATGCATGGGGCTTGAGTGGGGCTGGACCATCTGATTCTGAGATGTTGAACTCATCTGCCTTTTGGCAGAAGGCCCCAGTTCCTCACCACAAGAACCTCTCCGTAGTGTGGCTTGAGTGTCTTCATGACAGGCAACTTGCTTCCCCCACGGGGAGTGAGCCAATAGAGCAATGTGGAAGCAGCAGTGTCTACCATGACTTTGCCCAGCCATTGTTCCCACAGTGCCCTAGCGGTTATGCAGCTCTGCCCTACTCATGTGGGAGGGGGCTCTACAGGGTTGTGGGTGCAGTTGGGCAGGGTCATTGGGAGCCATCTTGGAGGCACAGATGGGTCTGGGGCTAACTGGGGGCAGAGTAAGTGTGGTGTGCAGGAAAGGGAGCAAGGCTTGGAGACAGAAGCTGATTGATGAATGGTCATCCTGCCTATATTCTGCCCTGAGCCTTGTCTATGAGATGAGGCTCCACAGTCCAAATGCTGGTGGACAGTAGTGAAGGTCATTTGAGAGAAGGCTTATAAAATGCTTTTTGGTACC
Source organism: Neophocaena asiaeorientalis asiaeorientalis (assembly GCF_003031525.2). NCBI lineage: Eukaryota > Metazoa > Chordata > Mammalia > Artiodactyla > Phocoenidae > Neophocaena > Neophocaena asiaeorientalis. Next base: position 2,678,487 of record NW_020174560.1, on the reverse strand, counting down.
CACAGAGCACTACAGTAAGGTGCTGTATAAAGTGACTGCACAAACGGAAGAAATCCTTCTGGATGGGAAGTTTGGACTTGATGAATCTAGGGGCACCTCACTGAAGACACTTCATCCTTTATTTCTGTGGCTGCAGAAATCCAATGAATACCATTTATTTATCTGCTACTTCTACACTCCAGGAGAGGCACAGTCATAATTTCATTTCATTTTCTCAGTGATGCTGACAAGTGGGATCCATGAGCCACACTTTACAAGAAAGGAAAATGAGGCTCAGTGAGGTTAGAAAACTTGCCCGAAATCGAGGGAGCTGGAGATGCAAGCTCAGGCCTGCCTGACCCCGATGGGTGATAGTGAGGCAGATGAGAGATGGGCTCAGCAGGACCTGGGCTGCATCCCTGCTGTCCATATCTGGGACCTGGGACGTCGTCACGGTTGGGCTTTTGCAGGTTGGTGACAAGGGGAGGGGGAATGGGGAACAGCAGGGCCTCTCCTAGCTTACACATCCCCCCCAAACTCTTGGTCCCGAGCTGCTGAAGGGACTTTGTGTGTGTGTGTGTGTGTGTGTGTGTGTTTGTGTGACCAGCCCGGCAGCTGCTGCCATCCCCAAGCTGGGGACTAGGGTGACGAGGCCCACAGAGCCCTCCGGAGCTGGCTGCAGGCCAGAGCCACACGGGGCTGGGGTTCCTGGGAGTTGGGCTCCTAGGCCGTTCTGAGAAAAGTATTTGCAGCGAGGCCTCTCCAGGTGCGAGGCCGGGCCATCAGTCCCTCACTCTTTGGAGCAGTGAGTTTATAAAGCAGCAATTAAATAAGAGCTCTGTAAGTGCTTCTGGGAACTGCCCTGAATGCATTTTCCAAACGTAAACAACAGGAGCTCCACTTGGCGCAGGGCACATGCAGAGCGGAGGGGCAGCCCTGCCGGCCAGAAGGGAGCCCTGTTTAGCCGGCGAGCCAGGCTCCGCACCCCTGGTGCGCGCTCTGTGTAGGTGGCAAGTCCAGTTGTCTTGCCTGCCTGGGTGGCATGGCAGCCTGCCTGGACAGGTCGCGGTGAGGGGATGGTGGCTGCGACTAGCTCCTCGCTGGGGAAGGCAGGAGATCACTGACTGTCCCAGAGATAGTGATAATGAGAGAGCAGAGTTAACAGCAGTGATGGCGTCTACCTACTGAGCACCTACTGTGTGCCAAGAGCCCACAAATTCATATTATTGGGAGGTTAGGCGACTTGTTAAAGGTGATGGCCTGTAAGGTGGAGGGGCCCAAATGACAGTCTTCAGCATCTCACATTTACCAGGCCTCGTGATATGCCAGGTGCTGTTCTAAGAAGCAGATACTCTCATTACCCTGTTTTATGGGAGAGAAACTGAGGCAAGGAGAAGCGCTGAGACCCAGGCGGGCTGGCTCCAGAGCCCCTGCTCTGAACCCCTCACTGTGCTGCTTCAGAGCACTGGACCTGAACCCTGGTACCAGGTGCCCCTCCGTCTTCTCAGTTCGGGTTTGATTACTGTCAACGGTCTTTCCCAGCCCAAGGCATGACCCGCTCGGTCTGGTTCAGAGAATAGTGTCCGGCAACATCCTCCCCACCTGTTCCCCCGCCCCCGCAGTGGGCTGTCCTGTGCGTCCTCCCAGCCCCCGGGGCTGGCGCCCCCAGCAGTATCCAGACGCCATGGGCCATGCTCGCTCTCTTCTAGCAACTTCATGTCTCTGCTCGTGCTGGCCCATCTTCCCGGGTGTTCTTTCCCCACTTGTCCATCTCACAAATACTGAGGTATGTTAAGTCACCGATGATGGGTCACTCACTCTTAGGAGTATTTCCTGAACATCCGCCCTCGCCCCCCCACCCCCCCGCCACCATCCGGCTGAACGGGATGCCCTTCTCCGTGAATACCTCCGTAACAATGCACGTCAAACTCATTCTCGTTGCTTTTCTAGCCTGTGTAGATATTGCTGAGTGGGTAGGTGGAGCCATTTTCCACAAAGGGTGGATACTCACTCACATCATGTCTGATCCTGGATTCCTGAAGGCTCCATCCTTGACTATTCCCATCCCATCAGAGCAGTGGGCTAGTGAGATGACTGATTTGAATGAGAACTGACTTCGGCTCTGCCATCAACTTGCTGTGTGACCTTAGCCAAGTCACTCCACTTGTCCAGGCTTCAGTATTCTCATCGGTAAAGTAGGAGCAATTATATCTTCCTGGCAGGGTTCTTTGGAGGGCTAAATAGAATACAGAGAGCAAAGGCGCCCAGCACGTGATGAGTGCTTAATAAATATTAGTTTCCCTCCCCTTTCCCTTTATCTGCAGAGACTGGGGATAATCGGGGTGGTACCATCGCAGCCCTTTGTAATGTTCATCTCTGCGGGTTTATGATTTTTCCTCCACTCCACCAAGCTGGGGGTCCCTGCTTTCTGCAGAAGATCCTGACCACAGTGGGGCTCCTTTCCCTGCTTCTCCCGGGGTGATGGAGCCCACTCCACCACCAGCTTGTTGTCATGTCACAACTCAATGTAGCATTTCTTGAATGCTGTCTTCCCAGCACTCCCTCACCAGAGGATCCCATCGCAAGAACCCCGTCAAGAATCTGGCCCCTGTTCATTCCCGAGCTGGGAGTCAGTGATTTCCCTGTCTCAGACTCTATCGAAGTTGCCAGTGATTAAGAAACTCATATATTTTCACACTCATTAAAAGAAACATGAGGTCCACTTTTCCAAGAAAAGCCATCCTTGTTTGTAGACCCTGTAATATATTGGGAACGCCTCTTAATTGGCTTCTAGGACTCGGTGTCAGAAGTCAGACCCAAGTTTGTTTATTGACACAAGGAAAAAAATAAAACGTCGTATAATTAGTTGAGTGACTGACTCTAAATTCAGCAACTCCCATCGGTATGTGGCCTTGTCAGGGTTTAAGATTCCATTTTGGGTTATGAAAGAGGCCGGGTCCCAGGTAGTCCGGACGCGGGCCGCCCTGCATCATAGCTATTGTACAAATGGGCTCAGTGTGCTGTTTGTGTTAAGATGGAAAACTTTTACATGTTTGATTTTTATGCAAGTCAATTAACTTGTTTTTTATAACTGTAAGGGCTTGCTTTGCAAATAAGATTACTTACCACTATAAATTACAGGAACATAGGGGCCTATTCAGACAAAATGTTACACACCCCTAACCCGTGCACCAGGCTGCATGCAGGCCTTCTGCAGGAGGGCACAGCCAGCCGAGGCAAAGGGGGAGGTGCAGGAGGAGGGAGGGGTTATTTTGGTGCATTCTAAGGGGCCCTTCCAAGAGGGATGCAGGGGGAGTGGGAGGGCCGGGGGTGGGGACTAAGGAGTGAGCCAGAATACCCTTCTCTGTGCTGCTCCCGCAGCCCCAACTCTCCCAGGTTGCGCAGAGCTGGCCAAGGCCTTCCCTTACATGGCAACGGAGGAATCTCGTTGGAGGAGGGTGGTTTTTTTTTTTTTTTAATGTTTGCTTCTTGGTGACAGCACGTCCCCCTGAAGTTTGAAGTTTGGGGCAGGGCTAAGGCTGGGCTTTATCCTCACTATCGTCTTGTCACCCTTCCTGCAACGACGGCCCGTGTCTCTCCCGGCACTCAGTGGGCCATCCCCTCCCACGATACAAATGGAGGGGCGAGGGCAGGGCAGAGGGAGGGGGGGAGAGGAGCAGGCATTCCTGCAGGCTCAGCAGCGGTGAGGCGTGTGGAGGGGTCCAGGCAGGCGTGAGAACCAGGAGAGTCTTGTCTTCTGTGCATGCGCCGTGGAAGGCACCGCGGTTCCCCACGTGAGGTGTTCCGGGAAGTGAAGTCGGACTCCTGGCTCTTAGATTCCTTGGTGAGCTTGGATGGGGTCCTTCCTGTTCTGAGTCTCAGGTGTTTTCTCACGTGTGACAGGGAAGCAGAAACCCCTGCTTGGCATACCTCCTAGCGGGGTGGTGGCACAGGTGATTCTAAACACAGGGCATTGTGCCCCCCAGCCCCGTGGACATTTGGCAACCCCTAGAGGCATTTTGATTACTACAGCCACGGGGTGGGTACTGGCGTCTAGGGGTTAGAGGTCAGGAGTGCTGCCAGGTATCCTACAAGGCACAGGGCGGCTCCCACAACAAAGAACTGTGTGACCCAAAATGTTGAGAGTGTCGAGTTTGGAAAATTCTTGTGGAATTGCCCTGCTTCTCTGAGGCATGTGAGGGAAAAGGAGATCCTTTGGGGGATGGTCCACCTTTGGGACAAGATTTGATTTACTGAGGAATCAATAGAGTATCTGGTCACTCAGGAATACAGGGACAGGCCTTTGACAGAAACAACAACAAGATAATTTTCCACGCACGAACAGGAGGTTACAGCGGATTCAGTGCATGGGAATGCAAGTCACACTATGAGACCTCACGGCAATCTAAGGATGTAGCTAGGGAAATAACAATAGTGATAATAATCCTAAAGAGAATTAGGATGATCATATTCCTATTCTGCTGAGAAAGAAACTAGGGCTTAAAAATATGAAGTCACGGGACTTCCCTGGTGGCGCAGTGGTTGAGAGTCCGCCTGCCAATGCAGGGGACGCGGGTTCGAGCCCCGGTCTGGGAGGATCCCACATGCCGCGGAGCAACTGGGCCTGTGAGCCACAACTACTGAGCCTGCGCATCTGGAGCCTATGCTCTGCAGCAAGAGAGGCCTATGCTCTGCAGCAGTGAGAGGCCCATGCACTGCCATGAAGAGTGGCCCCCGCTCGCCGCAACTAGAGAAAGCCCTCGCACAGAAACGAAGACCCAACACAGCCAAAATAAATAAATTAATTAATAACCTCCTACTCCCAACATCTTAAAAAAAAAAAGGTATATCTTAAAATATATATATATGAAATCACTTGTCTAAAATCACACAGCTAAGCCTCCAAGTGCTGGACCCCTCTCACATACTTGGGGAAGGAATCAGGATGCATATGATATTCTCATGAAACAAAGTCAAATGTCATTGTCAAACATCACTGTTGGGCTTGACTTCACTGCATTTACAAATACTTCCCAAAGGGAGGCCTTCCTTCTTTTTTTTTTTTTTTTTTTTGAGGCCTTCTTTCTTAACTGCACTCTCTTCCATACACCTTGAGTACTTTGTAGCCACTCTTTTTGGGTCATAGGTCATGGCCTCCATGTCTGTCACCTCTATTGAACTGGGGTCTCTTTGAGCGTAGGGACCATATCTTAATCATCTTGACAGGTCTCTTTGAGCTGCAGTTTCCTCTTCCCGAAAATAGGAACAATGGTTTCCACCTCACCAGGTAGACCTCCATTAAATGTTTGTGGAACACCTGGATGAAATAAGAATGCTGACTTCCTTTCACGCCCCAGTCTCCGTGCCCCACCCCTTCACCCTTCCTCCTCACTTGCTTGATGTCACCTTTGGGTGCCAAGTGTCAGAGAAAGCAAAAGATTTGTGGAGAGTGTGAAAAGCGTCATTGCACTCTGAGGGTTTTATCTTATTTTTGAAAGGGTGGCTTATAGGAACTCAGTGGTATCAAGAGGGATTGGCCTTTGAGAATCCAATTTTCATGACAAATAGGAACCATAGTGGTAAGATTTCAACCTGCAAATAAATTTCTGCTCTGGCTCTTTGAATCACCCAAGAATCAAATGTCCCTAAAGAGATGAAAATTTAGGTGGCTGCTTGGCTAACCCACAGAACTGTGAGCGCCCGATATTTGCAGATGGCAAGACTCACACGTGGCCCAGTGTGCTCCCCCCTGTGCCACTCACGATGCATGTCCACAGGATGGAAGCCTCGGGAAACTCACCGGACCTCTAGGCCTTTACTCTGTTCAAGTCAGAGTCTGATATCATTATGCAATTATGTCTAGTCTAGGTGCTGTGTGGTCAGAACATATGATAAGAGCTTTGTTCTCCAAATCATTAGTGGTTTTGGGGGCACACCTCTCATTCCTTCATTCATTCTACAAATGTTTTTAGGGTCTTCCGTACAAACAGCTGTGTGCTCATGGACAAACTAACCTCTGTGAGCCTCAGTTTTCTCTTCTATATAATAGGAATGATAAAACTCACGTCATAGGGTTAAATGCCCAGTTTCAGGCATATGGTAGCTACTCAGGAAATGATAGTTATTGTTATTAGATTCTAGAAAGATGTGAATTTCACAGTATCAGTTAAGACGTAAAAGATATTTACATAAATTTATTCAGTGACATACAAACAAGTGTTAACTGATGGCCCAGTGCATATTGAGGACTCTAAATACAGCCCCTGCATCATCTTGGAAGGCTCCACAGAGGAGGTGAGACATAAGTCTCAAGTAGAGAACAGCCAAGATCTTAGAGCTTAGAATTAAGATTTAGTCAGTAAGGTGGTCAGTAAGTAAAGGTCGCTTTGCCTCCAGCCTGGTACAGTACAGTTACTGTTATTTTCTCTTTTTTTTTTTGTGGTACGTGGGCCTCTCACTGCTGTGGCCTCTCCCGTTGCGGAGCACAGGCTCCGGATGCGCAGGCTCAGCGGCCATGGCTCACGGGCCCAGCCACTCCGCGGCATGTGGGATCTTCCCGGAACGGGGCACGGACCCATATCCCCTGCATCGGCAGGCGGACTCTCAACCACTGCGCCACCAGGGAAGCCCTATTTTCTCATTTTTGAGTTGAAGAAACTAGAAGTAAATGAGCTGAAGAGTCGTATGCCCAAGAGTTAGATACTATCAATAAGTTCCTTTCACAAATGAGGAAACTGAGGCCTAGAGAAGATAACTCTCCCCCAGCGACGCATCATTAATCAGTGGTAGACCTCAAATGGGACTGCAGGTGGCCTGGCTCCAGAGACTAGGATTGTAACCCCTGGACTCAATGGGATCAGAGGCTCAACTAGGTTTGGAGTCAGACCAACCTGGATTCTAATCTCTGCTCCAGCGCATACTATCTTGTGAACCTGGGAAAGGCACTTAACCTCCCGGGCTCTGGTTTCCTTATCTGGGAACTGGAAATGATGATGATATCCACCCTGTAGGACACTCATAGAATGATAAATACATATGCAAAGAGTTTTGCATAGTTCCTTAGATAGGGTAAATTATACCTCAGATTGTCATAGACTCTTAAAGTTCACAAGCACTTTTGCAAACATGACTGCATGGAATTTGCTCAGATGCCCAATGAGGTATACAGGGGAGAGATTTTTATCTCCCTTCCATGGATGAGAAAGTGAGCCTGAGAGGGAGAGAAGGTTAAAGGGAACTGTTTTAAATTCTCCCATTTATTTAACAAATAACAGCAAAGCAGCTCTTATATTCCAGCATCTCATTATCTTGAGGGGTAAAAAGGATCGGCCCCATTTTTCTGGATGAGGAACTGAGACTCAAAGAAACTATATAACTTGCACATGGCTATAGAACCAATCATAAGCAGTACTGAGATTTAAACCAAGGTTTCGCGTGGACCCCAGGCACGCCCGTGGTAGAGTGATTTGCTCCTGGGTCACAAGGCAGAAAAGGGACAGCCAAGGAAGGCTCTCACCCTGGTCTTCCAGCTCCAGGTCTCCTCATTCACCTCAATGTGTGGATTAGGGCTTCAAATAAGTTGGATTCCAAATTCTAAGCAAGCATTGGCTTATGCAAAAGGTTAAAAAGCCAGAACCCCAGAGACAGGAAGTATCACCTTCCTTGATTAAACATAGGAAATCTGCCCATTATGGATAAGATTTGCTGTCTACAGGAAACCTTCCCAGACATAAACTGATCCTATCTTCCAGCCAAAGTGATTTGGAGATGGCTTAACTAAAGAGATTTAAGAAGTAGACCCACCTCCAAGGTAATCAATGAAAGGGGATAACTGACTTTGGGAAGTGCAGTCTACCATGAAAGTCTGTGAGAATGATGGGTGTGGCTCTGTGTTCTGTGCAACCAGAAGGTCTATATGGGCTCTGGAAAAGAGAGCATGACCAGGAGCCAGAGATATGGGGCAAGTCCGGGTTTCTCCACTGTCAGTTGAATCACTCAACTACTGTGTGTAAGATGGGAATAACAATTTTTTTTTTTTTTTTGCCAACACAGGATTATTTGAGACTCTAAAGACATAATGAATGATGAAACTGCATTGTATAATATCTCTGACATTCTTTTCTTAGGGAAGAGTCATGGAGAATAGTAAAAAGAATTGGAGAGTAAAGGTATTTCTCTGTATCAGCAGCACAGTCCAGAGGAGAGAGGTACAACTTGGTCCTTCGAAAAGAGTAGTAGGTTCTGCTTGTGATGCGTTTCACCAGGTCCTGCCTTATAAACATGATGGTGATGATATAGCACTTGGCTATCTACGACACACTTCCACACATGGTTATTATTTTCAATTCCCTGAGTTGCCCATGCTCTCTCTTACTTTCTGGCCTTTGTACAATGTTGTTACTGCTGCCTGGAATATCTCTCCCCTCTCTTTGCCAGACTAACTACTTATCCTTCGACATCAGTTCAGGTATCTAGTTCTCAGGGAAATAGTTCCTGACCCACTCTACTCTCAACTTGAGTGAAGAGCCTTTCTGAGTTTTCTGATCCCATCACTCATGTTGTAATTGCCTGTAATTTATCTGTATCTTCCCATCCTCATTCCATGACAGCTGGTGTTGACTTTTATTCATCTTTGGACTTCCAGAGCTGCTAGAACAAGGCTAGGCACATGGATAGTGCTAATGGATATTGCAGTATGAATGGATGAATGAATGAATGAATTTGACTTTTATGACAATTGCATCAGGAAGGTAGATAGGGCTGGAAGACACTGGACAGATGGCCCAACCCAGCTCTCCACCTCAGATGTAGGAACCAAAAAGCCCAAATTAAATACGAGTCCTGAAGGCACTCTGCCTATTAGTGGCAGAGCCACATTAGACACAGCCCTTTGACTGGTTCAAAACTGTTCTTTCTGTTTGTCCTGAGTCTGGTCTCCAAGCAACCTCAGGATGATGTTAGATATCAGGCACCTTGTTCTTGGGCTGGGAACACTCCAGACAGTAGTCAAGGTTATGTCATGGAAAGGACACTGAGGTTATCCTTGACTCCTCCCCTCTCCCCTTGACTCTCCATAGCCAATCAATCACCAAGATCTGTCAATTTTACCTCCCAAGAAGTTCTTGCATCAACTCTCTCCTCTCCATCCCTAATCTTTCTATGACAAAAGACTACTCAATCTCAAGCCCAGACATTGCCAAGTTTTACTAATTGAGCTCTTCTGCTGATCTACCCTCTACACGATAGACAGAACTCTTCAGTGGCTTCCAGTGAACGCTTCCATGATTTCACATGAGAGTCCCCTTCACATGAACCCTTCAATGGCTCCCAATGGCCTTGGAGAGAGTCCAGATTCCTGAATGTGGACTCCAAGGCCCTCCACTGCATGGCCCCTGACTTCCACCGGAGTTTTAACTGCCCCATCACTCCCAGGCACACTCTATGTGAACTGTACTGTATAGAGGAGTTCCCAGTTCATACCAAGCTATTTCAGATCCCCATGCCTGTGGTCATGTCATTCTCCCTGCCAGGAATGCCTCTTCTCTTTTTGCTTGACTCACTCATACTCATCCTTTGACTTGTTGAAAGTCCTGTGCTGGACCAAGAGCTCAAACAGCAACATTTGCCCACCTCAAGGTCAGAAACCAGTCCTGCTGCATCTCTATAGCTCTAGCACCTGGCTTAGCAGGTACGTAGTAAAAGTATGTTGAATTAGACCGCACTAAGATTTAAGATAGGAGTTTTAATCCTATCCTCTTATTAGCTATGTGGTCTTGAGCATATCATTTCCCCTCTTTGGACCTCAGTAGATATATATTATGTAACTACCATGTGTAGACCTGATAAGAAGTTTAATTTCCTCCACTGTGTAATAGATCTAATCTTTAAGATCCCTTCAAATTCTAAATGATATGGTTGCCACATCAATTCCACAGGCATAATATTACCCCACTGTAATGCGAGATAGTGTCTAAATGGTGGCTTGGGGTCAGGATCAGCTGTAGCACGATGGCCAAGAAATCAGACTTCACATCAGACGAAGAGGTTGTGAATAACTGATTGGTGTTTTCTTAGAGACTCAGTTTCCTAGTCTGAAAAAATGGTGGTGATAAAAGGCCTACCTTGGGTTGATGGGAGGATGGAGTGAGATGCTGTGTGTGATGTGGTGTGTGGACCCTCTCGTGCAGGGTAACTGTAGAGAATGGCTCTTAGTGACCTGTCTCACGTGATAGGGTATTGCAAGAGCTGCGAGGTTCAGCATCTGATTGCTGGTATGCATTGCAAGGTATGCATTCTGCGATTCCAGACTTACAAAGACTGGGCTCAAATTTTCCGTCCGGGGAACTCACCAGCCAGAAAGGCTGGAAAAATAGCTAGCTGCCCTTAGTCATAACATACCACAGGGGCTGAAGACCCCAATTAGCCTCTCCAGTGTCCATGCCTGGGGAAGGCTTGTCTGGCCCAGCCAGGGGCTTGGGTTCTTTCACTCTCTCCATCCTAGACAGGGGGTTGCTTTATTTGTTTGTTTTTAAAGTGGAGGTTCTGTAACCTCTTCCCCTTTGCCTACTCCCTTGGGAAACTGTCCCATTGACTTTTGGGTGAGGCTAGCCCAGCCCTCCAAATGAGGGATCAAGAATGATCTCTTTTTTTTTTTTTTTGCAGTACGCAGGCCTCTTACTGTTGTGGCCTCTCCCGTTGCGGAGCACAGGGTCCGGACGCGCAGGCTCAGCGGCCATGGCTCACGGGCCCAGCCGCTCCACGGCATGTGGGATCTTCCCAGACCGGGGCACGAACCCGTGTCCCCTGCATCGGCAGGCGGACTCTCAACCACTGCGCCACCAGGGAAGCCCCTCAAGAATGATCTTGATCAGTCTTGATCAGCGAGACAAGGGGATGGGAGAAACAGCAACTATGCCACCTCCTCATTGCTGCTGGGGTGTGTTGTCATGGATACCAAATGCAAGGAAGCAAAAGAAGCAGAAGAAAAACAAAAGCCACAGTATGTGTGTATGTATATGTCTGCGTGTGTGCATGTGAATGCTTGCACACTCCTGCAGGAGAGCTAGAGAAAAAGGGAAGGTGGTCATTTTAGAGGAGGCCTGACATTTTAACGATTGGGCTGAAATGGTCCAAGGTGGATTAACTTTCCCATTCACTATATGAGGTGACCCCTACGTGATGCCACATGGTCAGCACGGGCCCCAGAATCTTGGTTCCTGTCTTTCTTCTTCTCGTTCCTTGCCATTTGCCTCAATGCTATAGAATGCTCTTCTGAAGTGCCCACATATGGCAGGCCTGGTGCTAGGCTCCTACATTTCTTACTTGCTTTCCTCCTTGCTACACCCCTGCAGGGTAGATTTTGCTACTCCTGTTGTACAGATGGGGGGAGTTAAGGAGGTTAATGGTGTAGGCTGTGAAGTCAGGACGTCTGAGTGAATCCCAGGTCTGCCTTTCCCTCGCTGTGTAACCTTCCACTGCTGCTGTGTGTCCCAGTACTGTCGTCTGTAAGCCGTAGTACCAGCTCCTCGCTTAGGGATGGGGATGCTTAGTGCAGGGCGTGGTAAGTGCCCAATAAATGACCGCTGCTGGCACTGATTTTTCTCAAGGACAAGCAGTGGGGAAGGAAAGAGCTTTCAATTCATTGTGGCTGCACAGCACCTACCATGAATGGAGCAATAACATTACCACGGTTTAGCTCCTGTCGGGGTCGGAGAAGGACTGACAGGATTAGAGCTATGTATGTTCTCCGAGCCGGTTGCCAATCCAGATCTCTCTCACTCTAAAACTTGACCTCTACCTGCTCATCACATTCACCTGACTCAGATGCCGGGCTGATTTTCCCAGCCTGGGGAGGGTTGTGCCTTTGGAAACATTCAGAGGAGTGGCAGTGGCTGGTCTCTGAGAGCCAGACTGTACCTGGCAGGGAGGAAGGGGCTCATCCTGGAAACATCCCGGGCACTGTCCCTTCAGCACCTCCATCCCTCTCACACAGCTCCCAGGGCTTTGGAGACTTGAGGAGTGTCTCTCTGACATTGTGGGCTAATAGGTCTAGCTATTAACTAAATGCTTCATTCAGGAACACAGAAAAAAGATAATCACACTGAGTGTTTTTGAAAAATCTTGGGACGATGGTAATCTGGCATATCATGGGTATCACTGGGTTCTAGTCCCAGCTCCAGAGCTAACCAGCTTGGTTACTTTGGGCAAGTCTCTGCACCTCTCTGGGCCTTGGTTTCCCAACCTCTAATGTGAGAGGGCTGGAACAATGACAGTCACTTTGCTCTAATGTCCCTTCTGCACTGGTCTTCTATGACTCTGGCCTCAAGTTGCTCCTGGTTTAAATAGGCTGCAGTTCCTCACTGTTCCATCTTTTGTCAAGCCTGCTCCTCACAAGACAGCAGCATTGACACAAGAGTATCCCTACCTGGTGTTCACAGGCCTTTCCAGTGAGACACCAGTGATCTCTGGGTTATCTCTCCCTGCTTTCCTTCTCTGGGTGGGGACAGGCTGAGTGCTGTTTGGAGAAGCACATGTTAATAACAGCAGCTTGTGTTTGCTCAGGGTTTTAGAGCTTACAAAGGCATTAATATTATCAGTGACACAGCTGGGATGGGGTAAACAGCTTAGGTTCAACTCCAAAGTCTCTACTTTTTTTTTTTTTTCAAAGTCTCTACTTTTAACAACCCCACATTACCTATGTCTTCAAAAGATCTCCTTAAGTTGGAGTTGGAATTAACTGATGTTCATTAAACAAACCAACACGTTCTGTTTGGATTTGATTTAAAAAGAAAAAACTGGAACCCCTTCTCATATCCAGTTACTCATTCACCATATGTTTATCAAATGGTTAGTATGTGTCAAGCACTATTTTGGATAACATAGTTGGAAATTAGAGTCAAATACAGCAGCTGCCCTCAAAGGGCTTCGAGATCCGGAGGTAGCCACATATGGGTTCATCCCAACTTAGAAGCGCTGGACTGATGTGGTGAGATGCAGTATGCAAGATTGGAAAGAGCGTGGGTTTTGGAGTTTGAATCCTAGTTTTGAGTCATGGTTTTGCCACTAACTAATTAAGGGTCCGTGGGTAAATCACCAAATGTCTCTGAACCTATCAGTAGTAATATATCACTTAGGATCTCTGTTGGCGTTTAAATGATATAATGCACATCAAGTACCTAGGACAGTGTCTGTCACACATGGGCAGTTAATACCTATTTATGATCATTATTAATCATTAGCACTGTGGGAGGGCAAAGTATGGCTTGACAATTCCACCCTGGCCAAGGACTGAGGAGGTCCCATGTGGGCTGCACCCTGAAGTATGAGTAGGTCTTTCCTAGGTGGAATCCTCTTTGCGGTGATGGGACAAGGGTGGGGTGGGACCATTTCAGGTAGAGCAGATGGTGTAAGAAAAGTGTCAAAGGGCTGACGAGTTCAGGCAGCCATGAACAAGTTGGTGTGGCTGGCTGTTGGGGTTAGGGTAGAACAGAAAATGGGAGATTATAGGAAGCGAAATTGGGGTCGTAGACTGTAAAGGACCTTGGGAGCCATGCTAAGGAAGTTAGCCATGGTTCTATGGCTAAAGGGGAGACCCTGAAAGTTTGGAGTGTGTGCTAGGGAAATGGCAATGCAAGTGGCAATGTTGAAGATGGGACAAGGCTGGAGGTGGAGAAATTGACTATTTGGGTATTCAAAGGCAAAGACAAGAGATGACAAGGGCCTGAGCGATATATAACTCATGGTGAGGTTGAAGATGAGAGGATGGGCAGAGAGGTAGCTCAAGAGGTGCTGGCGGATACTCTGTTAGCGAGGAGAGGATGCTCACAAGAGGTAGACCAGAGTTTTTCGTGTTTTTTTGACCATATACTTGGGTGCACGGTGGGACCATTACTCAGGAATGAGAAAACTGAAAACTGATTAGAAGGTTTAGGAATAATGTTAGGATTCAGCTTTGAACCTGTATTTGATGTGGTGAAGTCCGGAAGGCAGTTGGCTCTGCAGGTATGGAGCTTAGGAGAGAAGTCTGGCCCAGGGCAGAGATCTGGGTGTTGGCCTTCCAGGTGTGGTAGCTCCCACTGTGGGAAGCCCAGGGTTTCCCCTCAGACAGTTCTATGCAGGGAGAAGAGGAGAGTTGACCAGAACTCTGGGGTGCATCAATCTCCAAGGGTCCAGCCAGAAAGAGGAATCACACTGAACATGTCCCCAGGAGTCCCAGTGGGCGGGAGCCACAGCACAGGGCCTACCTATGGTGCTTGCTTTCTGAGGGAAGAAGGAAGACGCAGCAGAGCCCAGGCCCTTGGGCAACCAGCCTTGGAATGTGGTCTTTGGGGAAGCTGTCCAACCTTGGGGTGAGAGGCACTTGAGTCCACGGCTTAGTTCCCAGCAGCCCCGCACTCACGTCAGCATTTCTCCATTTGTCTTGGTCTCTAACCTGAGGTTTGACCTTGACCAGGTCACTTCACCTCTCTGGGCCTCAGCTTCCTCATTTCCATGGTGGTGGTCACAGGTAGACAGATGCTCTTTAAAGCTGATATTACATGCTGACCCTTCTGGGGGCCTTGGCCCTACCTGGGTATGATTTTCTCTGTCCCTGAAATGAGGTGAGAGTGACACCAGTCAAAACTGTTTCTGGGAGCAAGTCACTTCTGGGTGATTCCTGCCAATAACTAGAAATGAGGAATTTCTAGAATTAAAACAAAGTAGGGCTAATTTACCTAGCCTGAATTCCTCTCTCTGTTCATGTGAAACAAATTCCCTGGTTTCCCAACTTCCCTTCATCCTGATTTAACCTTTTCTCTCAGCTTTGCCTTTGGTCATTGGTTTTCCTCCTCATTTACTCTTTGGCTTATAATTTATAAACAATAACAGTAAAAGCAACTGGCCCTAAATATACAGCCTTTTCATCAGTGGACAAAGAGAAGAATCCATTGGATTCTTTCCCCCCCAGGTGTGGACCTTGCAGAAATGAAGACCTGGGCAAGTAGCTTGTCACTGGCTCTGGGTGGTAGGGCATTCAGCTTTTGTCCTTACTTGGAGGGGCACTGCACAGGCCCTGGAATTGGGGAGAGGGAAGGAAACCACCATTAGCTGGGCTCCTACACCCCACATGGAGCTACACGTATGGAACACACTAGAACACCCTAACAACCTGGTAAGGTACATGTCATTATACCCATTTTAGACATGTGGAAACTAAATCTCAGGGAGGTCAAGCTAATAGCCATAGACAAGATTCAAACCCAGGCTGGTCTCACTCCCAAGTCCAAGATTCCCTCTCCACCCCCACATCAAACTCCTTTCTCTGGTAGAAAGGTTTTTGCTTCCAGGGCACGTTACTGTACAGCTAAAAATTCTGGCTGTGCCCCCCTGTGCACTTTGAAAGTGATAATGGATGTGAAAGTGGTTTTAAACTGTAAAGCATTAGGTCTGAGTTAGTCATTGTCTAATTTTATTATTCCCTGGGCAGGGAAAGATCAAGTTTTAACTGTGCAGCAGATAAGGTAATCTCTCCCATTTTTAAGGATTTCAGATATGGGGAAAGGTGACTCTTCCACCCACGCCTGAAGAGTCTTAGAATTTTCTCTATGGAATCACTCAACGATATCTAGCTCCTGTTGGGAAAGCCGTTTTAGGGGGGGTGGATTCCCTTTTACTGGGAGCATCCTTGATTTGCTAAGAGTTTATCTGGCAACTTAGCTATCCTTCCCCACATACTCCAGTGAGCAGGGACCTCGGGCATCAGTAGCCTGGGAGTCGCCATAATCCCCAGAACTGATAGCATCATCTGAACAGCCCTGGCTCTCTGCTCTGTATCACACACTGGGACACATTCTTAAATTTTCCTTGGATCACTATTTAACTGGAGCTGAACTTTGAACTCCTGGTATCCTCAGAGTCCCAGATAGAACCTGGCTAATTGAGAGCCGAGAGAGCATGGATAGAGGGACCTGACCTGCTTTCCGTAGGGATGGGATCTAAAGGACAGGGTGGCATTTAGGGGTCCTGGTGGCAGAGAAGGCATACCAGACTGAAGGTTTAGCATGTGCAAAGGTCCTGAAGCAGCAGCGAGCTCAGTGTGTGAGTGAACACACATGAGAGACTGGGTGGCTGGAACACAGAGGCACGGGGAGAGGGCCCTCAGTCGGGTAAGGATTCTGGCCTTTATCCTCAGAGTGATGGGAAGCCATTGAGAAGTTTTAAGCAGGGGAGTGACAAGACCACATGTGTGTCTTAAGGTCACTTGGGCAACAGCGTGGAGAATGGATTGGAGCTGGGGCGAGCATAGAATCAGGGAGACTGGCTGGGATTATGAACTCAGAGAGCACTAAACCCCTCTGCTTCTCCCAGCAGCCCAGCAGAGAGCTGAGTGCTGTTTGGATCTTGGCTCCACCACCAGCTCGCTGTGCAGTGTAGGGGTGAATCACTTAAGCTTCCTGTTTTCCCCACATTTCCACATCTGTAAAATGGGGGAAGAACTATTTCCCTCGCTTGACTAATTTTTTTTTCCTTAATTGAATAAACTGAACACCAGTCGGGAATTCTTTACAACCTGGGCTGGGAAGAGGTTGCCAAGACCAGTCGCTGCAGGGCCTGTTTGACTTGGCAGCTGCAGACCACCTTATCTGCCTTACCCTTATTCCACAGACCTACTGCACAGTCTGCAGATGTGTGGTTGGTTTCCCAGTCCCAACTAGGGGGAAAGAGCAGCAGCTGCATGTCCCGTTACTGATGGCACCAGCTACTCCTGCCACCATCAGGAACGAGCTCCGTGAGCATCTGTCCTTTCCCCAACTTCTGTGTGCTTCAGCCTTCCTATCAGTAAAACAAGCCTATGCACATTGATCCTTCCAGGCAATATTTGTGAAGCGCTGCTACTGGTCAGGGACTAGGCTCTGGGGACATTCAGACAGACCTATTTCCTGCCCTTGGGGGCGTTCACGTCTCATTGCACATAAAATTACGGACATGAAAGTGCTTTTAAAATTCTAACACTGTTTATACTTAGAACAACTCTAAAGGGAGGGTTGAACTGGAAATATGGAGATTTTGCTTCTGGCGCTAGTTCTATTCCAAAGCAACTGGACCTGAAACAAGTCCATTGACCTTGAGTTGCCAAGCCTGAGTTTCTTCAGTCAAATGAGGGAGTGAAATTTAAGGCCATCCCACTTTATATGTTGTAATTCTATCTATCCTTGAAATCTGAATCCCCTTCCCAAATTCTGTAGCTGATTTCCTTTAGGACTTTTTTTTTTTCTTATTTCAAAGACTCAAAACTTGCTTCTGACTTTCAGTCTCTTCTTCTATTGAATCCAGGAGCCTCAAATGCACAATGCCTACAGTGGTTCTGGCAGGGAGTATAATGAGTGAAGCATGCCGTAGGGAAAGGTGAGGACTGTGGCAAAGGAGAGGGGGCTTGTGCAAGTTAAAGGGGAGAGCTTCTTCTCAGCGCCAGCAAATTATTCTTTTATCCAAAGAGGCAGGCCGGATCAAAGTTCCATTTTCCTTTAGAACAGCTCAGTTTTGTCCTTTTCTCTCCCTTCCCCCCTGATCACACTGTCCTCCAAAGATAGACAGTAGCAGTCTCTTATGTGGTCTTCCAGCCTGCAGTTTTACCTTTCTAATCTTCTTTTACACAAACCTAAGCCAGAAGGATCTTCCCACTTCATCCCTTGCTCAGGAACCTGCAATGGCTCCCTGTGGACCCCAAGTCAGTTCACTGCACTTCACCTAGGATTTACTGAACACTTACCAGGACAGGCATCGTACTGGATGCTGTGGAGACTAGAAGCATGAGTTACAATAAACAATTCTGTCACTTAAAAATCTCATGGACTGGGACAGGATTTAACGTTTGTGTTACTGACCTTAGAATCTGATGAAAACGACAGACTTTCCTCCCAGAAAAAAACCATACTCATATAAGTAACTGCAAATTATAAATACGAACTACAGACTGTGACACATCCTATGAAGAAAAAGTCCTGAGAGCCAAGAGAACATGGATAGAGGGACCTGACCTGCTTTCCAACCCGGACACCCATCTTCTAAGCACCACACGTTAAGAACCCCCTTCCTCAAGAAAGTGCAGCGCTGAGGGCTAAGTGTGATGGAGAGAAGGGGGATGATTCATTCCAGCCAAGGAAGCCCTAATGGAGGAGACATGATGCCCCTTTGAAATCACACAGCCCTGGATTTGAGCTTCCACTCACCAGATGTGTGTCCTTGGGCCAGTTATTTAACCTCTCTGAGCCTCGATTTCCTCATCTGTATAATGGCAATAATGCTGCTCATTTCTCAGTGAAGATGAATTAATCAACGTGAAACACCGGCTGGTAACATCACTCAAGGTGTGTCAGCACCTTCTTTGCCCCTTGGCCCCTCCCAGGTTTGCCTGTGCTCCTTTCTTCATATCACTGTCAAATGCAAATACGTTTGGCTCTATCAGGACACTTCCGTCTGCTGGGAAAAATCCTACTGCTCCCAAGCCGTGCTTGTTTATCCCCGCCCTCTTTCTTTTGCCCTGTCTCTACCATTCATTCACTCACTCATCTTGATTAGAGACTGAAATATTCTCCAGGCTTCTCAGATTCCTCTCTCTTCTGGACAAGCCTAGAACCTCCCTGTGTGTGTGTAGGGGAGGGGTGGGGGTAGGAGGAAGCTCTTCCACCTTAGATTCCTCTTCTGTGCATGGCCCCTTGCAGGCCTGAAACATCAGGGGTCTTTCTGACATCTCTCTCAGTCCCCACATCCAATCAGTCACCAAGTTCTCTTCAAGCTTCTGGCAAATGAGCTTTGTGTTAATTGGCATTGATATTTCTCAGGTTCAACTCTTATTGATTCTTTCTGGACCTCCCCAATTTCCTCCTTAATGAATTTCCCAGGAGCCGTTATCCCATTTCCAATCCATCCTGGACGCTGGCACCAAACTTAAATTGAAAATGACTGTACTGGGCTTCCCTGGTGGTGCAGTGGTTGAGAGTCTGCCTGCCGATGCAGGGGACACGGGTTCGTGCCCCGGTCCGGGAGGATCCCACATCCCGTGGAGCGGCTGGGCCCGTGAGCCATGGCCGCTGAGCCTGCGCGTCCAGAGCCTGTGCTCCGCAACGGGAGAGGCCACAGCAGTGAGAGGCCCGCGTACCGCAAAAAAAAAAAAAAAAAATACCAAAAAAAAAAAAAAAAAAAAAGAAAAAAAAAATGACCATACTTTTTTATTTTTTGTGTCTGGGGCATACAACACAGAGCCTAGCCTATAGAAGGTGATTGTGGTAGATTAAAGATGGCCCCTGATTCTTTGCTGTTGCTACCATTGAGGGGTGATGTCTAATTCCCTTCCCCTTGAATCTGGGCTGGTCTTAGACACTTGCTTAACCAACAGACTACAGCAGCAACAAGGTCATGGGACTTCTGAGGCAATTTCATAAGAAGTCTTGCAGCTTCCATCTCAATCTCTTGGAATGCCTTCTCTTAGAGTCATGGGCTGCCATGTAGGAAGTCCAACTATTCTGAAGCCACCAGGCTGTGAGAAGACCCAAGCCACATGGAGAAGCCACTTGTAGGAACCCTAGTCAACAGGTCAGCAGAGCTCCCAGCTGACAGCGAGGGGCTAGAAGCCATTCTGGGAGTGGATCTCCAGCACTCAGCGAACCCCATGAGTATCAGAGATGAACTGCCCGTCTGCGCCTTTCCCAGATTCCTGACCCACAGAATCAGGAGCAAAATAAAATGGTTATTTGAAGATTGTTAGTTTGGGTGTAGCTTGTTGCATACCAGTAATAACCAGAACAGTGCTCAAAACCTTTCTGTTGAATGAATAAATAATTCCTTTGCAGTAGTGCACTAATGGTGTCCCTGCCCTATTCGAGAGCTCTTCATGGCTCCCTATTGTCTGAGCAATAACGTTTTGTGCCCTTAGTTGGCGTTCAAGGTCCTCCAGAATTCGTCTTCAGCCTGCTTTTCAGACCTTATTGCCCACTCTCACTTGGTGTGGATCCATCCTATACTAAAGTTTGTTCGAGCTGTGTCCCAAACACGCAGATACTTTTCCAACATCATGTCTTTGCTTATATAGACTGCTTTCTCCTCCTAAATGCCCTTTCCTCCCATAAACCCACCTCAGTAGGTCCACAGTCAATTTGTCCTTAGAGATGTGAGTCAGATGCCTCCTCTGGCTTCCCAGGCCAGCAGGGAGCCCTCCTCTTTCTGGCCCAGGTTTGTCTGCTGGTTTGTTTAACTCCTCTTTCAGCACTCACCCTGTTCTTCATTCCTTACCTCCTCTATTGCATTGTAAGCTCCTTGTGTTTGGGGAGGGGGTGAGGGAGAGAGGTCCTGGCACATAACAGGGTGCACAAAAATGTTTGGTGTGGCTTCCCAGGCATGAATCCATACAGAGCTTGAGTTGAGACTGGACAGCACGTAATGTGGCACGTGGTGTCTCCCAAGCCAGGTGTACGTGTGGTTGAAGGGAGGAAGGGTATTTAGAAGAAACATAGGCTTTAGCATAAGCTCAGATTTTGAGCCATAACCATGCCGCTTACTGTGTGGCTTTGGGTGAAATGCTTAAACTCTCTGAGCTCCAGTTTCCTTATTTGGGAACTAGAGACTTTGGATGAGAATGTGTATAAATGTTCTCAGCGCTTGGTACATCGCAAGCCATTAATAATTGCTTGCTGAATAGATGCAACAGAATGCTTGACCAGCTTCCTGGTGATCAGTTACAATTATGTCAATTTGGGAGAGAACTTTCCTTCAACCCCCCCCCCCCAATAAATAAATATTGAAAAAAAAAACAAACAAAGAAAAAGAGAACAGTGAAGAGGCACAATGGAGACCAGTGTAATCTTCAGCAAGTTCCCACTGGGGTCTCAGTCTTCTCATCCGTAAATTGAGCGGTGGTCATTGGAATCTAAGCTCCCCTCCAGCTCTGACATTCCAAGAGCATTAAAGAAAAAGGATGAATCACCCCTTCAAAATACCAGTATGGGCTGGGCCCTCCCCCGGTCGTCCCCATCCAGCACAGCCAAGAGCTCTTAATACACAGCCAGCTTCCTCTTGCAGCTGCCACCAAACTTCAACCCCCTTTCCCAGGAGTCTCAGAAGCAAGACCGATAATGGACCCCTGGCCTTCTCCATCTCAACAGGGAACCAGATCCCGTTCCCAGACTCTGGGGGCCAGAGGGTCCTCCCCTAAGGGGGCTGGCTTTCTGTGGACATTTGGCCTCAGTACGCCTGTGCATCAAGTGTCAGGATGCCGGAAGGGCAGAAGGAAGGAAAAAAGGGAAGAGTTGAAAATAGAGGGTTGATGAGTGAATTCCTGCAGTCAGGGCAGGAGGGCTGGGGTGCTGGGAAACCTTGCCTTTCTCTTCCAGGATTTTGAAAAAGTTGATGTGTCTGTATCAGTAATGGTTATAAATCTCCATTCGGGGGACGCGTGGTCCCTCAGCAGCTGCATGAGTTCATAGACACAGGCTGTCAAAGCCTCAGAAGACACCAAGATCAATTTTCCTCCTTACAGGAGATAGGCACTAGGTGACCGCAGAGGACAGTTTTCTTGCCTCTCTGCCCAGAGCTCTCTACTCCTTTCCGCGTTGATGCTATTATTAGTATTATCAACATTAATAATAAGGGAGACGCAACCGGCTGTGCATTAGTCACAATGTTCCAGGAGCCAGCACCTCCTTCGCTCTCTTGTGGGACTGGCTGGGTCCTGCTGGGTCTTCCCTCCGTGTCCGGAACGGCCCTTTGAGGCTGTCTGTCCGGTGGTCTGTCTATTGCCGGTCACGTCTGCAGCCCGGGTCCTCCTAGCTCCCGCGGGCTCCCGCTCTGAAAGCCGAGAAGCTCGCCGGCTGCGAGCGGGTTTTCCAAGTGGGCAGGGGTGGGGAGGAGGGGCGGGCGGGC
>NW_020174560.1:2655579-2656146 GCF_003031525.2 Neophocaena asiaeorientalis asiaeorientalis | reverse complement strand
CCCCTCGCAAGTGAAACTCTGTCTAAAAAAATATTGGCCCGCGGCACAGAAAGTTTTGCATAAATTCATAAGTGATGAATGGCTGATTTTAACGTTATTTGGGTATTTGTCAGAACTTAACAAATATACATGGGGACGGCGGTTCATAAACTTAAACATCTCAATATCCCCTTTCTTCTGGAAATAAATTACGTTTGTTTGCCCGGCTTGGAGTCTTAAGGTAGCCGACATTAGGAATATTTTAAAAGCCATCATCCATCGAGCATGTCTCCCAGGCGCCAGGAAGATTAAATGAAAGAATCATAAGATGGAGGTCTTTAACTTTTAATCCTTTTACAATGAAGCCTCAGATAGTCGCGGGGGCAGGGTGCCCTCTCTGGGGGGAATAATGCCGTTATTCCTCGGCTCTCAGTTAATGAATACCCTAACGTCTGTCCCACGGCTGACGGAGGCAGCGCCGGGGAGGGGGCTCCGGCTCCCGAGCCAGGCTATTGAAATGAGGAGCCACCGAGGCTGCGTCGGGAGGGAAGAAAGCGCCGGGCTGGAGGGACAGGGCGGGCGGGGCCG
>NW_020174560.1:2654812-2655518 GCF_003031525.2 Neophocaena asiaeorientalis asiaeorientalis | reverse complement strand
AGGTGGCAGGGGGGTGGGGAGGGAGCAAAGGAGAGCGACTTTGGAGTCCAAGATAAATAAAAGGAGCGCTGAGCAGTGTCAGGAAGCCGGCCCACGTGGAGCTGCGCGGACGGGCGCCACCGCGGACTGAGGCGGAGGGACGCACGCGAGTCAAGAGCTGGCCCCGAGAAGTTGGCTTTTTAAGGGGTGGGGTGGGGGTGAGGTCTTGCACATCCCTTTAAGGGGTAACACGTCTGTTGCCCCTATGTAACCCAAAGCTCAAAGATGCAGATTCTAATTTCTCCTCCCTCCCCCACCCCCAAGTGGAGTAAGTGTCTGGGGGGGGGGGCACACCCGGTTCCCAACTGCAGATCCCAGTGGTGGCATTTTTCACCCAAATTCGGACTCCTCTGAAATCCTGACCCTCTGAGCCCTCCTTAGGTCCCAGGGGAGGAGGGAGGTGAGTGTCAAATCTCCCAGCTATCACCAGCAATTCTGGCTGAGGGCCTGGGATTTCGGGGGCTCAGACCTGCAGGATCCCTGAGGTTGCGTTGATTCCAATGGATCGCCTCAGCTAGCACCACCACAGCTTCCGGGAGTGCAAAGGGTTAACGCGGGCTGGATATTGAGGTGGGGGGGTGCGAGGCGGGAGGGGTGTCGGGATCTGGGTGGGCGCGCTCTGATCTCCCCCCCCATTCCTCGGGGGTCAAGTTTCAGCGGCACTCCG
>NW_020174560.1:2639087-2654761 GCF_003031525.2 Neophocaena asiaeorientalis asiaeorientalis | reverse complement strand
GACTATTTTAGTGGTTTTCTTTAATCCTGCTCTGCGCTTCTTTCTCATTTACTACACGGGATATTATAAAGAATAAATAGCAGATACTCTTAATTTACAGTAATTAGTCATTCCATTTGTTCTCTATATTTACAATAACTGTAAAATAACATTGAACTCTACAGCTTCTTCGAGGTCCAAGGAAAACCAAAACACTTTCCGAAGAATGGAAAATAGCTTTTTAAAAGTCCTTCTACAAAAGTTCTCCCCTCTTTGTACTTTAAGAAAAAATAACATTTCCCCCCTGCTTCCCACGCGAAGGGCACTGGGATATAAATAGCAGGTTAACATCATTAGAAACAACCAGAATAAGTCTCTCTTTCCTCTGTTCTTTTTTTTTCCTTTTGCTTAAAAAATTTTTTAAAAATACAGTAGAAGCCGGTAACTTTTAACGTATAATACTGACCTTTTAATAAGTAAATTAAAACTGGGACCGTATATACATACACATATACATTCCTACACAGTTAAACAGTGCATTACATGAACCAGAAAGCTAGGTCTCTGTAGCCGGAAAAAAAAAAAAAAGTTCATTGAATCCCCTCGCGAGAGGGTGGTGGAACTGGTTGGAGACGGTGCGGGGGGGCGTCGGTGAGGATCGATCAAGTGTCCGGGTGCGGGCAGGGGGCCCTGAGTTCTAGCATGAGCATTTGCACTCGGAAATGATGGGGTACTGGATGGGAATCCAGCCGCAGCGCTGGCCCCCGCGCCGCTGACAGCGCCACCGCAGCACCGTGAGGTGCACGGACTTGGACGGCTTGCACACCATGCCCTCTGGCACGGAGCACGAGCGCTTGCTGAAGCAGCTGCCCACCTTCACGTAGCGCGGCCAAAAGCGGCTGCCCAGGTCGTTCCAGGCGTACAGCACCGGGCAAAAGGTCTGCGACCACAGCCACATCTGTAACTTCCTCCGCAGCTTCTTGCTCAGGCGCTGCTTCTTGCCCGGGGCCAAGCCCTCGGAGAACTCCAGCCCTTTGATCTCGCTCGGCATGGCCCCCGACGGCCGCTGCCGCAGCAGCTGGTCCAGCTCCGCCAGGTCCTCGGCGCCCCCGGCCGCCACCCCGCCCCCGCCGGGCCGGTCCTCGGGGGGAGAGGTGGCCATGAAGCCCGGGTCGTAGTGGCCCCCGAGCAGCGAGCGCAGCAGCGTCTCGTTCAGATCCTTCTCTTTGGGGTCAAAGATAGGGTCCGGGTGTTCGATGAGGTCCACCAGGGGCAGGTTGTCGCTGGGAGCCGGGCGGATGTGGAGATAGTGCTGGCCGCCGGCCGGTGCCGCCCGCAGCCCCAGGACCACCACCAGGGCGTAGAGGGTGACCCCCAGGCTGGGGCAGCGCTCCATGCCTCCGGCGCGCGCCCGGGGCTGCTGCTTCGTCCCGCGTCCCCGGAGGAGAGCACGCCGAACCCGCGGCGCCGCCGCGCTCCCCCGTCTCTCCGGAGGCGGCTCACCCGAGGCTGGGCAGGCGCAGGGCCGGCAGCATGAGTCGCCGGCAGAGCCCTTAGCACGGCGCCGGCTCCCACCGGGGCGGAAAAAACGCACACAAGTTGGCCGCAACTCCTCTCCCAGGTCTACTCGGGAAGGCGGCCGCGGCGGGGCATCCGAAATTACTCCAGGGCAACCGCGGGCGCTGGGGGCGCCGGCTGCTCGCTGCCTTCCCGGGCTGGCGGCGGCGCAGGGCGCGTGGACTGGCCGCTCTCCCCGCCTCCTCCTCTAGCTGCTCGTCGTCCGGCCGCTCTGTGCAGCGCCGCGGGCCGAGCCGGTCCTAGGGGCACTTCCCTCCGCCTGCTCGGGGCTCCGCGGCCGTCTCTGCCCGGCGGACTCCAGCGGCGGCGGCGGCGGCGGCGTCCGCGCACGTTGGCACCGGTTTGTCTGTCTCGCAGGGTCCAAGCCTTTAAATTTCCTGCACTTTCAGCTCCATCACCATGGAATCACACACTGCGCCGGAGGAGTCCGGGAGCCGCAGCGTTGCGCAGCGTGATGTAATTCCTAGGAAGCTGTTACCCGGGCCCACAAGGGGGGTCCGCTCCTCACCCTCCTCCTCCTCCTCCTCCTCCTAGGCCGGGTCTTGCACCCTGAGTGGCCGAGCTGCAGGGGCGCGTCCGGCTTGCCTGCGGCTCCCCTAGCCGGCCTGGCTCCGCGCAGCTGCCGCTCGGCTCCCTGGGGGCGGCGCGCCCTCTGCTGGCCTGCAGCAAGCCCTGCACCCTGCGCTGGCGGGGTGGCCCTGCGAGGTGGGTTTGTCTGCTGTCCAGTCTGTCCAGCTCAGTTTCTGCTCTTGTGTCCGTGTCACTGTGTATGTGTGTGTTCGTTCTTGTGTGCGTGTGGGTGCGTGCGCGCTGACGGGTCTGTTCTGGCTCTTCAAAGATGAACTGGCAGTAGGGGACCTGAGACCTGGCTGGGGTCCGTCAAGATAAAACTACGTTAACCTCGGACAAGTCACTTTTGTAGCACCACACACCTTACTTTCTGCATTAGTGACATAACTACATTACTCCTCCAGTTCTACCTTTCTGTGATTCTAAATAAACCTTCATGATGCTTTCTCTTCCAGAAGCAGTTTGTTCTTGATGGTAGATGGATATTGAAATGACACTTAAGGTTAATTTTCCTTTGGATGAAGAGCTGAATCGAAGCTTCAAAACTCAAACTCAGTTTCCTCTGTGGTGGATGTGATTGGAGTCTGGAAAATGCTGGAGAAGAGAGACTTGGTGTGGATGACTCAAGCATTCACAGCGTTCCACAGAGTGGAGTTAGGAGGTCTCCTTGTGACAGCCTAAATCACTCTAGTTTCTTTCGCCAAAGATCTGTTTTTTCCTTTCAACCTGTGCTCTCCCACCCCACCCCCACCCAACACACACAGAAATTTATCATCTGTCTAAGGAAGCAAACACACTTTGTTTCATGGCACAGTCTTTCTGCAAAACGCCAGCAATTGAGAGGGATGGCCAGTTTCAGCTGAAAACCTTTTCTTAAACTTTCGAGTCTAGACAATATCTAGAATTAGACAATTAAAGTAATGCCTACAAGAAAATCTTGCTTTAATGAATATGGGAGATAAGAACAACCAATTGGTTGTTTGAATTGCACTGATTCTGAAATAATGTGGGCCTAGAACCCAGCACACAGTAGGCTCTTAAACAGTACTCCTTTCTTTTTGATATGCTTTAGGGGGCTTGGCGCTGGTTTATTTTCTTAGGAAGATTAAATGTTCCAGAGCAGTTCTGCCACTGCTGTGAATTAACTAAGAGAATAATTTTTCAGTAAAGAGTTCAAAAGGCTAAATCCTAGCCCACCTCTCCTGAGATGGTGGGTTCCACTTAGTGACATTCTCTTGTGCTGTTTTCTATTCCATCAATCTCCTCTCCTTTCCTTCAAATCACCTATTTTTGTTTGAAAACCAGATCCTTCAATCCTTTATTTAGGTGGGGTAGAATGAAAACAAACCATGTTAGACAATAGATTGGGTGACCTGTTTATAGAGTGTCCGCTGGGTGAACACCATGGGAGGGGGGAAATGCAAAGGAGAAAGAAGTCCCAATCGATTGCTACCATCCAAGACATTGCAGTTCAGTTAAAGTGTATATGACAAATGTATGAAGAAAACATTAAAAGGGTGTGTAAAAAAAATCTATAAATTCCCCTAATAGCATAGACCAGTGTTTCGCAACCATTTTAAAACCCATGCCCACTTTTGGTAAATATTACAACTGCATGCTATCCTTTGAATGTTTGAAATTTTATAATACATTATGGTGACCCAAAAAAGTCAAAACAAGTATAATATAAGCTATACTCTGTTCAAACCACACTTACCCTTCTTCACTGTGGGGTTCTGAAATGCCCCTCTTGGGGAGCCTGCAGTCAGTCCCCCACTCCCTGCCACACTAGGGTAGCTCATACACTTAGATACTGTGTGAATCTGTGGGAATGCTGTTTATCAGAGACTAAGCAGTACTAATACCTTAATGGTAGAACTGAGATTTAGCTGGGCTTGATGAAGAAAAAGGATATATTTATCTGAGTAGGGAGAGGAGGATATTTGAGTCTGCATAAAGAGGGGAAGCACACCGTATCAGAGAACAGCCAAAAGATCTGGGGTGTGGGGAATGGGGGAGTAAATGTCATAAACAGGGAAGCTCAACACAAAGACAACCTTTGAACCAGGTGGATCTTGGGTGGAATTCTGGTCTTGCCACTCACCAGGTGGGCTACCCTCTCAACATAGGTATCTTAACTCCAAACTTTCATTTCCTCATTTGTAAAACGGGGATAACACACACCCCTCAGAACTGTGTTATACATAGGAGATAAAGGACGCTGTGCTTAGCACAGCACCCAGGGCAGAGTATATAGCGGGCAATAGACTTTCAACACATGTTAGTTCTTCCAGGAACTCCAACACCCTCAACTGGCCCACCATCTTTGATTTGAGCCAGAGGGGCTTGAAGGGGTTGCAATGCCTGTTGGAATCACCTCCAACACCTTTGGGCCTGCTTTCTGCCCGCTCGGCATGTGTAATTGAGCTATTCTCCGTAGCTGCTGGCGTTCAGGAGTTTAAGGGAGGGGGACTGAAATTTCTTGGGGGACTCAACAGGCAACCCATTTCAATGCTTCTGCCACTCTATTGATGAGGGAGCTTGACAAGCGGGACAAAGAGGGTGTATTTATTCAACAGGAAGCTGTGGGGTGGGAGATGGGCCAAAGGAGGGATGGTTATCAGCTCAGCTCTCTGATCAGGTCCTCCCAGGGGCTGGGGTGAGATGGGGAGCAGTTGGATGTTAGTGGGGATTGGCCAGGGGCTCGGGCCTTGGCAGACTACGTGGGAAGAGTCTAGTGAACGAAGTGACTCTAGGTCCATTCTTGGTTATCTGCATCCCAGGATTCCGTCCCTGCAAGGTACTCTGTCAAGGGAAACTGAAGCAGTTTTTTTTTTTTTTTTTTGCGGTACGCGGGCCTCTCACTGTTGTGGCTTCTCCCGTTGCGGAGCACAGGCTCCGGACGTGCAGGCTCAGCGGCCATGGCTCACGGGCCCAGCTGCTCCGCGGCATGTGGGATCTTCCCGGACCGGGGGCATGAACCCGCGTCCCCTGCATCAGCAGGAGGACTCTCAACCACTGCGCCACCAGGGAAGCCCTGAAGCAGTCTTTTGAACCATGGCCTCGGCAACTCCAGGTGAAAGCAAGAGGACCTTATGCATCCTGAGGGCACTTATGCATCTTTTCTTATTTTCAGCTGATTCTCAGAACAATTTAACAATCTTGTTTTTTTGGCCCTGGAAG
Organism: Neophocaena asiaeorientalis asiaeorientalis; assembly: GCF_003031525.2. Classification (NCBI taxonomy): domain Eukaryota; kingdom Metazoa; phylum Chordata; class Mammalia; order Artiodactyla; family Phocoenidae; genus Neophocaena; species Neophocaena asiaeorientalis. The sequence continues at coordinate 2,649,451 of NW_020174560.1, read as the reverse complement.
CATAGACCTGAGGCAGCTGTGGGTGATGTGCAAAGGACATGGGGCTTGACTTTGGAAAACCCAAAACCTAGCAGCTGTGTGACCTCGGGTGAGTCACTTTACCTCTCTGGGGCCCCGTGACACAGAGAGGTCAAGGGAGCACGAGGCACCACAAAGGAGAAATCACGACAGTGGCCATCTTTTAGGCCCCGGATCACCCCAGGCACGTGAAAATTGTGTCACCCTCTGATTCTGACTGTCTCTTGGGTCCCATAAATGTCAAATTTGATGGACTTCCTCTCAGTGAGACCCAAAATGGCATTTTTGGACTTGACCCAACTTAGCAAAGTGAGGAAAAGTCAGCCACGAGGCTTGTCACTTTCCTCTCCTGACTGTGGAAGGAATGGGAGAGCGGAGGCTTCTAGGGCAGGAGGATGGTGGGCTCTGCATAGCCTGCGGGAGGCTGTGGGAAACCTGGCCGGTTCAGGACTCACAGCCAGGCTGGAGGCCAGTGCAGTTTCGCCATAGGGTCTAAGTTTTTGAGTGTGATTTTTTTGGTGATGGGATTCCAGTTACAACAGTGAAGTTCTAACCAGCATAGGAAGCGGGGATAGAAGGGGAGAAAGAGGGGAGAATGGGAGGGAGATGACTCTAAATCGTGGGGCTGGGATGGGGAAATGGGTAAATAAATGGGAAATACATTTCCAGGGATAGAGACAAAGCTAAAGGCCAAAGGAGGCAAGCGCTTTGCTCCAGCCCTGACAGCCCCTTCCCTTCCCCAGTCTGGTTCCCTCTCCGCCCGCTGCCCCCGCCCCTCCCGGCCGGCTCCACGCTGGGGAAGGGGAGCGACTCTGGAGCCCGGTGGCTCATTCATCTCCTGATAAACTGTTTATCTGAGTTTTAACGAGGGCGCCTCTCTTCCAGCCCTGGAGACAGAAGCCTCCTCGTGTTTAGCCTGCCCTGGTGTGGGGGGCCTGGGGGTGGGTGCAGGCAACGCCGGCGGGCCCATCTTCTGCCCTTGCGTGGTTGCCAGCACGCGCTGCCTCGGCCTCGGCCTTCAGCTCTCCTGGCTTGACGTTGCCTTTCCTGGTCTGGGGTCTGGGTCTCTCTGGACTCGAGGTTCTCATCTGGAAAGGAAATCTTTTTATCATTTCTCTCCATTCACCCATGTGCGTGAGCACACACCCCCACCCCCACCCCCACACATACACACATACTCCCTCTCTAAACACATACATACGTAAATACATACATTTAGAAATCAAGGGACTTCCCTGGGGGTCCAGTGGAAGACTCCCCTTTCCAACGCAGGGGGTGCGGGTTCAATCCCTGGTCAGGGAGCTAAGATCCCAGTACCTCGTGGCCAAAAAACCAAAACATAAAGCAGAAGTAGTGTTGTAACAAATTCAGTAGAGACTTTAAAGAAAAGGTCCACATCAAAAAATCTTAAAAAAAAAAAGTAAAAATCAAACCCAGCTTCGTTCTGCGTTGTGGACTTTTACCATTTGTGACCCAACATTTCAAAAGGAGAGTGAACGGAATGCTACTGCTACAGCATGGGTAACACAGGAAAGGATTCTCCAAAGTGATGGAGGGGCGGTTCTGTGAAAAGGCAGCTGTCATCAGTAAGAGAAACAAGCTCTCGTTGTTCTAGGACTTGCTTCCCACTTGCCACCATTCACCCTTATGGATTCACATGGGTGCACACTTTATAGACACTGATGCATCTCCTGATGAGCATACCTCCCCTACCACAACACATACAGGAATGGGACATACAGACAGACCAGGGTGCACTCCCATGCACACCCCCGCCTTTGCCACCCGGGCCGGAAGGGATCCTGGAGACAGTCCCCCTTAGCCACCTACCATGAGGAATTTACACACAGCCTCCCCCCCGCCGCCCCATCAAACACACAAGCACCCATCTCAACTTAGGCTCACATTTCCCCCACATCCTCTCGTCCTGCTGCCTCAGATAGATGTTTATTGAGATAATATGGTCTAGCCTCCCTTATCCCCTCGAAGACTCAAGATAACAAGGAGACAGGAACTCAGTGGAGTGAAAAATAAAGTGAAAACCTCCCCTATTTGAGTTGGGTGGGGTGTTCGCAGGCTCTGGCTACTGAATCCACCTAATACAACAGTCTCACATCTCTGAATTTTTTCCTAGCCCCTAACTCTGTCCCCTCACCAACCAAGTATTGGTGCAGACTTGGAATGACTCTCCATGACCACCTACTGTCATCCATCGGTCTTATTCCTCCACCTATTCACCAGGCATGTACCCTGATTCCAGACACTCTCAAAGACTATTGGGGGTGGGAAAAGAAAAATAAACCCAAGATTACAAGTCAGGACGTCAACTGCCACGATAAAGCACAGAAATGTTGGGGTGGGATGGAGGATCCAAAAAAACTCCTTAGGAAATTCAGTGTCCAATGACAAATGGGAGGTCACAGTCTAGTGAGGAGGGGACAGTGGCTGGATGATATTTGGGGCAGTGGGGGGAGGGGAACACCATCCGAATGCTGTGACAAGTTGGCAGTGCTAAGTGCTGGGGCTTGAGGACTAAAGGCTGGAAGACAAGGGGTTTATATAGTGAGCCATCAAGGGTCTTAAGCAGTTTCAAATCCAATTTGAATTTATACTTGAGTTTAGAAATATATGAAAGAAACTTTGGAAACCCTATCAATACGATGATTATAGGTCCTAAATATTTTAAGACAGCCCCTATTAAAAAACAAAACCAAAACTTTATTCTGATTGAAGTCGAGGCTGTTCAGCCCTAGAACCCTGGCTTTTAATCTCTATGCAGGGATTATTTTATGTGTAGGGGAAAATCCCTAAAAATATGCTTCTAAATCATTCATTGTAATGATTACCTGTAAAGAATTGGATAAGTTGGTGGGGTGAGGAGGGGAGAGAACCTTACTTTACGTTATTTGTATGTAAATCTGTTTAAAAAGAGAGAGAGCCGTCATAAAACATTTTTGTGTTTAAGGAAAAGTCAATGAAAGATTAAAATCAGTGAATTTAGTGGCAACAACTTGCCCCAAAGTAACTATCAGGCATGAGTAAAGCTGGAAATGGCATTTAAAGTTCTACGTGTTGAAAAGAGTCTTGAAGCCAACACCAGGCTGCCGGGCAGGGCTGACTCGTATTATTGGATGATCTTTGTTTCAGGTTTAGTTAAATGGTTCAGCGCTCTCGTGCAATGGTGAGGCGAGGGGGAAGCCCATTTGAGGAGCTTTTGTGTGCAGGGGTGAGTGTTTGTACGCATGCATGTAAGTATGTGATAGGCACTGTTTCATGACACTTTAATCTCCCGTCACGGGCGTCTACAGAGAAATCAGATTGCTTTCAAAATAAAGTGATATCCACGTCAAAACCCACCACTGGGCTGAAAAACAAAACAAAACTAAAATGCACCAAAGCCCAATCTCACGCTTGATCTAAACCCTACAGTCTGGAAAGTCTGGAATGAGTTTGGGGCGGGGGCTGGGTGCTGGAAGTAAGTCACCTTAGTTGAGGGTTTGGAGGACAGGGTCCCCAAGTGACTAAATAAGAGGCTTTCTCTACCAGTTGCCAGTCTTAGAAACAGGGCTATAAGTTTAACATGTGCCAGGAATTTACCATCTGCCTTACAAACGTTTTCTTATCTACATCTTACAAGAGCTTCTGGAGTAGGGGCAATTAAATCCCCATTTTATAGATAGGGAAATTGAGGCCCAGAGAGGTGAGGGAGCTGCCGAAGGCCATACTCTTTGACTCCAGGATTATCTAAGGAGGTAGGGAGAGGATTCTTAGCTCAGAGCTGCAGGCCCAATGGGGCCTTCCGAAGGCATCCATCTTTGTTGGTCTGTAACTGGTCCCTTGGTCCGATCCATATCTGACTTACTTCAGAGGTCGTCGATACCAGCAGGCTAGGGAGATTTACTTTGGCCAGTGACTTTTGACAACCTGGTCAAGTTGGAGCGAGGGCTCATTTCATCCTCCCCTCCCCCACCCCACCCACAGTCCCACCCTCCATAATGGAGCATGACTGTAGTAAAACAAGGCTTTTGATCAAGCTTCCTCACAACACTTTCAAGACAAACAAGGTCTCTGAAGCCCCCAACTGCTTTTATTTTTCTTATATCTAAGGTTTCACCTTAGGGTCTTTGCCCAGCTTCATTGAAAAATGACCTCAATTAAGAAAAGAAAATCATGGCATTTCATTATTGTAATTCACAAAACATACCTATAGAATTGAAAGAGAGGCTTCAAAGTTATAAAAACAACCTTCGTAATTTTCTAAAAGGGGTTCCTACCTTCCCTCTAACCCATCAGGTGTCTCCCACATACCACAACGATTTTCCAGTCTTTTCTTCGGCATAATTAATTAAGAACATAAGCAAACATACTAATTAAAATACAAATAAAAGTAAATAAGACAGTGGCTAGTCTTTCACCAGCGTGGTTGGCGGATAGACTCGTGTTTCAACACAAGACTTTTCAAAGGTACGATTCATTATGTATAGGATTTTTAGAAAAAATTAGTTTTATAAATTATTTATAAACATATAAATTAAAAAAATTTTTCCCATCCACGGTAGAGGGATGGATAAGGTTAGAGCCGAGTCCAGTGTTTGGGCCTCTGGGTCTCCTCCCTACAAAATGATTCCAGGACACTACGGTTTCAGACAAGCATTTCTTTCCTCACACAAAGGCTTAACCATGTTAACTAGTTAATGTAGAGCTTGATTAAACTCGCAAAGATAATCCCTAAAATGCTGGGAGAAGGGCCCTTGAAGTGCCTGGAGGTGGCAGGGAGGGGGCGGGCTGGTAATGAGGCAAGGTTGCGGTTCAAACCTCATTTTCACTTTGCTGTGTTTCGAAAGTGAATTACTGCAGCGGTTCAGCAAAATACATTGAGACAAATGCAAAGCTGCCTTCCTCACATCCTGGAGGATTTGAGTCACCCCAGATGAGCCTTTAAATGTAATAAGAGGCATCGTAATTATCATGCCACGGGGGTAAGAAAATCCTGGCAGATCACATTTTATAGAACTCTGCTTTGCTTTCAAGCCCCCAGCCCAGAAAGAAAGGCAGCTACATTCGAGACTAAATGTTTATGGCTTAGGCTGTTTCAACAGCATGAACGTTTACTTCTGAGGTAGTCCTATTGTTCTATGTGTGATTTCAATACGCTTCTTCTAAATATTTTGACAGCTAGGCAAGCTTTGGGGCACTTGTCCTCTTCTAGGGACCACAGGGCCGTGACGACGGATTGTGGGGTGGGGGGTTGGTGAGGTCTCTGACTTGTCCCTGATAGCAACTCTTCTTCATCTCACAGCTATTAGGGTCCTAGGCGAGGCCCTCATCTCTCACCAAAGCTCCCCTAAGTTCCCACAGAGAAGGAGGGCTTGCAAATAGCACTGGCCCGCCCAAGGCAAGAAGCTTTCTATGGAAGTGCACCGAAGTGCCCCTCTCATTTCTCCCAAAGTCTTGGCATTCTTGAAGGAGAAACAGGCTAAAATAACTCGTATATAGAAATGGAATTATTTACAATTGTCCAACGAGCTCTAAGGATTCTCTTGGTGACTCTCAAGATAACGTTATGACATTGGATGCCTTTTCCATTCGGACCCTGATCTACCTTCTAGTTAGAGAACTCCTTGGAGGTCTCTACACATAGCCTGCTCGGCCTCATCGTTGTATGTTCTGTCTACTATCTCCCTCATTTGCAAAATCATTTTTCTAGATTCTGCTTAAGCGTTGCCTCCTCCATTCTCGATTCTTTCTGTGCAGAATGAGGTCCCTCCTCTCAGCTCCTATGCCATCTGGACCTTCTTCTAGGTTATGGATTACCAGATGGCATTCTAGGCAGTTGTCTGTCTTGACCACTAGTCTGCATGCTCTTTATGGGAGTTTATCTCTCTAATCCTGGTGCCTAGCGTTGTGTTTGATGTACAGTAGGTTCCTAGTGAATCAGTGACTCCCTGAGCTGCTTAATTTCTTTTGGGGACAACAATGGATGCTGGTAGTGGTTGGAGGGAAACCATGGTGGGGAAAACTATGTCCATGTCTTTTTTTTTTTTTTAATGTAGTTTTTATTTATTTTATTTTTTATTATTTAAAACATTTTATTTTTGGCTGCTTTGGGTCTTCGTTGCTGTGCGTGGGCTTTCTCTAGCTGCGGCGAGCGGGGGCTACTCTTCGTTGCGGTGGGTGGGCTTCTCATTGTGGAGCACGGGCTCTAGAGCGCGCGGGCTTCAGTAGTTGTGGCGCACGGGCTTAGTTGCTCCGCGGCATGTGGGATCTTCCCGGACCAGGGATCAAACCCGCGTCCCCTGCATTGGCAGGCAGATTCTTAACCACTGCACCACCAGGGAAGTCCCTCATGTCTTAATTAATGCAGCAAATCCAGACAGCAATGGCTTATGTTTGATTATTTATTTATTATTTATTTATTTATTCAGCTGCATTGCTCAGCTTGCAGGATCTCAGTTCCCCGACCAGGGATTGAACCCTGGCTTGGCAGTGAAAGCACCGAATCCTAACCACTGGGCCACCAGGGAATTCCCTGTTTGATCTTTTCTTATAAACTAGGTCCCTCATAGGTATCTGGGAAACAGAAAGACCAAGTTGACCCAAATAGCTTCTTTATTATTTAACTGGTACACACCAATGCCTCGCCCATGCTGAACTGGAGACAGCCTGATTGTTGTACCAACACCTTCAGCAGCCTGATTCCTCACAAATTAGCAGCTCAGTATCTTGAGGTCTGCTGTCTTTGGCAGCAGAAGCGAGTCAGGGCAGGGGAGGGGGTGAGGAGAGGTTGGCTCTATCCCAGGAAGCTGCAGCTTGGGCTGGGGGTCGGGAGTAGTTGAGTGATGTGATCCCAGCTCATTCTGGGGAGGCACAGCTGCTGTGACATGTCAGGCTCAACTCAGTCCATGCCCTTGGGAAGGAAGATGGTGGAGTCCCCCACCCCCACCCCTGAGACCCCAGAACCCAGTCCTTCTGGGAACTATTTTCTCTCCCTTCTGCCTCTACTGCCCCAAGTCCCTGCTGTCTTCTTAGAGAGGTGGGTTCAGAGGAGTTCCAAAAGGTTAGAAGATCACTAATCTCTCTGAAGACTAGGCTCCCCTTGGTGTATGATTCTTCTTTGTGCAGCCAAAGAGCTTTGCACACCATCTGGCTCAGTCAGCACTCGCTGGGGTTGGCTGGATCAATGGCTAGGTTCACTGTCAACACTGACGAGGTGCAATTCCCTAAACATCCTTTAGGTCCTCGAAGCTGTCATTCCATAGCCACAACTGTCCAGATAACCAGGTCAAAGGCGCCCCTCTGGGTATTCTTTTCCCAGCCTGAATGACACAGCCCAGTGCAAAAGTTTCTCAGGGGCAGCTCGGCATCACTCGGGTTCTGTCCACCTGGCACACAGGGCGACGCTTTGAAGAAGAAATGGATTAAGGTATTGGATTACAGCTTCTGTAGCCAGGCTCAGGGCCTGAGCTGAATGTCCTCCCCCAAGTAGGGTGACTTGGCAGAACAGTTCAAGCTTTCCTCCCTCCTTCCTCACCTTCCTCCAGTCTCCGTTGCTCTCTGGGTGAGGGGAAGAGGGGGAGGAGGGGGACCCTCACTCCCATAACTTAAATCCACATTTTTGTAAAGGGTAAATCTTATACTCCTGCACACGGTCTGTCCTACCTCGTGGCAGCATGAAGATGTGGGCAAGAACAGTCAGTGGGTGCTCTGAGTGAGTGACCGCAGGGCAGAGGCACAGCTCAACAAGAAAATTGATGTTAACCTCTTTCTTCTCTTCGGCTTTCTTACCAATTTCTGAGTTCTTGCTGTGTGCCTGGTACGGTGCATTATATTTGTTATATCATTTAGTCCTCAAAGCATCTCAGTTTATAAGCGAGGACACTAAAACTCAGGGAAGTCAAGTGACTTGACCAAGGTCACCTAAGTAGAAAGTGGCATAGCTGTGGTTTAACTCTGCCCAACCCCAAAGCATGTGGTCTATTCTTGATGGCCCTTTTTTGGTTTCATCTAGGATTCTGATTCTGGTGTTCCTTATACAACCAGTAAATATGGACAGTGGTGGTCAAGAGAGACACAAAAATGGAATTCAAGGTGACTTACAAAATAGTAGTATAAATTATTAATGGACGCAAATATATGTGGTAAATCTTATAATGAGTGGGAATTATACACACCAACTTGGAGACAGTGGTTATCTTTGGGGAGAGAGAGAAGGAGGGTGACGCACTTGGTGGGTATTTATGTGTATTTATATTTCTTTAGAAAGAGAAAGAGAGCTATCAAAGCAAACACAAAACAGACACAAATCTCTGGCGTCCCAAACCACAATGAGCTATCACTTCATACCCATTAGGATGGCTATTATATGTATATACGCATAATGAAAAGAAGTGTTGACATGGATGTGGAGAAACTGGAACCCTTGTGAACTGCTCGTGGGAATGTAAAATGATGCAGCTGCTATAGAAAACAGAATTGCAGTTCCTTAAAAAATTAAACATAGAATTACCATAAGATCCAGCAGTTTCATCTCTGAGTATATATCCCAAAGAACTGAAAGCAGGGACAGCAACCCATGTACAACCATGTTCACAGCAGCGTTATTCACAATAGCCTAAAGGTGGAAATAATCCAAGTGTTCATCAACAGATGAATGGATAAGCAAAACGTGGTGTATACGTACAATGGAATATTACTCAGCCTTAAAAACGAAGGAAATTCTGACATATGCTACAACATGGATGAACCTTGAGGACGTTATGCTAGATGAAATGTTCACGTCCCCTGCATCGGCAGGAGGACTCTCAACCACTGCGCCACCAGGGAAGCCCGGGAGTTAAAGTTTAATGTGTACAGAGTTTCAGTTTGGGAAGAGGAAAAATGTTCTGGAGATGGATGACGGTGATGGTGGTACACAATGCTCTTTAATGCCATTTACAAATGGCTAAAATGTGAATTTTACGTTATGTGCATTTTATCACACACACACACACACACACATCCTTGATGCCCAGCAAGGAGGGAGGAGTAGAACAGCTTCACAGTTCCCTGTCACATGCCATCCTTCTTTGGCTTGGTCCCCATCAGGGGACACCGGACACAGGGTGAAGGGAAGACTCCCCTCCCCTGGGCACTCCCAGCAGGCACCCTTCCTGACTCAGGTAGGCCAGCAACTCTGGACACTCAGGCTCAGAGGAAGTTCATCTGAAAATAAAAGCAGTCCTTCAGGGGTCCCTATGGATTGAAAGACTCCCTTCCTCGTTGTCTCAGAGGCTGAAGCGTGACTGCTGCTAGCCCCCTGGGTATAGTAACAGCCCTGTCAGCCAAGGCAAATCTGCCCGACCTCAGAATCCCAAATTAGCACCTGGCCCTTAGATAGGGCAACTTTGGTTTAAAGTTTAAGTGAAACCTTGACAGTTCTACTGCCTTGAGGGGAGGCCGGGGGCTGCTCTCATAGGATGTTCTTTCTTCGGAGGAATGCGGTGGTGTGCACAGTGTGGTGTCTGCGGTCAATTCCTACAACTGCAATTAGGGCCTTTCAATGGAGGTGTCAGCCACATTCAAAGTCTGAACCGTCTCAGCCATGAAATTCATAATGGGATAAAAGTTCCATTCCGGGACTGACAACTTCAAATGGAATCTGAAGTAATCTTTTATTTATTTACGGGGCCGTGGGAGTGGGGGCGGGGGCTATGAAAAATCCCACCTCCCTCCACTCCCTTTCCCCCAAAGCTTCCAAGGATAAAAATGAGGGTTGGGATTACATTTGGAGGGAAGCAAGGCTATGTTTAAATAGGCTTTGGAAAGTGTGGCTCCACGTCTGAGGCAGTCCGGAGCGACAGCTTCATCCAGCCCAGTCTGGGACATTCCAAAGAATCATTCTGAGACCTTGTGCTAATTGGTTCCAATTTATCAGTTCCAGTGTCTCAGTGGACCAGGGCCGGGTCTTGATGCTCGATGATCTGCGGGGACAGCGACGCACTGGATCTACTGCAGGAGCCAACGGAGCCTTCCATACTTTGTCTGGTTTTCACTGATGGCGATGGCTGTTTAATTAATTCTCGAATACCTTCTTTTTAACCGAAGCTTACCCAAGCCATATGCCATTAGCTGCCTCTTGGTAGACCTTTCAGTAACTTCGGTTCATCTTATTTACACACAAGCAGAGGCTTTTTGCGGTATTAAGGGAGCCGGGAGACCCCGGGGTGGGGGCGCGGGGGAGGATTTATTTGTAATTACAGCCGGGTTCTCGCTTAGTCCCATCCCACCGTTCTGCCCATTCACAGGCTCCGGCCAGGGCTGGCGCCAAGATCTCCAAGTTGCCCTGTGTTTATGTCATTGAGACGAGG
>NW_020174560.1:2582861-2638884 GCF_003031525.2 Neophocaena asiaeorientalis asiaeorientalis | reverse complement strand
AGCTCCTTTCTTTCCCAGGATTTTTAATGCAGAATAAAAGGCGTCAATTAGCAGCCTTTAGAGCTGACAGGGCAATTAAAGCTAAATTGCAAGACAGAGGGAGAGCTGGAAGAAGAAGGAAGAGAGAGAGGGGGAGGGAGAGAGGAGAGAGATTTCCAATGTATTTTTGGTGGCAGCTGCATTTTTGAGAAGGGTGAGCCTCTCAAACTACAACTGGCTGTTTGGATATATTTTCACTTCTGAAGTGATATTTTCAGCGAACACTGATACTCCCCGTTTATTGCACTTTTCATGTTAGAACTGAGCCGCTTGGGAAAATGAAAACAAACACAAAGTGAAAGGATCTTGTCTTTACAAACTCTCCCAACCAGCCTGGGTCCCAACAAACACGTTCCTTTGCAGGCTGAATTAGATGCAGCATGGAATTGTGAGGGTAGACGGATGGGTGGGTGGAGCCACTGCACCAGTTAGCAGCTAATTTGCGCTTTGGGGATCCCAGAATTTAGAGTTGGTGACTCTGTCATAATGCCTTTGCACACTTTCTGTCATCAGCCCAGTCCCCCAAGGTTATAAAACTATTGGAAAATAGTCTTCTTTTGGTCTACTCGGGAGTGACCTTCCTGAAGGAACAGTCAGGCTTTGGTTTGGGATTTGGGAGCTCTGAGACTGTCTTATGCAGATAGGAGTTGGTAACAACGGTGGTATTGATTTTGATTCACTGTTGCAACACACCAGTTCCAGGGAATGGATTCGAGGGGTGCTGTGCACCCGGATGGGCACAAGAGAGAAATACACCATAATCAGAGGAACAGTCAGCCTGGGGAAGCTAGAGCTCCTTCAACCCTTCACAGGCATCCTACCCTCCCCTGGCCCCCAACCCACGGAGGAAACAGTAACCACAGTTCCTGAGAGGATGCTCCCGAAGTCACCTTTGCTTTGCTGGACCTCACATCTCCCATCCTGTAACTACAATCCTTTTCTCTTTATCCTCCCTCACTCATTAAGAACTACCATTTCTACAGCACCTACCCTGATCCCGGCATTGTGTTAAGGACTTGCCCGGCACTGAGTGCGAGGTAGGTGCTATTACTTTACGTGTTTTATGTAAGAGGAGATGAGGCTGAGAGAGATTCAGTAACTCATTCAAGGTCATCCTTCTGGTAAGCGGTGAAGCTGGGGTTGGAACCAGATCTTAGTCTAAAGACTGTGCTCTTGTACTCACCTTGTACAGGGCCCCCATGCATCTCCAGGAAAACTTAACTTGGGATCGGTGTTCATTTGGTTGGGGCTGAACTTCGAAACCCCTGGAAAGGGGGACTCGCCGTCTTAGGACACTGGTGATACTGCAAGGACGCAGTTCCACATGCTTAGGAACAGCAGTTTTGAGCTGAAGGGACGTGAGAGTGACATTGAGTTGTTCGTGTCTGGAGCTAGGGTCCAGAGCTCCCGGATTTCTGAGAATCTCTTCTCAGGAGCGTAATGAGATTATATATTTTGAGACAATATCTAGCTCAAGCCTTGCCATTTTGACAGCTCAGGAGGGTGAGAGGCCAGAGAAGGTCACACAGCGAGTTATGGTGGGCAAAGTCAGAACAAGGATTACAGCCCCGCCCAGGACTATGTCTGCTAACAAGCAACATTTTCAAACACTGAATTTATAGGTCCACTTGCACTGCTTGATTGAAGCCCCTTAGGGGCTTCAATAGGTATTTGATGAGTAAATGTGTAAAAGCAATTTAGGAGTGGTTACAGGTAGGCAAACACTTGATATACTAATTACAGACTAGTCTTAGCTGCACTCACAAGTATTGGTATTTGGTCACAGTTTGGCCTCCTAATCTCAATTGCTTCAGTCCAGTAAAGTTGCCTTTCTGTGTATCTCCTGAGCTCTTCTCTGTTCATTCCACATTCAGTAGTTTTTTTATAGAATGCCTAATATGAGCCAGGCACTGTCCTGGACTGTAAACAAAACAGACTAATTCTCCACCCCGCTCCCTGCTAATCTGCTTTGTAAGGCATTGCTATGCTGTATTGCTGTGTAATTGGGATTTGCTCTGGTGAGGTTTGGATGGTGAGAGGCCATCCATTTTGTTTGCTTTTTCTTATTTTCTTCTATTATGCCTAAATGAATGGCTCTTACCTTTAAATTTTTTAAATTAAAATTTACAAAATAATGCCTTGTGAACAATAAAATAATGAGAAGTATAAAAAGTAAAATCATGGAAGTGTCCTGCATCCCTCCCTAGAGGGGCCAGTGTTAATAGTTTGATGGTATATATTCTCCCCCTGTGGTATGTATGTATAATAGTTGTACAGTATATTATATAAACTCATACATATAAGTGGAGGGTACACAGCTGGGGCAATTCAGTCAGCGGGGCAGGGTAATACTTTTAATTTTGTAATCTGCGCCGTTGGTATCTTTCATAGGCCTCTTAGGATATCATTAAGAGCAGAAACTTCAAAATCAAATTTTAATGATGTTCAGAAAAGAGGAGTCAAGGGCAGCAGCTCACAGCTCTCTCTCCTTGCCTCCCCTTCCCTGAAATCATAGGCCCCGGACAGCCTGGGCATCTATTTGAAGCCCAAGGGGTGGGCCTTGATCTGAGTTTTTTTCCCCCCTTTTGTCTGTTTTTGAAACAGAAGTGTTTGATCCTATTATTCATGTTATTTTCAACTTGCTTTCTTTATTTAACAACATGGATATACATCCATGACACTACAAGCAGAGTAGCTCATTATTTTTCATGGCTGCATGCTCTTCCATAGCATGGACATATCATGATTAAAAAAAAAAGTTGTACTAACAAGGAGCATTTTGGTTTTCTTCAGTTTTTGGTTTTTATAGGCAAAGTTCCAATGGAACAGCTTTGATGCATGTCCTCTGCTCACTCACGTGAAAACTTCTTTCGGATAGATTCCTGGAGGTGAATTGTTGGCTTTGAGGGTATGTACATTTATGATTTTGATACTGCCAATTTTCCTTAAAAAATGTTTCAGTTTGTACGCCAACCAGAAGAGTGCCTTTGAACCACCCATATTACGATGGACATTTTTTGTTCTTTATGAAGCTAAGTGTAAGAGTTGACCAGTGACAGACCTACCAGTGAGGGAGGAAAGCAAACCCCGACTGTCCTAAGGATTCAGCTCTTGTTAAGTCTCCCTTAAACAACCATGCCCAGCCAAAATAGAGCTGAGATGATAATGTTATACCTGGTGAGGTAGGAGATCACCCTTAAGGAGATGCTTCAAAAATGATACGTCAGAAAAAGGCCTTCGACAAGGAGCTTGCTTCAGGAGAAAGGGCACTAGACTGAGAAGGAGAGATTCGAAGATTGGCTCCCACCTGGTCTTTGCCACTTACTACCTGTATCACCGGGGGCAGGTCACTACCTAGAGTTCCAAGAACCCCAATTCCCCAACCTGCCAAGTGGGAGCACATCATATACTCTTCAAACTTCATGGGATTGCTGTGAATTTAACGTGCTCCGGTGAAGTATGAGAAAGTGTTTTGTAAAAGGTGTGTCATTTTGATAACTGCAGATTCAATGGATCTCTGATAGGGAAGACAACTGCTTCAGTCCAGATATGAGAGTGGCTTGGATAATGGTATTAAACGCCAACAGACTGAAGCCCTGGTATCTGAGTGTTCTGGATCCTTCTAGATCTTGGGTTGAGGTTGTTTTTTTTTGCGGTACGTGGGCCTCTCACTGTTGTGGCCTCTCCCGTTGCGGAGCACAGGCTCCGGATGCGCAGGCTCAGCGGCCATGGCTCACGGGCCCAGCCGCTCCGCGGCATGCGGGATCCTCCCAGACCGGGGCACGAACCCGCGTCCCCTGCATCGGCAGGCGGACTCTCAACCACTGCGCCCCTGGCGAAGCCCTGGGTTGAGTTTTTAAACCATGTTTCTTGGGGCTTCAGAGGAACTTTTGAGGAATGTGCTGAGTAATGAGTTGTTTCTGGGGATGCTTTGTGATACAGCTGAGGAGAGGCTGACAGAATGGAGTGTAACTGCCAAGACGGTTAGGTTGACTTTTATGTTTGCTGGTCTTAGCACATAGTAAGAGCTTAAGACATCTGGAGCATGAATAGTACTCACACTTATAACCCCAGTATAAGTTTCATCTTTGACCTTGAGTTGGAGACCACATGCTAGCCCCTTACATTTTGCTCTCTGATTTAATGGATTGATGCATGCCATTGCCTACCACTGTACCTGACTTATGGGAGATGCACAGTCAATGGCTCCCATTTTGCTCCCTCTGCCCTTTATGTCTGAACCCTCCCTTCATGGCACAGTTCACGTTGATTACCCCTCCTCTCCCCCACTTTCTGTGTGTTTTTTTGGCATAATAATTATGTATCATTGCAGCCAGACATAATTGTGTTCCAATCCCAACTTTGCCATGAACTTCGTTATATGATATTAGACAAAGTGCTTAACCTAGCTCAGTCTGTTTCCTCATCTGTAGAAAAAAGAGAACACTAGCACATGAAAAGATGCTCAACATGACTAATTATTAGAGAAATGCAGATCAAAACTACAATGAGGTATCACCTCACACCAGTCAGAACGGCCATCATCAATAAATCTACAAACAATAAATGCTGGAGAGGGTATGAAGGAAAGGGAACCCTCCTACACTGTTGGTGGGAATGTAAATTGGTGTAGACACTATGGAAAATAGTATGAAGTTTCCTTAAAAAACTAAAAATAGAGCTATCATATGATCCAGCAATCCCACTCCTGGGCATATAACCAGAGAAAACCATAATTCGAAAAGATACATGCACCCCAATGTTCATTGCAGCACTATTTACAATAGCCAGGAGGACATGGAAGCAACCTAAGTGTCCATCAACAGATGAATGGATAAAGAAGATGTGATACATATTTACAATGGAATGAAGCAACCTAAGTGAAAAGAATAAAATAATGCCATTTGCAGCAACATGCATGGACCCAGAGAGTGTCATACTGAGTGAAGTAAGTCAGACAAAGACAAATATCGTATGATACTGCTTATATGTGGAATCTAAAAAAATGGTACAAATGAACTTATTTACAAAATAGAAATAGAGTCACAGATGTAGAAAACAAACTTATGGTTACCAAGGGGGAAGGGGGGGACATAAATCGGGAGATTGGGATTGACATACACACACTGCTATATATAAAATAGATAACTAATAAGGACCCACTGTATAGCACAGAAAACTCTACTCAATACTCTGTAATAACCTATATGGGAAAAGAATCCAAAAAAGAGTGGATATATGTATATCTATAACTGATTCTCTTTGCTGTACAGCAGAAACTAACACAAATCAACTATACTCCAATAAAAATTTTAAAAAAAGACAAGAAATGGTAGTAACTGTCTCAGAACTCTTGTGAGGTTTAGATGAAATGATGGTGCAGGGTGCTATTCCGATGTTTATGACCCAACATGTTGAGGTGTTTTAGATCCAGTTACCCTTCACGTCATTTTAATTGAATGTTAATGGCGACAACAACAAACATTTTGGTGTGTTCCAGCTTACAAACCCCTCGTACCACTTACTTTACTTCCATCCATTCTTATAAGATGTCATGAAACTGTGTCTCAGAGAGGTGAGGTAACTTCCCCAAAGTCCCACTGCTAGAAGTGGTGGAGCTACGTTTCTGCACCAGGCAGAATCCCTAAGACTAATTCCATCATGCTTTCCTGATCTGACTCCTATTCCAGCTTCAGCGGCCCATGGGCACTTGTCAAGTTTGGAAGCAAATAAAACCCATCACTGGGTTGGTGTGAGAAGACCTAGCCTCTTCACTGGCCCTAATCCTACTGAGTTCTACCTGGATTCTTTCCTTGGAACCTTAGGAAGACCAGGGAGCTAGAAGGGTATGGGGCCCTTAAGTTAACAAGTCTCAAAAGAGTGAAGGCCAATCCCCGAGTGAGCCTCTTTTTGAAGCCTGTGGTGGTAGATGACCTCACGGGGGAGCAGGCCCCTGGGGAAGAATTAGGTTAAAGACAGCCAGACTAGGAATGACCTCTGGATGCTGGCCTCTCCCTTCTGGCCTCCATCCATCACTGCTCCTCTCTCCCCATGTCTCCAGTCTCCTGGGGGATGGCTGTCTCCTTTCTTTTTTCTTTAGCATCAGGGAAGATGACTCAAACACTGCCTTAGGGCACCAAAGGCATCCACAAATTGGTCCCAATCCCAGCTAATGAGGAAGGCAAGGGAGGAGACAGGCAGACCGTCCTGTGGCTTGGGCCACAAGAGGAGAGGAGAAGGAGGCCGCCAGCTAGGCCCCTCTGACCCCACACAGCTCTAAGGCCCAAGGCCTCCTGCCCTGGGCCTGTGGGTCAGGCTTTTCTAAAATTTCTTCTATTCCAAGGTGGTAAATAAACCGGTCTCTCTCCAGCTTCCCTCCCTCCTTCTCACACATGTACTTTCTTTCATCAGATCAGACAGAATAGAGGAGAGGTTAAGAGCACATCTTTCTGAGTCCAAAAGATCTTCGTTTCCATTCCAGCTTGTCCACATAGAGCTGTGGGCCCCGGGATAAACTGCTTGACCTCTCTAAGCTTCAGTTTTCTCATCTGTGAAATGGACACAGTAACGCTCATTTTGGAGAGCTGTGATGAGGAGGTGAGTTCAGACATGTGAATTGCCTGTAACCCAATCCTTCAGGAAGTGGTATCTTTGATTAATTTTAAAACCTCCTTCCCCTGACACCACCCCTGCCCCCCAACACACACAGATTAGAGCAGGCAACTATAGCACTGACACAAACCCAAGACCCATTTCTCAAATCATTCCCTTTCTTTTAAAATTGATCCTTATATGACTACTTGTAGCACAGGGACCCTGCCCTCCAAGGCTGAATTTCGACATTAGCATCACTGATTAAATGTGCAATGACAGCTGAATGGATAAAGAAGATGTGAGATATATATATAATATATATATATATATATATATATTATATATATTACTCAGCCATAAAAATGAATGAAATAGGGGCTTCCCTGATGGCACAGTGGTTAAGAATCTGTCTGCCAATGCAGGGGACACGGATTCAAGCCCCGGTCCGGGAAGATCCCACATGCCGCGGAGCAACTAAGCTCGGGCGCCACAACTACTGGGCCTGCAGCTAGAGCCTGCGAGCCACAACCTGTGAGCCCGCATGCCACAACTACTGAAGCCCACGTACCTGGAGCCTGTGCTCTGCAACAAGAGAAGCCACCGCAATGAGAAGCCCGTGCACTGCAACGAAGAGTAGCCCCTGCTTGCCACAACTAGAGGAAGCTGGCACGCCACAACAAAGACCCAAAGCAGCCAAAAAAATAAATAAAAATTTATTTTAAAAAGAATGAAATAATATCATTTGCAGCAACATGGATGGACCTAGAGATTATCATACTAAGTGAAGTAAGCCAAAGACAAGTGTCGTATGATATCACTTACATGTGGAATCTAAAAAAAAAAAGATACAAGTGAAAGTATTTACAAAATCAGAAATAGATCCACAGACATTTTATATATATTACTCAGCCATAAAAATGAATGAAATAGGGGCTTCCCTGATGGCACAGTGGTTAAGAATCTGTCTGCCAATGCAGGGGACACGGATTCAAGCCCCGGTCCGGGAAGATCCCACATGCCGCGGAGCAACTAAGCTCGGGCGCCACAACTACTGGGCCTGCAGCTAGAGCCTGCGAGCCACAACCTGTGAGCCCGCATGCCACAACTACTGAAGCCCACGTACCTGGAGCCTGTGCTCTGCAACAAGAGAAGCCACCGCAATGAGAAGCCCGTGCACTGCAACGAAGAGTAGCCCCTGCTTGCCACAACTAGAGGAAGCTGGCACGCCACAACAAAGACCCAAAGCAGCCAAAAAAATAAATAAAAATTTATTTTAAAAAGAATGAAATAATATCATTTGCAGCAACATGGATGGACCTAGAGATTATCATACTAAGTGAAGTAAGCCAAAGACAAGTGTCGTATGATATCACTTACATGTGGAATCTAAAAAAAAAAAGATACAAGTGAAAGTATTTACAAAATCAGAAATAGATCCACAGACATTGAAAACAAAATTTATGGTTACCACAGGGGAAAAGGCGTGAGGGTTAAATAAGGAGTTTGGGATTAATATATACACACTACTATATATAAAATAGATAACCAGTAAGAACCTACTGTATAGTATGGGGAAGTATACTCAATATTTTGTAATAATCTCTAAGGGAAAAGAATCTGAAAAAGAATATATTTGTATGTATAGCTGAGTCACCTTGCTGTACACGGGAAACTAACACAACATTGTAAGTCAACTATACTTCAATTAAAAAAAATAATAATCATCATCAAGAAAAACACAACCTCTTAAGATCAGATTGGCTCAGCCCATTCCCTCCAATGACATAGATGAGGGGGAGGGGAAATAAGTAGCCAACTAATGGGCAGGAGTGTTCTGAAATCCTTTCAGCTAACTCTCCTTTCCCCAGAACCCCGTAATCTCTCCTAATTTAAGGTGGTCTGCTTGGTTGATAAACTCAGCTCATTTCCCTTTTTTTTCACGCCTGGCTTGAAGTTGGAAATTATATTGGTAAGACTCACGATGGTGGATGTTACCAATGTGCTTAATGGGCACTTAAGACAGTTTAAAGATCTGAGCCTTTGCACCGTGCTTTATCTCACCCTGGGGGTACATAATGGAGATGCTAACACAGTCTGTAAAGGGGAAAGAGCATCCCACTTCACAGGAAGGGGATGCTTTGATGACCTGTCTGCAGGCGGGGTGATGAAATCAGTTTCCCTAGTTTTCATACCCCTTTCAAAAGGCCAATTCTCCCAACATAGTACATATTTCCATGTCGTTTTAAATTTGGCATGAAAATGTCTCCTTTATTCCAGACTAGAGCCAGTGGAGTTAATGGGAAACACACATCTGGGCAGCTGTGCTCTTCCAAGTGAGGAGGTGAGCAATGGGGGGCAGGAGTGTGATGCGGGGATTAAAGGTAGTGGCTTCCAGGCTCCATCAACCAACAGGGATTCAAACCATCACATTGGAATTGCAAATTTTCAGAGCTATCTATGGCTCCCACCAGTGGCCATGGTTCCCTTCTTTTCCTCTGTGGAGGTGAAGTATGGGGCGGTAGGGGTGTCAGTTAACCTTTTGGTGGTCCTTAGTTCCTGGTCCCAGGCTATGGGGGTGGGGGGACTTTCTTTGTTTCTCTACTAAGTGAGTCCAAACGATTTCCTGGCTGGTCCCTCTTCTGCTGCGGACGTTCTCCATGCCTGGCCCTCTGCGTGAGTGCTGAGGACGGGGCGTTTGGCACAGGGATAATGGGTAAGGGAAGGCTTTGAGCACACCCATGTCAAGCTTTCAGGATTCCCCATTCCTTTCCCTGCCCAGCTTTATGGTGTGTGAATTCAAATTTGGAATGAATTTGTATCTACGACAGTGAGGCAGTGGCCCTGGTAGACAAGTGTATATCAACAGTGACTTTGTCTATGAATGCCTAGGGTCCCAGAGGAGGGTTCCTCTACTTGAACTCATCCCATCATTATTTTAGCCTCAAGTTTTAGGCATACTTTTACCATACTATGGTTTGTGTATTATTGTTTTTCATTGCTCTTTAGGGCCGGATGTGTAACCTGAGGAACCCTGGGGCCTGTGAATTCCTGGGGATTGTCTGCAAAAAATGTGTCTGCCCGTGGCTTTCATCAGATTCTCAAAGGGGCCTCAAAGGCTAAAATTAGGGTTATCATACACCCTGATTTGCTTGGGACAGTTCCAGTTTACACCAGTTGTCCTGGTATAATTGGTAGTAGCAACTCTTTTCACTCATAAAAGTGTCTTGGTGTGGATGATAAATTACAGTTGATCCTCAGTATATGCAGATTCTGTATTTGCAAATTCACCTACTTGCTAAAATTTATCTGTAACTCCCAAATCAATACTTACAGCACTTTTGCAGTCATTTGTGGGCATACATAGCAGCAAAAGATTGAGTTGCCTGCTGTGCACGTTTCAGGGGAGGTTGAACAAGATGATACTTTGCCTTCTTTTTCAGCTCTCACAGTGTGTCCTTTCCATGGTCTGTTTAGTGCCACGTTTGGCATCTTGTCTTTTGTTGGTGATTCTGCTGTTTAAAATGGCCCCCAAGCAGAGTGCTGAAGTGCTATTTCATGTTCCTAAGTGCAAGAAGGCTGTGATGTGCTGAACAGAAAAAAAATAACGTGTATTAAATAAGCCTCGTTTGGTTCTGAGTTATAGAGCTGTTGGGTGTGGTTCAGGACTAATGAGTCAACAATATATATTAAATAAAATGTATTTAAACAGAAACACATGTAAATGCACTGACTGATTGACAGAAAAGAGGCTCACAGGAATCTCACTGTGCATTTCCCCTAGGAGCTGGGGTTCGGTCTTCAATATTCAGGTGTCTTTATAGAACGTAACAACCGTGAATAATGAGGATCACCCTTGCTAAAATTCATTGTTTTACAGGAAGATAAGCAGACTCAAAGTGAACCGACTTGGTTCTAAATCCCTGCCCTGCTTGTTACTTGCTATGAAACCTTGAGTCATCACGTCCCCTTGGCAGGCAGTTTTCAGGTTTCTCTCAGTAGGTGAGAACGGTGCTCTTGGGGTGCCCTTCCTCTTTGCCTTGAGTCAAGGAGACTGTTACTTCCTTGGAGAAGCAGGCTGTCTACGGAAGGTAGCCCCAGATATCAGTTGTAGGTGCCTACCTGTGCCTGGGACATAGTGACCACTCTGTTGTGGACTCTTGTGATGTTAACTGGAGTGGGCCCCTCCTAGGGCCTCTTTGTTGGGAGAACTGGTCACCGCATGCTACAGCGGGATCCCTCCCCTTCACCATGGCCTCCTTTCTTGGACCATCCACCAATCTGGAGAAGTTCTCAGTCCCCCAACAAACAGTCTTTCCATCCTGGGAACATCGTGGTCTGTTTTACAGGTACACTATAAAGCTGAGCGGGAGGCATCCAAGTGAGCCAGTAAAAACCAGCAAGACAAAGGGGTCGGAACTGTCACGTGCTGAGCGCCCAGAAACAGTTGGGCATTGTGCTGTGTACTTCCATCAATTACCCTATTTCCCATGACAACTATGCTGGTTAGATATTATGATGTCCGTTTAAAAACAGATGTGGAAACTGAAGCTGAAAGAGGTAAAACATCTGCCGAAAGACATTCAGTAAGTCGTTGTATGAACAATTCAAACTCAAGTCTTTCTTACTCCAAATCCCATCATTTTCACTTCCCCATGGTATTTTATAGTAAAGCCAGCTTTTTGAGGGTAGGGGCTTGCCTTCAAAAGCCCATGATCTCTGACTCCCCAGGGAACTTTGAGAGAGAGAAAGAGGATCCTATTGTATGATGCGAGACCCAAGGGTATCAGTAATTTCTCAGGAACCCTTGGTTCCAGTTGCCCGTCTGCAGAGTGCCATGCTAGGAGCGAGAGTAGACCTCCAAATGAGTCGTTTCCCACCCCCCACCCCAGCCCTGTGGGTTGCTGTCTGGTGAAGGTCACCCTCTTAGCCTTGCTTGTTTTATGCTGCTTTCGAGCACCCTTTTTCAGAACAGGAGCTCAGTTGCAACTCTCTCTTTTGCTTGGCCCCAAGACAAGTTTTCCACTGTCACCACCCTGTAGCCTCAGCTGGCACAGAAATTCCAAAATAAATGAACGTGTTGTAAATCGGGAGAAAATATTGTGTCCTTGTGGTGTTGATGTTGATTGCAGCTCAGCGGCTCAGGCAGCGATGACCACAGCTCAAGCTGCATATTTCTTTACCCAAACACACAGAGGGCCTAGCTCTGCAGACACCTCCGTTCAGTGTGCACTTCAGCTTCTAGAAGATGTGCCTGCAGGGCTGACAAAGTGCTGTTGATCCGCAGCCCCCAGCCAGGCCCGGAGCCCGGCCATCAAAGC
The DNA here is from genome assembly GCF_003031525.2 of Neophocaena asiaeorientalis asiaeorientalis. Taxonomy (NCBI): domain Eukaryota; kingdom Metazoa; phylum Chordata; class Mammalia; order Artiodactyla; family Phocoenidae; genus Neophocaena; species Neophocaena asiaeorientalis. The sequence goes on along the minus strand of NW_020174560.1, from coordinate 2,626,933 downwards.
CAGGCTGAGACCAGTCTTCAGGCTCGAAGCACTTGGGAACAGAGGGCTGACGATAATACTTTGGCAGGAGACAGCTCCCAAAGCAGCGTGCTGCTGGCCCTCAGAGTGGCCCCCGGGCCTGGGTTTGACTGGGGCTGGCACAACACAGCCTGTAGCTAACTGAGGCCCTGTGCTAAGAGGCTTCTTGGGCTGAGGGTGGGACCTGGGCTTGCTTGTCAGAGTCTGGCTGCAGGCTCTGAGGGGGGTTTGAAAGTTTGGCCACCCAGCGTCATTTTGGTAGGGACATGAATAAGAGAGAAACAGAATCTCCTTTGAAGAGGGCTATGGGCAGGCAGAAGGAGAGAGTGATTTGTCACAAGGATTTTTTCCCCCTTAGCTCAAAGACTGGGCCTGAATTTTCCAGGGAGCAATGGGGACTCTTATGCAGGTCACTTTCCAGAGAGCTTTGGAGAAGACATCTGTTATTTTTTTTTCTGTCTGTCCAGCAATCCCCCACCTCCTCCTTTAAGATATTGCTCCCAGTTCCCAATTGTGGGAGCCGGTGGGATAGCCAATCACAGTCTCTCATGCCCCTGGATGCAGGGGTGGGGCATAGTCTTGATCTGCCAATCACAGAACTCCATTTTTCTGGCAGGAATGGACATTTGACATAAGGTGGACCCACCAGGATCATTCTCTGGGACTTTTTTTCTTTCTCCCTGGGACTTTGGATCTGGAGAAGAAGGTCACTTGCCTTTTAGGTGAGGGAGCTAAAAGCATATGAATTGAAGATGGCTGCTGGGCATCTTCTTTACACTTTAGGAAAGACTGATTTGTAGAATACGTGAGAATGAGATCACACACAGAAAGTGTCAGTAGCAAATGACGGTAAAGAGAGTGAGAAAGAAGATTCTGAGTATCACCCTTGAATTCCTGGGTCTAGGTGTGCTTGGAGCCAGGTTCATCCTTCGATTTCCTGGTTAAATGGATCAATATAGTCTCCTTGTCCCTTCTTTTTTAATCCTAAACTAGTTTGAGTTGTTATTAAAGGAGACTTGTCTAAAACAAAGTGGCTTGTGGCTCAGCCTTGGACAAATAGAAGTGTGTTTCTGAGGGGGAGCAGAGAGGGACCAGGGAAGGAATTGTGGCAATCATTTTATGAAAACTGTGCATCAGTCCCACGTCTATTCATTCCCATTCATTTATTCCACATACAGTTATTGAATGTCCACTACGTGCCACGTCTGCCTGGGCCAAGGCTGTGGCTATTAAAATGAATAAGGTGAAATCTCTGCCCTCAAGGAGTTCACAGTTTAGTTGGAAAAACAAACAAAGAGTGGCAAAGATGATGCAGTGGGATACAATACAGTGCTAGGATTAGAGTCCAACGTTGGGATGGAAGACCCGAGGCTCTGGGAACATGGAGGAAGCCCGCTATCCCAGGAGCCAAAGGAGATCAGGACAGACTTCCCAGACGAGGCAGCACAGGCATTACGTAAGCTGCAGTGGATGCTGGTGGGATGGGAATGAGCAGTAGCTAATCTCTGGCCTGGAGCTCTTATTCCAGGGTTTGGGCTGAATGGACTGGGGATGAGACCAGCACAGAAACCATGGTAACACATGACCAGGTGGTGAGGTGGTGGGGCCTAACTGATGACCAGTCAGGAGCTACAGACGTTCACAAGAGCTTCCAATATGCTTCTCAGGAGATGATCTTTCCGGGCCTGTCGCAATTCACCTGCTCACTCTGCATTCCTCCCCCACATTTACTCCATTCCTTTTGGCTACTGACTTTGCCATCGGCCTGCTCTTTCTAACCGTGGTTTTCAAATATTTTTGATCATGCCCCTTACCAGTAAAATGGTTTTGATGAGACACTGACAATATTTGTGATATTTACTTAGATATTTATAAATTTTATATACACACACATGCATATATATAGCTGCTGTGCAAATATAATGTGCCATTATATGTATGTTAGGAAGTAGGAAATATAAAAGAATAAAAATCAAATTAGTAGTGTTTTAATTGTCTTGCTAACTGTACTAGCTAAATACACATTAACCAATGTGCCTTTGGCATAAGGTTAATTGTAAATGAAGGTAGATTTATAGCCACTCATTTTGTGAATAGTCTTCTTAATAATTTGATTTTTTGACAATTTTCTTATCATATTTGATGATGCAACTGATGGAGAGCCTCTACTAGACAAAGGAAAAGTGAGAGTGTCACTTGCCATTTTCTCGTTGGTCACTTGTACTGTCGCTATCAGTATTGTCCTCCATTCACTTTCTTTGCAAGAATTCTTTTAAGCCATTTGTCCATTTTGTGAAGATGAGTTTGGATAAAATTAGGTAATTGTCACAGTCCAGTCAGGCTGCTATAACGAAACACTACACAGACTGGGTAACTCCTAAACAGTAGAAGTTATTTCACACAGTTCCGGAAGCTGGAAGTCTGAGATCAGGGCGGCAGCATGGTCAGCTTTTGGTGAAGGTTCTCATCCTGGTTGCAGATTGCTGACATTTTGCTGTGTCCTCATGTGACAGAAGGGAGAGGCAACCCTCTGGGGCCCCTTATATAAAGGCCCCAATTCTGCCCTCATGGCCTAATCACCTCCCCAAAGTCCTACCTCCAAATACCATCACACTGGGGTTTAGGATTTCAACACATGAACCTGGAGGACACAAACGTTCAGCCTATAGCAGTAACAGAAAACATTAGTCTACTTAACCGGGCACATGTGGACTGTAACAGAGATGCTCTGAAATCAAGCAAACAAATGAGGACACCCTCACTGTCAGCCTCTATCCTGGGGGAATCCTGCTCAACCCTCAGTGCTGTTTGTGCTGTGACCTGCGGCATATGGAGCAAAGAAGACTGCAATGCCAACCTAGATATTAAATAGTCATAAAGCTTAATTAATTCATTCTTAAGAGAAAATAAATATGCGTTGAAATGCTAACATTTTTTTCCAGTCCTGGGGATCATTGTGTGTGTCTTCTGGAATGTTAAAGCCAACTTTGGAGACCACTTGTTTACATCATGGTGAGGTAGGTTAAAGGTGGCTGCAGATTCTTTGCTTCTTGAAAACTAGATCATACGAAGCCTTGAAGCCTTGGGCTAGACCTCTCAGGATACTCTCTGTGGGAGCCCTGAGCAGTCATATTAGATGCTTGATTACCCTGCTACTGCTATGCCCAGCCTAGCCTTCCAGATATTCCTGCACAGGTGTTAGATGTGGGAGCGAAGCTGTCTTCTGTCTACCAGTGGAATACCACTGAGCTTCCTTTGTTGACATTACATGGAACAGAATGACCAGCCAGTTGTGCCTTGCCCAAATTCCTGAGATATAATCTGTGAGATAAAATAAATTGGTGTCATTTTAAGACACTGCATTTGGGGGTTGTGTGCTATGAAGCAGTAGAGAACCTGAACACATGCCTTTTCAGCCAGATGCCTATGTAGAGTCTCTCTCGATGTTTAGTGATGAAAACTGCATTCTTACCCTGATTTTTCTCCCTGAATATACCATCCAGTAGTGCTTATAGATTGTGACTGCTGTCTCTGGTGGAGACGGCATCACCAGCAAAACTCCACATCTTCTCTGATTCACAGGCAGATAGGACTGTTCAAATTACTCATGCCTAAGGCTGGATCTGATCTGATCTTTCTCTGGGTCCGATTTTGCCCAGTTTTCTCAATCCCAGGGCTTGGTTTCCACCTCACGGTGCTGACCATCTGCAGAGATTTTTTTTTAAAGTCCTCAGTTAGTGGACCCACTCCATCTTTTCTTATCAGTCCCCAGTCCTCTGGATCTTGCTCTTGCATTGATGGAATTCTCTAAAATTGATGGAATTCCAGCCTCACTTGGAATTTGGCCTTCAGTGCTTCTCTGTCCTACAGCCTCAAAGTTGCATTCTTATTTCCTCCCTCCAGAGTGACTTTCTTAGGCCTCTAACACTTGACTTAGATCTGGTTTAGGCCAAGGAAGTCACTCAAGACCAGTTCCTTGGATGTTGGTCCTTCCTTGAGGGACAGTCAACTTGTCCTCTACAAGGAGTCCTTGCCAACTCCTCCTTCCCCAGGTTCCCTTTCTTCCTCCCCCAAAGCAAGTCTGGCTGGGCAGGCTTTACTTCCTCCCTGAAATGAAAACAAATTAAGACACTGTATCTGTTATCTACTGTCATAATGATGCTGTGTAAGAAACTACCCCAGGGCTTCCCTGGTGGCGCAGTGGTTGAGAGTCCGCCTGCCGATGCAGGGGACACGGGTTCGTGCCCCGGTCCGGGAAGATCCCACATGCCACGGAGCGGCTGGGCCCTTGAGCCATGGCCGCTGAGCCTGCGCGTCCGGAGCCTATGCTCCGCAACGGGAGAGGCCACAACAGTGAGAGGCACGCGTACTGCAAAAACAAAACAAAACAAAACAAAAACAAACAAAAAAACTACCCCAAAGCACAGTGGCTTAAAAGAATAAATTGGGCTTGCCTGGTGGCACAGTGGTTAAGAATCCGCCTGTCAACGCAGGGGACACAGGTTTGAGCCCTGGTCCTGGAAGATTCCACATGCCACGGAGCAACTAAGCCCATGCGCCACAACTAGTGAGCCTGTGCTCTAGAGCCTGCGAGCCACAACTGCTGAGCCTGCGTGCCACAACTACTGAAGCTCGTGCGCCTAGACCCCATGCTCTGCAACGAGAGAAGCCACCACAGTGAGAAGCCCATGCACCGCAACGAAGAGTAGCCCCCGTTCACTGCAACTAGAGAAGAGCCTGCGCGCAGCAGCGAAGATCCAACGCAGCCAAAAATAAATTAAAAAAAAAAAAAGAAGAATAAATATTTATTGTTGCTCATGAATCTAGGCTTTACCAGATGGTTTTTGTGGTCTCAGCTGGGCTCACTCATGTTCTTCATGAGCTGTGAGTCTGCTAGGTGACTCCTCTGATCTTGCCTAAGCATTTTCATATGTTTGGGGGTTGGTGGGCTCTAGGCTGGTATAGGAAGCCTGGGCTGGAAGACTGGACTTTTAAAATAATCCTCCAGCAGGCTAACCCAATCATGTTGAGAGGCTATCACAGTTTCATGGTAATAGCAAAGAAGCAAGAAGAAGTAGAAACATTCAAGTGTTTGTTTTTTTTTTACAATTCTTCTTTCCCATTGGCCAAAGCAAACCACATGGCCAAGACCAGAATCATTGTGGGAGGAGACTATGAAGTTACAGGGCAAAAGATGGACAAAGAAAGGCCAATAACTGATGAGTAATGAAATCAATCCAACAATAAGCTAAACTCTCTCTTCTATCAAACACTTGCTGAAATCTCAGCTGGAACAACAGAAAGGCAGTCACTTGGTAGAAGTCACTTGGTAGTCATGAGGGGAATGAAGTTACTGGCAGAAACACAGTGCTGAAGCAGGGAGGAGCAATGAAGAAGTAGACTGATCATTCTCTCTCCCTGACCTCCAATCTCCTCTCAATGGCCAAACCCAACCTGAAGCCAGCCAGTGAAAGAGCCCAGAAGACACAAGCCATAGAAGTCAGTCTCCCTGAGCACAGAGCAGGGCAGAGGGTGGATCTGGGTGTGTGTGTCAAGCAGGTCGTTCTAACTTTAGCTGTACCACTGGGGCAGAACTGAAAAACCAGTCTCATAATTCCAAGGTCAAGAACTTCTGATATGGGCTAGTTCCAAACTTAGCCATGCTCAATACCCTCCCTCCCTCTCTTAGCTTCTCCCTCCCTACATTGGTTAGGTTCTCTGAGATGTAGACGCTAAGATGATGGTGAGGAAAAAAAGGGGAAGGGGCCAAAGGAGGCTGGGAGAGCCATTAGACCATGATGCAAGTCTGACACCTGTGGAGAAAGGAAGAAACGCTGGGTAGATAGAGTCTTAGATGGCACTGCAGTTCTAAAAATGATTCAGCCAGGTCAATGGGGAGTCCTTGAGCCAAAGTCCACATCAAAGGGGTCCTACATTCCATGGAACTGTGGCTTTAGTACCCTGGCCATGCTTACTCTCTGGCTGAGAGCAGTGGTAGGGTGTATGGTCTTGGTGCACACTCAGAGATCAGCAGCTGGACCCATCAGTTAATTATGCACTTGGGAGCAGGCGATCTGAGAAGCACATTTCATGGCTTCTGCCCTCTTCCCTTCCCTCCCTTCCTTCTTTTCTTTTTTTCAGTTAAGATTTTTAAAGTGCTGTCTAAGTTTCAGACTTGGTGCCAGGTATTGGTGATACACAACAAATATGGCCAACATGATGTCTACTCTTATGGAGCTTAATTACTCATTCTGCTTTAGGATTTTTGGGTAGGGTTCTGTTGAAATAACTAAACTGAAATCACTCTTGAGTGGAAGGAGTGAGGCTTACCTAGCTCTATGCCCTCCCTCACCACTTCCTTATCCCACAGAGCCTGATCAGTTTCCTGGTACATCATTAAGATGACCATATCTACTAAATCCAAAACCATTCTTATTCGAGAATTTATTTGCAGAAAAAGTCATAAACAAGTGTGAAAGTTAAATCTTATTTCTTTTATAGTTGTAATAAATCCCCTTTCAAGAATTAGGGCAGGGCTTCCCTGGTGGTGCAGTGGTTGAGAGTCCGCCTGCCGATGCAGGGGACACGGGTTCGTGCCCCGGTCTGGGAAGATCCCACATGCCACGGAGCGGCTGGGCCCGTGAGCCGTAGCCGCTGAGCCTGCGTGTCCGGAGCCTGTGCTCCGCAATGGGAGAGGCCACAGCAGTGAGAGGCCCATGTACCGCAAAAAAATAAATAAATAAAAAATAAAGAATTAGGGCAAATTCATGAAATTGGACTGATCCCAGGAAATCCAGGCTATATGTTAAATATACCCAAGTAGATTGATTTAATCAGACTTGTTTGGATGAAAAAACAGAGATTCATTCAAATTATTCTTAAGTTTGTCATAAGGTTACGTGTGTGGGAACTCAGGGAAAGCTATTCAGTTGGCCTTGGGAGGATCAAGAACTCCAGCAGAGTGGCACGGACATATATACACTACCAAATGTAAAATAGATAGCTAGTGGGAAGCAGCTGCATCGCACAGGGAGATCAGCTCGGTGCTTTGTGACCACCTAGATAGGAAGGGTGGGAGAGAGACGCAAGAGGGAGGGGTTATGGGGATATATGTATATACATAGCTGATTCACTTTGTTATAAAGCAGAAACTAACACACCATTGTAAAGCAATTATACTCCAATAAAGATGTTAAAAAAAAAAAAAAAAAAGAACTCCAGCATATTCTGGGCCACACAGAGACTGAAAGTGGAATTGTAAAGTCATTTGGAATCCTGGGTGGTTCCAGGAATGTTGGCCTCAAGAGTGTATGGATCGTGACTGCTGTGTTCCATCGTTTTCATGACTCATGTCTTCTTCATGGCTGCAGCCTGATTTCCTCAACCTCTGGCCTTTATATTTTCTTGACTTCCTAGTTCCTGACTCTCATAACTTCACCTTGTTTATGAAGCATCACGGTCTCACTGTTTTATTTCTGTCTCATGATCTTTTGTCTTCTGCTGCTAAGTGCTTTATTCTCCTGGTATTTCTCAGTTCAACTTTCAGAGAGAAAAATAAAATCTGTTTGGCCCAGGTCTTCTTTTATGACAGTCCATGTGTAATTGGTGTTGGACTGGGGACCTTTGTTTAGAAGTCCGGTTGTGGTCTAATCAACTTGGAGGGCTGGGTGGGTTTCATATGACTCCATGTACACTGCCTAAGGCTTTCTTTTCTCCTGGGGTAATTGGTATGCCAGTTTCCCTTCGGAGAGAACCATAACTTCTTTGCTGAAGATATAACATTTTAAAAGTCTTATTTGGGGACTTCCCTGGTGGAGCAGTGGTTAAGAATCCGCCTGCCACTTCAGGGGACATGGGTTCGAGCCCTGGCCTGGGAAGATCCCACATGCCATGGAGCAACTATGCCCGTGTGCCACAACTACTGAGCCTGCATGCCACAACTACTGAAGTCATGGACCTAGAACCTGTGCTCCACAACAAGAGAAGCCACCGCAATGAGAAGCCTGCGCACTACAATGAAGAGTAGCCCTTGCTTGCGCAACTAGAGAAAGCCCACGCACAGCAACAAAGAACAAACGCAGCCAAAAATAAATAAATAAATAATTTTTAAAAAGTCTTATTTTAGTTCTGTACCACAGTCATGGTGAATGAAATCATGTTATTATACACCTGCCATATCCCAGTCATTTTCATATAAATGAATCCACTCTTCCTGTTTCCTAGACTGAGGGAGGAGAGATGGACATAATGTTGATCAAGTCTCCCCTACATGCCAAGAATTCTGCTAGATGTTCTGCATTCATTATTTCATTAAACGATGACAATAACCCTATAAGATTGGTACCGTCCACATTTTACGGATGGCAAAACTGAGACTCAGGGCGGCTAAGTAACTTGCCAGAAGTTGTAGAACTAGCAAGTACTTTTTATGTCCTTCCAGAGCTCCACTTCGCCTGGCTCGACAGCACTCAAAACATTCCCTTCTCTGCCCTCCGTGGCCTGACACCCAGGTTCCCTCAGGGTCCAGAGAACACGTGCTGCTTCTCTTTGTTCTTTACTTAGCTAAGAATCCCAGTGACCATATAGTTCATGAGGATAGTGACCCTGTGCTGTCTGTTCCCCTCTTCATGTTGTGTTGGTCCTCCACTATACAGCTACCTGGGTGGGTGGGTGATAAAATAATTTTGAATTAGAGGCTGTCAGAAGACCTGAGTTCAAGTCTCAGCTTTCCTACTAATGAGGTAGGTGACTTGAGGTCCGATTTTTCAGGTGACAGTTGAGAAGGATATTTAAGCTTCTTTCAGTCTCAATAGGCCACGCCCCCAAAGAAAGCCTGGGTTCTTTCTGCTTCTCTCCACTTCTGAGAGGTTTGACTCAGGATCCCAAAGCTCTGAAGACTCAGTCCTTACAGAAGGTCAAGGCTCTTTGCACAGCCCACTGCTGATAGGATTCACTATATGCAGTGTTTGGGAAATTGGAGGATGCTGGGCTGCAACTAAAAAAGGCTTGAATTTTGAGTAAATGCTACTTTCCATTTGATTTGGGGCCTTTCGTGTGGGAGGAACGTGAAATATAACTGAGTGGGAGAGAATAATTCTCCATAGTCTGAATTCATTTTCTCCAGCTGCTTCACAGGACCATGCTTTGGATTCCCCAGAGTCCCAGTTTCACACATACCATCCCAGCCTGCCTGGGGCCCCAGCCCAGGGATGCGGAAGTCAACCCAATGGGAAGTCCATTATCCTCACTTTCATTCATTAAATATGGAGTGCCACTGTATAGTTCTGGGTCCTAGGTTTACAATAGTGAGCAGAACAGATGTGGTCCCTTCTTGCCATGGCTCACAAGCCAGAATGAAATATAATCAATAAACAATTGATAAGTATGTGATTCTAATTTCTTTTTTTTTTTTTTTTAGCGATATGTGGGCCTCTCACTGTTGTGGCCTCTCCTGTTGCAGAGCACAGGCTCCGGACGCGCAGGCTCAGCGGCCATGGCTCACGGGGCCAGCCGCTCCGCGGCATGTGGGATCTTCCCGGACCGGGGCACGAACCCGTGTCCCCTGCATCGGCAGGCGGACTCTCAACCACTGTGCCACCAGGGGAGCCCTCTAATTTCTTTTTAAAAATTTATTTTTATTGAGTTAACATTGGTTTATAACATTATGTAAGTTTCATGTATGCAACATTATATTTCTACGTCTGTATACACTACAGTGTGCTCACCACCAAAAGTTTAGTTTCCATCTGTCATCACAGAAATCCCCTTTACTCATTTCGCACTCCCCCTACCCTTTCCCCTATGGTGACCACTACTCTGTTCTCTGTATCTACATGTTTGTTTTGTTTTGTTTTGGTTTGGTTTGTTCATTTACTTTGGGTTTTGTTTGTTTGTTTTTTATATTCCACGTATGAGTGATTCTGATTTCTCAGGCAACCCTTCTTTAGAAATCTCACAGAGAGTAAATCAAATTGGGCTAGGATTGTTTTACAATACTGCCTTTTAGCATTATGCATTACAACTAAGATCTCACTGTGAAAAATTCCTCCACGTAGCCAATGGGTTTATCGCAGTCAAATTCAGTTGTAATGAGACCTAGTAAATCATAGTCCCATCTTAGAAGCTGATGCTAAGGATGCAGCAGATATACTTTGATAATCTCCTGAGAAGCAGCAGGATATAGTTACATTTTCTTGGCTCTGTAGTCAACCAGGCCTGTGTTTAGATTCCCATTCCTCCACTTACTAGCTGTCTTACATGGGCAAGTTACTTATCCTCTTTCAGCATATATGTACCATTTATCAAATAGTTAGGATCATTGTGTAGCTTTACATGACATGTCAAATCAACATACTTGGTGCATAGTAGTAGGGTTCCTTAAATATCAATCTTCAATCCTTTCTCTAAAGGGAACAAGTTAAGTGACAAGGTGACAAACAGCAGAAGGAGGAAACTATTATACAGATCGTTTTTTTTTTTTTTTTGCGGTACGCGGGCCTCTCACTGTTGTGGCTTCTCCCGTTGTGGAGCACAGGCTCCGGACGCGCAGTCTCAGCGGCTACAGCTCACGGGCCCAGCCGCTCCGTGGCATGTGGGATCTTCCCGGACCGGGGCACGAACCCGTGTCCCCTGCATCGGCAGGCGGACTCTGAACCACTGCGCCACCAGGGAATCCCTATACGGATCGTTTTGAAGTAAGCTCCATTCAATGATTAGACAATTTTTGCACTTATTCTAATTATTCATTAATTACTTAATTAAGGGCTTACTATGTACCGGGGCTACCAGGTTGTGCTAGGTTATGGGTATGCAGTGGTAAGCAAAACAAACATAGTCCTTGCTCCTATGAAGCTGTTTTAAAATTTTTCTTTGGCTTTGTTGTCTTCCTCCCCCCACCCCATCCTTCCTTCTTTCCCGCCTTCCTTCCTCTCTCTCAGTCTCTCTCTCTGTGTCTCTGTCTGTCTGTTTGTCTGTCTGTCTCTGTCTCTCTCCTTTCTTTTTTTCCCACCAGTGGGCTTTTCATGTGGGATCATGCTTTAGCGGGCATGATTTAAGATGATGTTTGAAGTTGTATGGAAAGTAGTGAGTATAGAGACAGAAAATGAGGCAACAGAATGAGAAGGCAGTTTTTCTTTCCCTTCCCTTTTCTCTTGTATAATGAAGAGCCCATAATTAGAATATCACTGCTGTAGAGAGTGACTCTTACATAGAAAGGATCTAGAGAGAGTATTTGTCGTATAGGAGCATTAATCACAGCCATGTGGGCCAACAGCCTGTCATGGAAATAATCCTGTTATTTACGTAGCTCTTTACAGCAGTGGGATGTACCATCCTGGAAGCTGGCCTGTATTTCTTTCTGCAGGGATGCAGGCCAGTGACTATTTACAAGTCTATATATTCTACGGCTGCTCTAAACAACTGGTAACTGAGGTGATGATGGGGCAGGGGCTTTGCATAAATAGAAAAGCAGATGTATATTTGTCGGCACTGCTCTCTTCTCCTTTGTTTTATCCTCTTTCCAAAAATAAAGTGCATTGTTCCCCGGGAGTGGAATTTGAAGTGGCAGCTGTCTGCCTGGCTGACTCCTTCCCAAAGAACAGAGCCCAAGGAGGTAACCAGGGTTAACTTGAGTTTGTTCTGTCCTCTACCAACACCGGGATTCAAGCTGCCAGAAGAGCTGCATTCACAGAGTGTGGCAAGCTGAGCCCCAATGTCCACTGCTCACACAATTGCAAGTGACTCACAAGCCTCGTGGGTGCCTATGTCCTTGGGGTCCACACACGTGTTGCTCATTGGAAAGCTTGCCCCCCAATTGTGCCATTTATAAGGAATCATATAACACTACTCTGTCCTTCTCTCTCTCAACAGACAAATGTGGGCTGAAAATCACCTCACTTAGCCCAGGTCAACAACAATTCAAATGAGGTTTGGTTTTGACTGTGCTGTTGATCGTGAGCCTGTTAACCTGAGCGACCAGCCACATTGAGGAAGGTGGACACAGATGTTATCTGGCTTTGAGGAAAACTTAGGATTCGCTAGGTGACAGCTCTAAGGTTTGCCCAGGAGAGGGAACATTTTATTCAGAAACAGTACGTGTCCTAATGCCCAGAACCCGTGAGTGTGACCTCATTTGGAGAAAGGGTCTTTGCATACGTAATTTGGTTAAGAATCTCAAGATCATTCTGGATTATCCGAGTGGGCCCTAAATCCAATGACAAGTGTCCTTACAAGAGACATACCAGGAAGAGACACACAGAGAAGAGAAGAAGGCCGTATGAAGACAGAGGTAGAGATTAGATTAACGCAGCTGCAAACTAAGGAAGGAGTGTGGAGCCACCAGGAACTGGAAGTGGCATGGGAGGATTTTCCTTTAGAGCCTTTGGAGGGAGCACGGCCCTGCTGACCCCTTGATTTTAGATTTCCAGCTTCCAGAACGGTGAAAGAACACATTTCTATTGTCTTAAGCCACCAAGTTGGTGGTAATTTGTTATGTCAGCCCTAGGAAATTAATACAGGGCATCAACGAGTCATTTTTTTTCCTGGAAGTCCATATTTGGCTCTTTCTGAGGCCTTTGTAATTCATTCATTCACTCCCTCCACAAACACACAACTTGGGGCCTCTGTGTGCCGGGTACTGTTCTTGGTGCTGAGTGAATAAAGGCAGGTAAGACTCAGCTTGGCCCTTCAGGGAGCTCACCGATGCAAGCAAAGGAATGACTACCAACACGGTGAGAGGGACCCTCCAAGGTGTGCCCTGTGGGAGCACAGAGTGGAGTTGGGCGTCTCTGTGCTTGTGCAGGGAGATGAGAGGTTTACTAAAACAGAGACACATGCCCTGAGGTATGGATGTGCTCAAAACCAGGGGACATCTGCTTCCACAGAGAGCACTTCTGTGGGGTGAGCTACGATTTCTCTCCCCTAAATTTAAGCTCATTTAAAAAAAGGAAAGACTGTGGCTCATAATTTATGGGGGCCCGTGGGGAAGCAAACAATAGGGTCCTTTCTTGGGTAAGCTGATGTGTGTGGGGTTTATGTGCAGACTTCCCTCTGACATCTCTTGCCCTGGTTTTGAATCCTTTTGAGCTGGAGATGGTCAGGGTTGGTGGCGGATGAAGGAGGAGAACAGGGTGGAGTGAAGGAGGAGGCGTTCTGCCAGAGGAAGACATCCCCATCGAGAGGTGGGCCAGAGCTAGGCATGTAGTGAAATTTCCCAAAGATGCTGTTTTGTCTGTCAGACTTGTTCAAAGGCAGTCACTCGTTGATTCCCTTATGGAAAGCTGATTGACCCTCATGAGACGAGCAAGATGTTTCTGTGCTAGGGGTCAAGATGGAGTGGTACTTACAGGAGGGCAAGAAAACTCTGAGGAGCTGATGAGTAGTATGGGGAACAAAGACTCTGACGAGCAGTGTGAGACCAATGTGAACTGTATAGACAAACGTGGAAATGCTATAGACCCTTACATTAGAAAGGAGAGGCCAGCGAGGCCAGCTTAGTTAGGAAAGCCTTCCTGGAGAATGAGTGGCTCAAGGTGGGGGCTGAAAGATGTGTAGGACTTAACCAGATGAGAGTAGATGGAGAGGTCTTCCTCTCTCCCTCCTTCCCTTCCTTAAGCCCCAGGTAGGAAGAAGGTAGTATGGCCAAATGTCTACTATCAAAAAGGATTGTCATCTGGGGGAGAAGGCGAACATGTGTTAGCTGGGATATCAAATTCTGGTAAGAAAAAAAATCTTGGGAGACAAAAAAGTTATATAATTTTTAAAGAGAAACTGTAATTTGTGGCCAGATTGAATATCTGCTAAGGTGTTTGTCTGTGATCCTAAAGGTAGTGGAGAGCCATTGCTTCTTTTTTTCTTTTAAGGAGATAAAATCTATTTTCCATCCTAAAAGTTATAATGCTCATTACAGGAAGTAGAAGGACTATGGAAAAGAAGAAAAATAAATCACTTATAATCTCCCCTTAAAGAAATGATTACTGTCAGTATTTTTCTTGCATGTAATTTTTAAAATAGTTGTAGAAATCACATATATACTATTTTATATCCTGCTTTTTAATCTTACCATTATAACACAAGCATTTCCTGATGTTATTTCAGTCCTTCAGGAGCACGGTTTTTAATGCCCACATCTAGGAGATGTACATTAATTTACTTAATCTTTCCCTTATGGTTGAATATTTGATTTACTAGCATTTTTCATTATTATAAATCATGCTGGGATGAGTTTCTTCGTGTAATAGTCTTCTTCCATATTTATGATTATTTCCTTTGGCTACATCCCTAGATGGGGAATCACTGAATCAAAGGGCAGGAACATCTTTAAGGTTCTTTGAACATTCTGCCAAATTGCTTCCTTGGGGGTTGTTGAGCTTTGCAAGTACATGATGAAAGATGAGTCTCATAGCTGAGGACAGGCAGGGCTAGGCCAGAAGGGAAAGAGCATTCCAAACATTCTAGCAGAAAGAGACATTCCGGAGTCACTGAAGCCGCAGACCTGGTGATATGCTGTCCTGATATGAAATCGTTGCTGGTGGCCTTGCCATTTTTAGAGAGCCAGTTTTGAATTCTTCCCTACAAGGGTGGTAGTGCTCCAGACACACCGGCCCTTGTTTTTTGTTACTAGAGCACACCAATTTCGCTTCTACCACAGGGCCTTTGCATTTGCTGTGTTCCTCTCCTGAGAACGTTTTTCCCGCATAATTTGTCATGACTGGTGCCTTCTCATCATGTATGTCTCAGTTCAAATGTCAAATGCTCAGAGACGCCATCTCTAATGACCTGCTCTAAAGAAGCCAGACATCCTCTGCTCCAATCACTTCTATCAAGTTAATTTTATTCAAAGCATTTATTATTCCTGCCCAGTGTCAATGTTCAGTAGCTATCTGTGGAATGATTGAATGATGTCATTCCCTCATTCATGTAATCTAGACATATTTTCCGAGTGCCACTTTAAAATATTGCCATTGCTCTGAACATAAAGACCAAACTATATAACATAGCCTGTAGAAGGGTTTCTGGAACTGGTTCCCACCCGACCCCTCCCATCTTATCCTGACCCACATCCTGCCTTAGTCTCTGCAGTTCAGCCATACTTTCTTTCTTTACGTACTTGCATGTGCCCTTCTTCTTACTGTCACAGGACCTTTGCACATGCTATTTTCTAAGCCTAGAACATACTTCTTGTCTTCACCATGTGAATCCCTCCTCATCTATAAGACTTCCTTGGAAACCTTTCCTGACTCCTCATACTAGGCCAAGTTCTTCTGCTATACACTCTTTGTGGGAGCTAGTCTCCAAAGATGGCCCCCAAAGACTCACACCTTGTAGCATTCATGCGTTTTGTAGTCCCCTCCCTTTGAATCTACTCTGGCCCTGTGACTCATTTTTTTGATTAGTGGGATGTGGCAGAAGTAACACTGTGCAGTTTCCGAGGCTGGGTCATAAGGAGCGTTGCGTCTTCCACCTGGGCCTCTGGGAGTACCCAGGTGGAAGGAGGGATACTACTCCCTCTCAGAATCCAGCTGCCTTGCTGTGAGAAGCCCAGGCCACATGGGGAGGCTATACACAGGTGCTCTTGTCAAAAGCCCAGCTAATGCCCAGCTGAAAGCCGGCATCAGCTGACAGTCATGTGAAAAAGCCATCTTGGATGTCCAGCCCAGTTGAGTCTTCACACGAGTCCAGCTGCCATCTGCCTACAACTGTATGAAAGACCCCAAGTCAGAACTACCTAGCTGAGCCCAGTCAGTCTGCAGAAGCGTGAGAGGCAAAAGTGAGTATTTGTGTGAAGCCATCAGGTTGGGGGGTTGCTTGTCACATAGCAGGGGATAACTGAAACAGGCTTAGAGCGTTATACTCCTTACAGCATATGAGTCCTCTCTTTCACCGTAGTCATCACAGCTGTGGCTGCGGGTTTCTTGCCTGATTATTTAATTAATGGCCTCTTCCTTAAGAGCCTATAAACTTTATGAGGGCAAAGACCAGGTTGATCTTTGTTTGTTTGTTTCACCTTGTTGGCTCACCGTTTGTAGTGGACAATTGTCACTTCGTGGACACCAAGAAATGTTTGGGGAACCTCCCATGGTGTGAGTTTCTGGGGAGGCAGGTTTCATCTCCGAGAAAGAGAGCTGGAAAGTCAATAGCCTCTGTATGTCACAGCATGTGCCCCGAGCTCGGCTAACTGGATGCTCCTGCTTGGGTGTTTGAATCTGGAGCTAGTAAGACAGAGAAGCAGCATGGGCTTAGGATTCATTCTAGTGGCCCTAGTAGTAGCATCTTCTGTCCAGCGGTGGCAGCTTGGACACCCTAACTGACTTTTCTGGGTACAGCTTTGGCTGTGCTTTGGCTGCCCGCTTCCCTTAGTCTTGCCTGTCTATCTTACAAGTTGGTTCTCCAGACTTGCTGGTGATCCTCTGGGCTACTTGATACCCCTCCAGAAATTTCATTTCTAGGTAAGTTAGCTAGAGTTGCTTTTCGTTATGTACAACCAAGGATGTTACACCAGCAAGGTAACTAAGGCATGAAAGGCTTTTTTTTTTTTTTTTTTTTTTTTTTTTTTTGCGGTACGCAGGCCTCTCACTGTTGTGGCTTCTCCCGTTGCGGAGCACAGGCTCCAGACGCGCAGGCTCAGCGGCCCTGGCCCATGGGCCCAGCCGCTCCGCGGCATGTGGGATCCTCTCGGGTGGGGCACGAACCCGTGTCCCCTGCATCGGCAGGAGGACTCTCAACCACTGCGCCACCGGGAAGCCCGGCACGAAAGGCATTTAATAAGTATTGTTAAAGGAACGAATGAGTGTGTGCCAGGGACCCAGGTGGACATCTGGGATCTCAGGATAAATAAATCTCTAATTCAGGGGAGTTTATATTTTCCTAAGTTACACCTAAACAAAGACAGCAATTAAAGGTTAGTGCTATAAGAATGATAGGCACAAAATTATGGGAATTAACTATAACTAGAAGAGGGGGAAGGGATCCCCTTGACTTATGTCAGTGACTATAATTAGATGAACAGTAAAGGTTTACTGATTGATTGAACAGATGGGTAAAAGAATGTAATGTTGAAGTAAGGTATACCAAAAATCTTGTCAATTGTAAAGTTTTAACATTTGCTTTCTGTATTAAATAGGACTACTTATGTTGCAAATATCAGAAAACTCCAGTCAAACTGGCTTAAGTAAAAAGACAATTGATTGGCTCATAGAAAAGGTCAGGGCATATAATAACTTCAGGGGTTCAAGCGCTATTATCAAGAACTTCTCTTTGATCTTATCTGCATCGGCTTCATTGTTAGGTTCTCCCAACATGATGGTTCCCAGGCATTCAAGGCTTTCCTGTCTCAGGTTCATGGTCAGAGGAAACAAACACTATTTCAAGAAACTATTTCTAGTTTTCAAGCAGAGCTCCTTGGGTTTGCATTGATTGGACAAGATTGGCCTAGCATGGCTAATACATCGCCCTTTAAATCAATCACCTCTGGAGGGGAATCTATACAATGCTTGCATTGGCCAGATCTGGTTCATGGTCCTACCGCTGGAACTGGAGTAGAGGTCAGCTCTAATCACTCATGGTTAGGACCACGGCACTGGATGCAGACAGCTTGGATTTGTATATCTTGCTTCTGCCACTTAAGTGAAAAGTACGTATTTGTCTCTATATTAGCTGACACATCTCTGAAATGGGGATAATAATAGCCCCCCTCTGTATAAGGATTCAATGAGTTAACGTATGTAAAATGCTCAGATCAGTGCCTGGTACACGGTGAGAGCTTAATGCACATTTGTTATCGTTCTTAGCTGTTACTGCAGGGACCAAGAATAGGGAAGGGCTGGCTCCCAAAGGAAATTTAGGGAACCATTACCAGAAAAAGGTATGAATGAATGCTCCAAAGGCAAAAATAACAAACGTCCACTACACTTCATCCCGAAGTTCTCACCAATAAACCACTGGAGGTGAGAAGCCAATAAGGTCTTGGATGAAGCCAGCTGGGATTCACAGCTGCATCTTGGTGTCAGTCCTGTCCCCCAGGAGAAGTTCCAAAGCACAATCACGCCCACCTGATCAACACCCCAGCAGGGCTGAATGTCTCCCTGGCAATCAGTCTGCATTTTTCCAGGCTTTACCTTTGGGACAGTCTTAGAAAATCCATGCCCTGGTCAGCCTGAGTGCATATTAAACCATTTCAGAATGCTGGAAGAGGAAGTCTGCTTGCTTAATGTGTAATTTAGCTGAAAGAACTGGAACAAGTTGCATTTTGGTATGTTCCTCATTTTGCAAATGAATGTTATTTTCGTAATGGTCCATAATGGCTCCCTCAGAGTTATTCTGGCCCGTCATACTAATGTGGATTGTGGTGCTTTAAATAAGATTTGACTTTTGACTCCTTAAGTGTGCATCACGATTCCTTGGATGCCCACACACCAAATCATCAGCCATTATTCTTCTTGTGAGTTGATATCTATTTCTTATTTTGCTACTTCCATGGGATGAACAAGAACATAAATAATACATCAACAAGCCCAAAGGTATGTCAATGGCTTGAAGTGACAAAGGGCTGGGTTTTTTTGTTTTAACATCTTCATTGGACTATAATTGCTTTACAATGGTGTGTCATTCCTGCTTTATAACAAAGTGAATCAGCTATACATATACATATATCCCCATATCTCCTCCCTCTTGCATCTCCCTCCCACTCTCCCTATCCCACCCCTCTAGGTGGACATAGCACCGAGCTGATCTCCCTGTGCTATGCGGCTGCTTCCCACTAGCTATCTATTTTACATTTGGTATTGTATATATGTCCATGCCACTCTCTCACTTCATCCAGGCTTACCCTTCCACCTCCCCGTAAAGGACTGGTTTTTAAGTCCTTACAAAATTCTGGTTGAGGAGGCATAGTGTCCATATTGTCTAACTTTGTCTGAGGTCACTATGTCCCCAATATTCTCCACATCTCTCTGGAGACAGACTAGAGAGATGGTCCAGACTTCCAATTTTCCCCAGTTCAGTTTGTTTCAGGATGGGGATGTTCATGCCATAAAATAACTGGGTAAGAAGGATACTCACAGGCAAGAATTCCTGGAGAGCACTTCTGGCAGAGAAGTGGTTTTGAGCTACGTTCTTGGAAAGAAAACATAAACCCTTTAAAATTTCTAATAGGAGTGCTGGAAAATCTGCAGACCCCTCTGTGCTGAGTCCAACACAACTGCTTGGGGACACTTAGGCATTGGCTGTGATCATCTATTGCTGTAAAGCTCCCAGGATGCACCTTTGCCTCTGCCCGAAACACAACAAGACTCAAGGCTTCCTTTGATCCCTTTGTGCGGCATACCGTGAGTTCTAGGCCCACTTCTAGAAAGTAACTACTTGCTTCTCTGTCTCCCCAGTCCCCAGTCCTCCCTCCTTTCACTCTCCAGTGGATAATACATCCCCAAGACACCTCCTAAATGACACATCTCACCATCTCCTGCCTGTCTTGTGGCCTCCCACCTCAGCCTCCTCTCTTAGGGCAACTACTTATTTTACATATTCTTAGGCAGATCCAATATCAGGTGTTACATGGCTTTGTTACAATTCATATCACAAAAGCTCCATGTCAATTATTGGTTTGGAATATATGATTACACAGTGCTCCCCTCATCAACCCTGTTACTGAACAGCCCTTAGTTGCTGTCCTATGGGATAGTAGACAGAGTCTGGTCAGTGCACTCAAAGAGACTTGGGGCCCCATCTCAGCTTGACCATCTCACTGGCTGTGCAATTCGAGGCAAGTTAATTCACCTCTCTGAGCCTCAGTGTGCCCGTCTATAAAATGGGCACAATTATATATACACCAGAGGGCTTTTTATGAAAACTAAATGCGATCGTGTCGCTAACATACTGAGCACACAGTTTGGCACACAGCTGACTCTCAGGAAATAGTTGCACTTGTTATTTTAGAAATCGTTCTGGTGGACAGGAGGTCTTGTCTGTGGAGGACATTGGTGCCTATTCTTCTCCTCCTTCTCTGAGTTCTCCTGGACTCTCTCCTGTCTCCTCTTTTCCTTCTTTCTTCCTCAGCCTCTTGTCTCTTCCACCTTTTTCAATCCCACCCACAACTTTGAGAGGATGGAAGAAGATAGACTTGTTTATTTGGAGACTAAATTCAACATTGACCCTCAGAGAAAACAAGCCCTGCAATACGCTCTATTACCACATAAGTGCCACATTTAAACAAAGCCTTTTGGCCTGAGCTGAAAATTACCATCCCGCTGGGAGACATAAACTGGAAGGGCTGCCTGTGTGAAAGAGGGACAGGCAGCAGCTGGCAGGGCTATGTCTGTGGGAAGGAGAAGCCGAGCTCCTTGCTTTATGCGTTGATTTTACTTGGAAAATTGCACTCCCCTTTTCCTTCCACAGACAGGAAAACAATAGCAATCTGTTAAAATGTGGGAGGGCAGGAAAGCAGCAACTCATAGATTAAAATCCATAAGAGTCCCAGTCAGCTACCAGCTAGAAAATTCTGTTGGGGCTTCAGATGATATAGTCTGAAAATAGTATGTAGATATGATGGCAAAGAATTCCCCTATACCAAAAGAGCCAAAGAAAACAACAGACAACTGTGGAGCTGAGGAATTTCCCTTTGCCTGGCTAATGATATTAGTGCTGATAAAAGCAGGTATTTATTGAGGACTTATTATGTACGAGGCACAGAGATGAGGGGAAGCTTTACATCCATGAATTCATTTAATCCTCACAGCAAGCCCATGAGGTAGATCGACCCTCCCTCCCTCCCTCCCTCCCTTCCTTCCTTCCTTCCTTCTTTCCTCCTTCTTTCTTTCTTTCTTTCTTTCTTTCTTTCTTTCTTTCTTTCTTTCTTTCTTTTTCTTTCTTTCTTTCTTTCTTTTTCTTTCTTTCTTTCTTTCTCTCTTTCTCTTTCCTTCTTTCCTTTCTTTCTCTGTGACTTTTTTTAGAATAGTTTTTGGTTCACAGTAGAATTAAGAAGAAGGTACAGAGATATCCCATATACCCCCTATTATCACACATACATAGCCTCCCCCGTTATCAATATCCCCCACCAGAGTGGATAGATACTATTTTCATCCTCCTTTTTGCCGATGAGGAAGCCGAGGCTCAGAGAAGTTTAGTACCTTACCTAATGTCACTCTGTTGATGGTCTGTGCCCTAGCATTCTGGGTCCCCAACCGACACTGTTAATCCCCATCTTGTACTGCCTTATTCTGTTTGAGATGCACTTAGCTGACGACACGGAACAAACACAAGTGAAACCGCAAGGACCTCTCCAGCAGACTTGCCACCGTGTTGCCTTGGGTGCATGCTGTCTTGTCATCCCCTGAGAGACTATAGGATCCTTGAGGATCTTTCTACTTCAGTGTCTGCATGCTGTGCCTGGCACATAGAAGGGGCTCCAAATAGGCTTGTTAAGCTGAGAACAGGTAGATGCTAAATTGGGCAATGCTGACTGTAAATGTGAGCTAGACGTTCAGAGAAGATGGAGATCAGGGAGGGATGGAGAGGCTTAAGAAAGGTCTTTGGCACGGAAAGGAAATGACTTGTAGGTAGGCCTTGAAAATTTGAATAGAGAGAGGGCTGAAGAAAGGGTGCTCAGGGTGGGAAATCACATGGTAAAGCACACCAGAAGGAGGGAGGATGGTGTGGCAGGTGCTGATAGGGAGATCTGGTCAACCAGAGCGAGCGCTCGGACTTGATGCAGCTGGCCGTCACCGGGGCTGGCAGAGGTCCTGGAGTTGAGGGGGGCCCATGGGCCGGGCAGTGCTTTCAGGAGCCTGGGGGGCCAGTATGGCCTAGTGGTTAAGCGCTTGGACTCTTGGAATCAAAGGCCAACTCAGCCATTTCCCAGTTGTGGGAGTTTGTGCCAGTCACTGGGCATAGGGGCCTCTCAAGGTGCTGAGAGGTTTAAGTGAGATAATGTGTGGACAGTACCTTATGTTGTCCCATAGTAAAGAGTGTCAACTGCCCTTATCTATCCGAAGCCTTGAGGCAGAAGATAGGCAGGGCTGGAGAGAGACTGAGGGAGGGGTGAGCTTGAAGGCTCTGGCAATCACAACATCAATAGTAAATTCTGATATTTAGGGACTTTTACACTCTGGATCCTGGTCACATAATAATCCAGGGAGGTGAGTGAGCGTCCTGTCAGGAGGGAGTGCCTGCTTTGGGTTCACACACACTCCAGTTTCGGGGCTGACGGACTTTCCCCGACTATATCCTGTTGATGTGGTTCAGGATGTGAAGGAGGAGGGGATTTTACTCGTGGAAACATCCCTGGGCTGTGAATTGAGGGGCATCGGGTAAGTGCCCTAACTTTCTTGTAACTCCTTCTGCCTTTTCAGAAACACACAAGACCCCGCCCTCCACCCCAGCTCCTGGAGATTCTGCTGAAGCCACCGCCCCTTTCCCTCTGTAGATGCCCATCTTTGTGTATCCCCAGTAAGCGGGAAGCATTGTGTCAAGCTTAACTTTCTGTAGTTTGTTTTGTATTTTGTTGCTATTTCCAAGCAAATTTATCATTTTTACATTTCTATGACTAGAAGGTAGGCTTGGTCACCATTTCAGCCTCATCACCTAGAATAGTGCCCACCACATAATAGGGGCTCAATGAGCATTTGTTGAATGAATGAATATACAGTTAACCCTTGAACAATGTGTAGTTAGGGGTGAAGACCCTCCATGTGGTTGAAAATCTGCATATAACTTATAGTCAGCCCTATGTGGTCACAGTTCCACATGCAACACAGATTCAACCAATCACAGTTGTGTTGTACCATAGTATTTACTACTGAAAGAAATCTGCATATAAGTGCAGTTCAAACCCATGTTGTTCAAGGGTCAACTGTACTTCAAATTACACACATATACTTGGGAATGCCCCTGGCACGTGTCCAGAAAATAAACTTTTCGCCAACCTCACTTCCCACAGCCCCAGTTCAGCAGCTAGACTGTCCATTCTTTCCACTGTGTCCTGGGGTCTTCAGGATAGTTTATGAGTTTCTTTCTGAGTTTTGTAAGGGGTGCTGTATGGAGTAGGTGCTCAGTCAATGCTGAGAGTTTGATTTGTTGATCGGGCTTGTGTGTCTTTGTGTGCACGTGTGTGTGTGTGTGTGTGTGTGTGTGTGTGTACAGGTGGATACGGGTGTGGTTTCCTTGCAGGTCCCCCTTCCGTGGGGCTAGAGGATGTTTGCTGAAGTTAGTCAGAGTGGCTGGGACTCAGGACTCTTGGGTCCTCTTCCTATGATTCATAAGCATTTTGGAGAAGTCTGTGAGGCCCTTAAACTACAGTGAAAGCTTGTATTTAAAAAAAACAGGATGACTTCGCTCCTCACTCCCTTTTGTACATTTTTCCACTAGCACACAATCTCCTTCAGGAAATTTTAGATCTTTAACCATCTTTAGAACAAGTCATTTTACTAGTAGTATTTATTTTGACTATTTTTTTTCAGAAGCTGTCTACTAACTGGGCATTTGTTCATAAACATTCATTCATTCATTCATTGTTTTGACTCTCTCTCTGCCCCTACTATGTGCCAGGCACTGGCTGGCACTACAGAGGTGAGATACATCTTTACCTCTGAGGAGCTCCTGGGGCTAGGAGACCAACAAGGGCCTGGGAGCAGAGATCTGGTAGAGATGTGTGTGGAGTAGGGGAGGGAGAAAAGGTCAGGGGGTCAGGGAAGATTTCTAGAGGAGAGTGGGCTCTGAATGAGACCTCACAAGGTGCCAGGAGTCATGCTAAGCACGTTGCAGACATTATCTCATCCACTCATCATCTGTCTATGAGGTAAGCGTTATTATCCCTGTGTTTGTGTGACCTCGGATGAGTTACTTAACTTCTCCAACTCTCAGTTTCCTCATCCGTAGAATGGGGTCTGTAAAACCTCAGAGAGTTATGGTTGGAATGACGTGTTTAATAAGACACACAAGAACTCAGTAACATGCTAAGTTGGAGTTCCTAGGTGGCTCATAAGTGTCACCTACTCTGACACTTACAGTGAGGAGATGAGGCCTGGAGAGGATGAATAACTTGCCTGTTTCCATGGAGAGTGTCACAAGTAGGATTTAGATCCTGTGCACTTAAGTACAAGCCACACGGCCACGTATGTGTGGCAGGAGTTTGGAATGGGTTTGGAGAGTTTCTCCTGGATGCAAAGGTGTATTATTGAAAGATTTTCAACACGGAGTAAAAATCGTACTTCCTACTCTGTAACCTCATTCCCAGTAGCTAGGCTGGCTACCCAGTCAACCTCTAAAACAGACATGGTCACCATGTCCTTAGTTTCTAAACATGGTAGCTCTTGTTCCAAAGTCTCTCCTTTCTTTTGAATTATCAGGGAATTATTTAGATTGGAAACCATGAAGCAGGTAGAGGATCAAGGATTCTCACTATGGAGCTCCTGGCTGGCGAATAACAAAAGGAAGTCCCACAGGAGGAGTCGGGGAGGGAGAGAAAAGAGGAGAAAAGAAAAATAAAAGCGATCCATCTCTGACTCAGCACCACTGACTGAAACAATTTTTTGTCCTGTGTACAGAGTCACCACCCAGCTCTTCTAGGAGCCACCTCCCAGGGCAGTTCTAAGGAGGCCTGATAAAGATTTATGTCGTTTGTTTTCTTTCCCAGAGCCTTTGAAGATCAACAGAGGAGGTAATGTTTATGGCTGGTTGGTTAACCCTACAGCTCTCTGGGGTCTCCTTCTGCGACCCCCAGGCTGGTTCTCAAGGCAGGAGGCAGCAGGCCATGGCTGCCCCATCTGGGGAACTGGCCGTCTAAAGGCCAGGGTCGGAGAGAATTTCAGACCCAATAGCTCTGGAGGCTTTGCTTACCACAACGGCGTCATCACAGCTGAACGTCCCCACGGACTTCGGAAGAGAACCAGTTCATCCCACAGGGGAGTGAGCTCTAGAAAATCCGCGTCAAGAGGAAGAACCAGGTTGGGGGGGAGGGGCTCATGCTTGTAAGGTTGGGGCAAGCAAGACATGAATAGATCTGCTCTGAGATGGCTGATTCTGGCCAGGCGAAGGCAGAATTGTCCAGAGTTCTTTGTTGTGAGGGACGTTACAGGAAGATATGTATATATTTAAAAAATAAATGAATCTCTGCTTTATTTTTTTCAACTCTAATATTTTCCTGGCACTGCTAGTTAGAATTACTTGTCTGGGTGTCCTGAACTCCATTCCAGAACCCAACTGAAAACCGTGGATAGCTGGAGGGAAGCAGACACCTCGGAGATCTGAAATGTGTGGTATGCCTTTCTGACCTCATTAAAAAAATGAATCCATTTATTTTTTTCACATGTTCTTCCACATCCTAGGATAGCTACTGAAAGAACATTGGAAAAACATGTCTTTTTTGGAGTTAGGTTGTGGAGGAGAGGGCTTCAGCTCTTTGATTCATCTGGGAAACTGGATTTGTAGCTCCATATCTGTCATTTCTGTCCAGGAACCCAGGAGCCAGCAGTGGATTCCTCCTCTGAGTAACGCTGGGATTCATTTGAAGAAATGTTTATCTATGTATGGATTCACTGGTTCATTCTTTTAGTCAACAAACTGGCCACAAGCTACTCAATAAATTTGCAAATCACCTGTAAGACCTCTGCTGACCCATGACAGTCCCAGTAAGGGTGGTCATTTCCCACTTTATATGGATGAGGAAACTGACACACAGGGAGGTTGAATCATTGGACCACACAGCATTTCTGATTCTTTTCATTTTTCCAGGTTGTTTTCCCCAGAATCTATGGTGGGATGATCCTAAATGTGGAAGCCAGATAGACCTGAGTTCAAATCCTGTCTCTTCCTCGTTCGGATGAGGCCTTGGGCAAGCTCAAGCCTCAGTTTATTCATCTGTAGAGTGGAGATCAAAGCAGCAATAACACCTTTGCCAGGGCTGTAGTGAGAATGGAAGCAGACAAGGTGTTTCAGAGCCCTCTACAAATAGGTTCTCCATATGTAGTATGAATTTTGGCATTATTAGGCCAAAGTCATGGTCCTTTGCTCCTGGGGCCTGAAAGGAGTCCTTCAAGTTCACAGAGGAGTCTAATTGGCCTTTCAAAGATGTAGATCCTGCCTTGGGTGCTATGTTCTCTGTGCTAGGCAGAGGTGGTCTTGAGAGCAGTCAGCTTCAGTTTCTCCACCAGGAGGTAGAAATATTTAACATAACAAGGTGACCTCATCAGGGGCGGACCAGATGCTATCATCCATAAACAGCCATTTATTCAAGTCAGGCAGGACCCACATGCCACAGGTAAGCTGGTGAAAGAGAGATTGAATTGTTCATGTCTGCAGGAGTGGAGGTTGAACAGAAAAGCAACACAACCCTTACTCATAACTTCCAATTGCTACGTGTGTGTGTGTGTGTGTGTGTGTGTGTGTGTGTGTGTATTTAAAGCAGGTTAAACAGGTTTTCCATGGAAAGGTGTGGAACAGACCCAAAGTAAGGCAATGATGAAATTTTCTTTTTCATAAAATCATCTTCCTCCGCCCTGTCCCTAAACTCTCTCCCCATCTCAACCCACCGTGCCCCCGACCCCACCTTTCAGCAACCATCAGTCCTCCTGCTTCTCAGCCCTGAAGAAGCATGTAAGGCACAAATCAGGCTGATCGAACTGCATAAAGGCACTCTTTGCCAAATGAGCAAAAATATTCCCACTTAAAAAGGTATATAAAATGTTTATGAAATGAGGGAGGAGATTCTGAAGTTATTGTAGGAGCTGGCACAAGGCAGTGCCAGACGTGTGTTAGAGCACCTCTGATGGATTTCACTGCAGTTGCCC
Source organism: Neophocaena asiaeorientalis asiaeorientalis (assembly GCF_003031525.2). Lineage (NCBI taxonomy): Eukaryota > Metazoa > Chordata > Mammalia > Artiodactyla > Phocoenidae > Neophocaena > Neophocaena asiaeorientalis. Next base: position 2,600,141 of record NW_020174560.1, on the reverse strand, counting down.
TTTAAAATATGTAGACACGTTCCTGCTCCCGCGCTGGAAGGCGCCCCACGCCCCACCCCCAGGCCCAGCTGTACATGCACACAAGAGTCCATATATATATATATATATATATATACACGCCCGCTCCGACCCAGGAATCCGGCAAAACACGGGGCTGTTCTTTATAGGCGGGAGCTTGTTGTTTTAGCCTGTTGTTTTCATTTCGGTGCACCTGCACCCCGTGCCTAAGCCCCCTGCCACACTGCCCTTGCCTCGGCCAACAACACAGGGATGTGTGTTTCTGAATAAGCCACACATTATTCAGTTTGGTTTCCTCAGGAATTTGGTAGGAAAACTGGATCCCAGTGAATTGGGCTTAATTGGATCCTTCAGGGTCCTGAGCATGTTTCACCTGCCTTGGGCTTGTTCTGTGGCCTCCCCTGTCCCCATCGATCCCCTCTTCTCCATCCCCCCAGGAGCTGCATGCGTGATGTGGCTGAGGGCTCTGTCCTGAGTGGGAGCAGGGCAGTGAGCTGGGTATGTGGGTAGAAAGAACAGCTTGGGCTGCCCGACATTCTGGTGGCTGAAGGGCGGGCAGAGAGGGTGGGCTCCAGGCTCCAGGCTGATGAAGATCTATTCCATGCATTTGACGTCCAGCCGCTACAGAATCCTATTTGCAAATGCTAAGTAACCTAGTCAATATGGTACAAATTATCAATAGCAGCAGGGGGAATGTTGACTGTGGCAACTTGGGCTTTGATTACAGATTACTGTGCTCTTGGTGCAATCCAGGGCCAGTGATGTCTTAAATCCAGTTTCCATTTGATGGGTCTCTAAATCATGGCAGAGATGGTACTGCAAAAACAAAGCAATGGCATCTTCCTGGTGGGGGCAAGCCAATTTGGATCCAAATTAAGAACCAGAGGAAAATCTTCCTAGAGTTGCCTTGCCATAGTCTGAAGGGGACCTTACTCCCGTAGCCAGAGAGAGGAGTGAAGGTCTGGAAACCAACGGTGGCTGGTTGGAATATGAAGGATAAAGATGAAAAATGAAGAATTTGGGTTCTAAGCTCACCCTTAGGCACCCAGTGTAGACATCACCTTTACAGTATCCCTGAGAGGTGGTCATCCTCCTGGCTGAACATAGGGAACGCGCTACTTCAACTTCAGGTGTTATCATTCATTACACTATTAGACAACTGTGACCATTGGATTTTTTTCCTGTTAAAATTAAATTGGTCTCCTTGCCAGATCCATCTTGGTTGTTATGTTAGTTATCTGTTGCTGCATAACAAATTCCTCCCAAATTTAGCAGCTGAAAGACAACAAACATCGATTATCTCACAGAGTTTCTGAGGGTCAAGAATTTAGGAGCAGTTCGGCTGCATGGCTCTGGTTCAGAGTATTTCGTGGAGTTGCAGTCAAGACTGCAGTCAGGAGGTCAGGCAACTGAGTTTCTACTGGGGGTTGGAAGGTCTGCTCGCCAGGTGGCTCACTCCCATGGCTGTTGGCAGAAGGCCTCAATTCCTCATTGGGTAGGCCTCTCCGTAGTGCTGCTTGAGTGTCCTCATAGCATGGCAGCTGGCGTTCCCCAGAGCAAGTGATCTGACAGAGAGCAAGGCAGAATCCACTACGCCTTTTCTGACCTACTCTTGGAAGTCACACATTGTCACTTCTGTCACATTCTGTTAGTTAGAAGGGAGTCACTAAGTCCAGCCCACATTCAAGACGAGGGAATTTAGGCTCCACCTTTTGAAGGGAAGAGGACTGAAGAATTTGTGGATACAGTTTTAAACTACTACAGTCGTAATTCTCCTAAATGATATTATAGAATATAAGTCTTTTAAATTATTATGGTAGCCCTCCAGATACCTGACTGTAGTTATCATATATTAACACCTCTGGCTAAATATCCTCAATTCTTTTAACTATTCCATGCATGACTTGCTATACATCCCCCTACTGTTCTCATGTAATGTGCCAATGAAGCTGAAACATGGTCCCTCGAATTGGGCATAAGACTCAAAACATGAATACAGAAGACTATGTAACTGTTAGAGTTCATTAACTCATGCTTAGTGCAATGTTTGACACGTAGCAGGTATTCAATTAATGTTTACTATTCTTTAGCAGATTTCTATACTTTTATTTAATTTGAGTTTGTTAAGTGAAATGAAATGCCTAACTCAATTTTTAAAAAATCCTTTGCCCAGCTACAATTCTCCCATACCATTCTTGGATTTTTCCGACCTAAACATGGAACTTTAATCCCTACTAAATGACATCTGCTGATCAAGATCGTTCTGAATTATGAGCCTGTCACTAGTATAAGCTATCTTGCCTAGATTTATGTGTTCCAAAAATGTACATAGAAGTTATTGATTAAGTACTGCTTCTTCAGGCTACCGAGATTTCATCTGTGTATACTTGCTCTGCCACCAGGGCTCCTGATTTCCTATCTTTCCTTCTCACTGGGCTCTGCATGCAATCAGCACTCCAAAAACGGCAAACGACCCATAACTAACTTGTTCTAACGGCAGTTAAGTCCGAGCCATCCTCCACAGGTGTGGCTCTCTCTCAGGAAAGAACTTTAGAAAGGGAGATTTCACCACCTCCCACAGTCACCCATTTCCAGAGTTCACCATCTGGAGTTTAGGGAGAAAAGAGTGGGGAGAATAATTGGGGTGGAAAGCATTTATTCTTGGCCTTTTCCACAGGGGACCAAAGTCTTTTTTGGGTATGAGTGGGTGGAGGGAGAGGTGGAGGTGGCGAAGGTGGGCCTCAACTGAAGTCTTAACATCCAGCAGAGGTGGCCATTTTGAAAACCAATGTAGAGAGTGAAGAGTGGATGTATTCCACACAGATGTCAGTGTCTGGGGCCAATTAAGAGAGTGCATTTGGATAAACCCAAAGATGTAAGGGCAGGAATCTGAGTTTTCTTTGGTCAAATCAGGCTTGGAAAAATTCTGGTCTTAGTTTATTTTTTATCTTGATCTGCTTTATTATTGTTTTAAATTATAGAAATAATATGTGCTTTTTTTTTAGCGAGTCAGATAATTCAGAAGTGTGCAAAAATGTCAATATTCCCTCTGCTAGTCCAAACTCTGAAGTTACGATTTATGTTTCTTTGCATATTTATTTCTATGTATATATATATACATATATATATACATACACACACAACATGCATATGCATTAATAGGATGTTTAAAAATTACTTACAGCAGGCTGGGTCTTAAAATACATTTTATCCTCTTCCCCTCCTTCCCCTCCCTCCCCTCTTTCTTTTCTTTTTTCCTTCTCAACCCATCATGGATCTTTACAGGTCAATATAAATGACTCTTATTCATTATAATAGCACTATAGATGCAGCATAATTTGTCCAACTCTTCCTGTATATGTGGGCACTCAGGTTGTCTGTAGTTAGTTTTGCCACAACCAGCAAAGCTGCAATAAGCATCTTGTACAAATATTCTTAGCTACTGGTGCTTTTATCTCTATTGGATAGATTTCCCAAGGTGGGATTTTGGTTTTACTTGGTAGCATGTTTTACATTCTTTTATGCTGGCTATTGGTATAATAAACGATGTACTGTCCTCTCTCCCTTAAACCAGATCTCTAAGCCATTATTCTATTTTGTTTATGCAGTAGCCAATTTCTCAAAGTGGCAATGTGGCTGAAGGAAAATCCAGGAAAATGCATCTACTCACTGTTAGAGTCGGGCTGTCGGGTGGGCTAATGTATATGGACCCAGTTTTGAAGTTGGTCTATGTGTGTTGGTGAGTGTATGTGTAAATGTGTGTGTCTGTTGTGGTTTAAATGACTTAACTGAAATGCAAGGAGTAAGCATATCTAAATATCATTTCATATTAAATAAAACAAATGGAGTGCAATACCGAAGGGTGATATAGTACAGAGAGCATAGGATTTAAAGTCAGAAGACCTGGGTCTGCATTTCTTGGTTCTCTACTTACTGGCTATATTCTCTTAGAGTCGATATCTTCATAAGAAAAATGGGCATCATCACAGTGACCACCTTACATGTTGTGAGAATTAAAAGAGAGATCACATTGTTAGCCATTCAGCTCTCCACATGTGATTTAAATACAGTTAATGCAATCAAAACACTCCATGAGAGTGTTCACACAATGAACACATAAAGTCAGAAAGGGGCCACAAGGACCTTAAGAGTCTTCCAGAAACTCAGGAGGGCAAATCCCAATGGCACCCAAAGACTAGAGAGGGGCTGGCTGGGTTGAGTGGAAGATATCAGAAGCTTACAATCAGTAGTGTATTTCAAAACAGTCATACACAAAAAGCTCCTCAAACATTTTCTGCATTTGAGGACCCAGACTTTACCTGGCTGACCAGGATCACTTTCTTTTGGAGATCTGTCTGGTTTTGATATTGGGTGTAAAGATTCTTTCTAATAGGTTAAAGCTGTAGGTTACAGCCCTGGACTAAGAAGCCAGGTATACTTCTCAGGTATTTTCTTCTTTCACTAAGGCACCAACTCAGTGATGTGCCTGGGACTGTCCTCGATCCTGGGCACATTAGATAGCCTTCCTCTCTCTCCTGGATCACTTGATCTGGGGGAAGCCAGGTACCATGCCAGGAGGACACTCAAGCAGCGCTATGGAGAGATACACCTGGTGAAGAACTGAGGCCTCCTACATCTTGACCTTTATTCCCTTTTCTTTTTAACATCTTTATTGGAGTATAATTGCTTTACATTGTTGTGTTAGTTTTTGCTGTATAACAAAGTGAATTAGCTATGTATATACTTATATCCCCATATCCCCTCTCTCTTGTGTCTCCCTCCCACCCTCCCTATCCCACACCTCTAGGTGGTCACAAAGCACCGAGCCGATCTCGCTGTGTGATGCAGCTGCTTCCCACTAGCTATCTATTTTACATTTGGTAGTGCATATATGTCCATGCCACTCTCTCACTTTGCCCCAGCTTACCCTTCCCCCTCCCCATGTCCTCAAGTCCATTCTCTACATCTGCGTCTTTATTCCTGTCCTGCCCCTAGTTTCTTCAGAACCATTTATTTTTAGATTCCATATATATGTGTTAGCATACGGTATTGGTTTTTCTTTTTCTGACTTACTTCACTCTGTATGACAGACTCTAGGTCCATCCACCTCACTACAAATAACTCAATTTCGTTCCTTTTTATGGCTGAGTAACATTTCATTGTATATATGTGCCACATCTTCTTTATCCATTCATCTGTCGATGGACACTTAGGTTGCTTCTATGTCCTGGCTATTGTAAGTAGACCTGCAATGAACATTGTGGTACATGACTCTTTTTGAGTTATGGTTTTCTCAGGTTCTATCCCCAGTAGTGAGATTGCTGTTGACCTTTATTCCTGAATGGCTACAATTATTTAAAGAAAGGAAAATATGTCATGACCACAAAAGTTGCCCTCCATCCCTTACTCCCTGGGGGTTATTCTTGGTTCTTTAAGGCTGAGATTCTCAAACTTTGCTTTTATGGAATATTGATGTTCTATGAACTGGAACAAGGGGTCTTCCATTAAAATTGAATGAGCTGCTTTTCTCAAATATCAGAAAAGAAAAAATTAAAAAAGCAGTAGAAATTTATCAATTTTCAGTCCTCCATCCAAATATGACTTATCACTTTATCTCTTATCACTTATCTATAACCTTATGATTTTTAAATATACAATAAAATTATATTTTAAATTAAAATTTCATATGTGAATATCATAGTATGCCATAAAGGGCTATTACTTCCAATGGGTTTCATGATATAGAATAAAGTTTAGGACCGTTTTCAAAGGATTATCTTAATGGAATGTTATATAGGGACCCTTTAGAAAGTTATAGGAAGGGGGATCATATGTCCCAGTTTTCCAGGGACGGTCCCTGGTAAGCCAGTGTCCCAGGGTCAGTCCAGTTAGTGTCCACTCCCACTATCAGAAGTGTTCTGGTTTAGATGATAAATTATATTTTCATCCTAGTTATGGGGGAGGGTCTTCCAGAAACCCAGTAGGAGGGAATTTTTTGTTGCTGTTTTGGGTTAACTTTTGCTAGATATATGCCAGGCATTGGTTTGACCACATTTTATGTATTTTCTCAATTAACCCTTATGATCACTAGTAGGTGCTATTAGAGATAAAGAACCCAAGTCCCAGAAAGATTAAATAATTTGCCCACATTCAAAAAGCTACTAAGTGGCAGAGTCAGGATTAGAACGCACGTCTGGCAAACTCCAGAGCCTGTGCGCTTAACTGATGCATACTTGTTTTCATCCTCTGTATTAGCAAGTGGTCTGAGATGTCGGACTTAAGTCCCAGCTGCCTGAAATCCTTAAGAATTACAAGCAAGCAGATGAAACCTCAAGTGGCCAGTGGGGCTTCCTTCTGGGAGAGCTCTGTTCCCTGGGTAGGGAAAATGAGGTGTTTGTATTTATCTGATATTTCAGATAACCCCAGGGGATGCCCTGTCCATTCCTCATTAGTAGAACTGCCTGTTTACAGCCCGGCTGAGATTTTTTTTCCAAATTAAAGTATAACGAATTCGCTAAGACTTCATCCCACATAGCCCTGCCAGATGGGTGTTCTGGGGGCAGATAAAATGAAGAAGTATGAGTCCAGCGGCCTGCCCTAGGGTGAGAAGAGAAAAGAGCAGATCTGTGTGCGTCCTAGCAGCCGGCAGCTCTCCCTCTGCTGTAGCCTGTTCTGGGCCTGTGGGCCAAAGGAGCCTTGGAATTGCTTTAGACCTGCCTCTGTGCCTTTAGCTGTCCGGGTAAAAACATCACCTCTCTGGAGGCCTGAGCTGGAGCACAGACCCACGTATTGTCTGGCCCCTGGCAGGCTGGTCTGTGGAGGGGACACTCTAAGAGCTCTATTTTAATCGTTTGGAGCTGGGCCAGGGTAGGGATTCAGCTGCCAGCACAGGCTTCCCACCCCCATGCTCTCGCCCCAGCCCCCATACAGCTACCCCCTCCTCCTGGTTTCATTTGCTCTGACCTCCCATCATGAGAGGTGCTGGTGTTCTTTTTTTCTCCCTTTCTCTTTTTTAAACTACCAGGGCTCTTTCATTGATTTGACCTCCCAAAGTGAGGCAGACCAGGGCTGCTCAGTGGGCTACTCGGGGCTCAGAGCTGGCATGGAGCCAGCCCTTGAATCCTGAGATTTACCTCCAGATGTGTGTGCTTCTGTGCTTGTGTGGACGGGTGTGTTTGTGTTGTGTGTGTGTGTGTGTGTGTTGCGGGGGGGGGATCTGAGCGTGTTGGTACGTCTATGTGTGTTTTTGTATCTCTGTGACTGTTCTCTCCACGTGAAAAAGATGTATGGGGTGGAAAATTGAGGGGAAGAGCAGATGGCAGGGATAGGCAAGGGTGGCTCTAGTCCATAAGTCCCCTCTTCTCCCTCTGCCAACAGTCCTTCCCCAGTTGTCTCTCTAGGTGGGTCTTCGTGTCCCTCCCCTGAGTCACTTGGGTCCGTTTCTGGGTAGGAATGAATGAGTCTTGTAGTGAGACCATGTGGCAGAGCCAGCATGGGACTCCTTGAATTCTAAGCTCGGCCACTTGCTGGCTGTGGGATGTCAGGCACGTGATTCCCCTTTTCTGAGCCTCAGTTTCCCAATCTGTAAAATGTGGATGATAACACTACCAGCTTTCACAGAAGCTAGATGTTTCAACGGCGCTCAAAAGGTGGCCCGTAACGTTAGCTCCTTCCCCGCCTACCTAGCCTTTCCCAGGAATAAGCCCTAAGGCAGCAGCAGGGCTTAGCCCCCTCACCCCAGTGAAGAGGCCCCTAGCTGGGAAGGAGGGGCTGTGTCCTTCCTGAAAGAGTGGGAGGGGGCAGAGGGTGTGGACCTCTTTCTCCCACCCGGAATCTCCCATCTTCTCTCACCCCCATCCTTCTGGCCTCTGCCAATGATGTGCATTTTCCCCTCTGCACCGGCCTCCCAAACTGACTCATTACCTCGACAGGGTAGCAACTTCCAAAACAAAACTTTTTCAACCAAGGAAAATATAACTATGGGGAGGAAAACATTTCAATATCAGGCCTCCTGGGACCCGAGGAAATGTACTGAATGTCTGTCAGGGAATGATGGTGTCCTGACTTCACGGACTTTGCTGAGCGCAGCGGGAGAACAATGGCTGGCACCTGGCTCTGGCCAAGACAGAGGGCCCAAGTGAGGACCAAGCTCATGCTCAAGTTGCCCCAGACTTGAAAGAATCAAATGTGTGTCCAACATCGTGCCTCAAAGCAGGCCCCATTGTGGTAGCGCACACATCTCACATAAAGGGGGCCTGTGCTCTGTCCCATGCCCATCCCTCCACTTCCCTTCTACCCCAAAGGAGATGCCTGCTGCAGGCCTGCTGTCTGGCAAAGGGCATGCTTGCTTCACTCCTGGATTCTGGGAAATGGCTAACGGAGTACATTCCACACTTAATAATAGTGCCCCCCAGAGTGGTGCAATGCCTTGACCCTTTCCAGGACACTCCAGGGAAGGGATGGTAGGACAGTGATTGGTCAGGATCTAAGAGAACAGCTGGTGGGTGACGTGGATGCCAAGTCAGGATGCCAGGGAAGGTCCAAGGGCTATTCCAGACCCCATCCACTGTGATTCCACAATGGTCTGGATGGTCAGGGAGAGGGGAACTGAAACAGGTGGAACTGTTTTCTGAGACAGACTGGGGTCAGAGTGAGGCAGAGGGAGGAATTTGGTGGGGGGGGGGTATTGGAAAAGTTTGCTGAGCATGGATCTCTCAGTTATTTTCCTTCTCTACTCTCCTTTAGCTACAAGAGACTCAAGGTCATGTCTACTTATCTTCTACCACCTGCCCTCCCCCAGAGAGCAATGGCAGCACAAAAAATATCAACAAAACAGAAACGCTCTGAGAAGAATCCTGATGCATCTCTGATATGTCCTCAATGTGAGTATTTTTGATTCATGAAATTTCAAAGCTGAAAAAGATCCCACGCATTTGATAGATATCTTCATCTGTAAGTTCAGAGAGGAAAAGTGTCTGGCTTGTAGTCACAGAGTGCCTGACTCTGAGCTAGAATATGGGCCTCCTGGGAAAGGGTCTGTGTGTTTTGCTGTCTGATTTAGCTTCATTTGTGGTCATTATCTGTGTGTATATAATGTCCCTTGTGTGTCTGTCTATGCAGGGTGTCTGTTCCAGAGAGAGAGAGAGCTTCCAGTGGCCAGTTCAGGCATTGTCCTTCCTTTCTCATAAGACCTAATTCAATGGCATGTGGCATACTGGACAGTCAGGGGTCATGGACCCTAGATTTCACTTTATTGAGCCTCAATCTCCTTATTTGCAAAACGGAGATAAAAATTCTTGCTCTGATCACCTCACAGGGCAGTTTGTCAAGTTCAAATAGGATGATGCTTGCGAAAGTATTTTATACACATATAGGAGATTGCAGTTATCAAAAGCTCGATGGGGAAAATGATGTGGGCAAAAGTGGTCTTTTGGGCACTGGGACAAGACTTTTGTAGGTTTTCTGCTTGCTCCGAGGGTGCAGCTGGGATGGGAGACCTGCATATATCCATCTCCATGGTGCCCAATCACTGGTCATGATGCTGGGCACTCAGGTCTAACGGCGAGCTGTCTGGAAGCGCACCTTTCTCCCCAGGCCGTTTGCTTCCTTCAGGGGGCTGACCTTAATCAAAGCACTCTGGTGATGGTGTGTGGGGTGGGTGGTGGAGTTTTTCAGGAAATCCTAAAGAAATACATTCAAGGCAGCCTGAGTGGAGCTTCTTCTGAGTCATCATAGAGAGCCTCAGGCTGACAGGTATTTGGAAAGGTCCTTGAGTTCATTTCTTTGTGGAGAAGTTAAGCAAATCATGAGAATTAAGCTGATTTTCAGTGATCTCTTCATCAGCTTATCACCCATTTAACAGGTCTTTGCCAGGAGCTATGAAATGTGTTGGGGAGATGCTGACCAAAAAAAAGGCAATTGCCAAGGGGGAGGGGGGTGGGGGAGGGATGGATTGGGAGTTTGGGACTAGCAGATGCAAACTATTATATATAGAATGGGTACACAACAGGTCCTGTTGTATAGCACAGGGAAGTATTTTCAATATCCTGTGATAAACCATAATGGAAAAAAAAAAACCAAACAGGTAGTTGTTTTTGACTTAGAGCATCTGATCTAGCCTAGTGTACAGCTGGGGCCTAACTTCCTTTAGTCTGTATCTAATGCCAGTCCCTTCTGTGGCAAAATAACAATGCAGTGATTGACAGGGCAGGGATTATGACAGAACAAGGATTATTATTATTATTAATTATTACTACTATTAGTCGTAGTAGTATTGACAGAACAAGGAATTTTATGCAGAGGTGAGCGTGCCATATGCTACCTGAAGAAGAAAGGCATTTTCACAGCCAAGGAATCATTGTAAAGATTTAACTTACCTGACAGATAATATTGGGCAAAAGAATTTCCTTCTGAGTGTTTTTCCCTGCCTTGTAGTCACTGTAAATCAATAAGAAACTCCTGGTTTAAGATTGCCTAATTCCCTAACATGATTTTCAAAAATTTTTATAGAGAAGAAGGAATTATTTCTTGCTGGCAGATGGAAATACTGCATATTACTTGGCATACCTTATCAAAAGGGCTGCCCAGTCAGTAAAGGCACACTCCTTACCTTGAATTTGAAAGGCCTGCTTTTACTCCATTCTGTCCCTCCCCCAACACCTCCCTGGGAGTGTTCATAGAAGAAAGGGGATATTAAAGAGCAATGTCATCTGTTTGGTTTGAAAAAGAAGGTAAACTTTTATTCAAAGACAGAATTAGGAAAAGAAAGTAATGGTTTGCTTAGAAAGATGACAATTTACATAGGGAAAACAGCACATTTTGTCAGGACAACAAAACGGCCTTCTGAGGCTGTCAGGAAAGCCCACCACAAACACGCCAATAAAGAGTTGAATTTGTGTGTGTGTGTATTTAAAAGAATTCTGTAAAACGGCATAAGACAAATACGTGGTCCAAAGCAGCATATTTCCCGTTCTTGGGAATTCAGGAGAACCTTTGTGCAAGTTCCTGGGATGGAAGTAATCTCTTTGTAGTACTCTCAAACACAGAAGAAATCTCAAGTCTCAGCCAGAGGGAGCAGCGATAAGGGAGGAGCTTTGTGGGTGTGGAAATAAAGGCATAGAGAAATAGAGATAGGACAGCACATGCAGAAATGCACTGAAGACATTTAAACATGCACGCAGTGGAGAAGGGCAAAGGTTAAGATGTCTGAACTCCCGGGTGCAATTTGGTGAGAGTATTTGCCATGGTAGTCTGCTGCTGTATTTTCAATACTTGGCATTAACCAATTATGCAAGAGAAATAACTCAAATGCTATCGATCAGTTGAGGGCCAACTGGTCAGAATTTTCCAATAATTGTCAAAACAATGCCCTATAACTCTTTCAATAGTAACTCTTTCAGTGTTTCAGTGAGAAGATTTTAAAAACTCAGACTGAGTTTTTAAACTCTTGTTTAAAAACTTGTCTTCATTGAGACTTAGAAAAAGCATCAGGTAAGCCAAATACTGACAGTTCTATTAGTTTATTACTTAATTGACATTTCTCCACACTGAAGACAAGGGCTTGGAAATTGTCCTTTAAACAACAAAAGATCTTATGAAGAATCAAAAATATGTTTGACTTCTTCACCCTTGAACTAGATTTCAACAACATCAAGTTAGATCTAAAGTAACATATATTAGTACTATTTAATGCCTATGAAACAAAGTCATTCCCTCTGACAGGTAAGATTTCTTCTGTTGACAATTTTTCTTTCAAATACAATTAGGCATGTAGGAAATTATCAAAAATACTTGCCGTTAGAAAAATTACCTTAATTCTTGTTAACCCCTGACCTCTTATAAATTGGTAGTCTCAAGAGGCATGCATTTTACCAGTGCTGTTTTTGATTGAGGGTATTGGCCATTTACAATGTCTGTTTAAAATGTTCAAAGAGTCTGCAAAAGTACATACTACAAAATACTATTGTTTCAAGATTGGAGGTCACATTTAACACACCACACATGATTCATCTGTACATTTACAGAGGTTTAAAGCACACGAAATTGTGCAGATAACATACCGAAGTCTAAACTTTTACATGCACTCAGTTGCATAGGTAGCAATGAGATACAATCAATTCTGAACAAATAACAACCAATAATCAGCCAAATTACTATGTACACATTAGGCAGGAAGCAATTAAACACTGCCTGATAGAATGTCAGTGAAATTCCTATTCCTATAAAACACCCCTACTCCCCCACCCCACACTTCTTTAAATTCTTTTTCCATCACAAACATTAAACGGATGCTGTGACCATATACGTGAGAATCCCCAAACGTCAGCCTTGTCACGGGGCAAGAAGCAACACAGCAACTCAAAGTGACTGAACACAACAACTTGCCAGTCTTGGCTTTTATAAATCAGCTACTGGATGGTGGTTACTGTGAAAGCATAGTCGGACTTTCATGTCATGGAATGAAGGAAGAGGAACAAAGAGTATTAACTAATACCTTCTTAACATTTACCACTAAGTTAAATACTGGCTTTGCTAAAATAAAGAATGTATATATCTGGAGAGGAAAGACCCTAGGATAATATTTAAAACAAACAACAACAACCTCCTACTTCCTTTATCCAAACAGAGTATTGTCACAGGCCCACCTGTCTGATTATTGAAGCAAAACCAGCTGTCCTTTTGAGTAACAATTTTACAAATTCATTAGTAATGGAAATGGAAGAAATAATTTAAAAAATATATATAACTACTGTGTGCAGATGTGGTGGAAAAACCAGAGACCTGAAATACGGCAAAATCAGTGTTTCATAAACAGTCGATAGATTTTTCTGAAAATACTTTTTGCTAATGGCAAAGTTCAACACCTCAGAAAAACTCTGAATTAAGATCTTAGAATAAGTTTCCAAGCTGTACAACATAGTTTCAAATACACTACCCTTGTTGTTTGTAAGGCCGCATTGAAGTTTAGCTTAACAGTCATAAGCCATGTGTTTGAACATCTTATGAAAGGTGACCAGCAAAGAAACAGGTTTTTTCCTTATTCACCCTACTACCTGTGAAGAGGTATCATTGCTTTCCAAATAGCTCCTTTACAAATTTCCTTAAAGGTAAAAAAAAAAGAAAAAAGTTCATATTTGCTTAATTGAATCATCTGGAAAAATATTTAGACTTTATAAAGTGACAATGTAGCACTTTCAATTCGCTAAGAGTGCTCTCTTGTTAATCTATAACTACGCTCTCTAATTCGTATGTTATAGTTCAATAAACAATATTAAGAGATGCGAGTTCTCTGCTGTAGCTCTGCTACATGCAAAGTTGAGAGAGCCATAGAATAATGGCATAATCTTTCCAACAAGTATCAATTTTAAAGGGCCAGTGAATTCTGTGTGCTGTTGACATAACTAGGGGACTGAGATGCACCGCAGACCCCTTAACAGCTTGAGTTGACAGTTCTCCAAGAGAAAGGGAGTACATCTTGGTTGGAGCGTGATGAACAAAAGAGGGCCAAGGAGTTGAGGTTTTCTGGTGTGCCTACTTGTCTAAAATTGTTGTCTTCGAGGGAAGAACTCAGCATTCATCAGGGTGCACGTTCGTGTGGCAGGATAACAATGAATGAGAGGCCAGTCCTCTTTCCCATTTGTCTGGCATGATCTCCTGGCAAGGATGGGGTAGGCATTTGCCAGGTGGCTCCCGGACAAGGTCTTTTTAGGGGGGCACAACCAGGCTTCAGTCAGTGCTTTTCATAAAGTGCTTTGGGATCCTTCAGGAGTGGGGGTTGGAGGAATATTATTACTAACTGGATTCAACTTTCAAATCGAATGCAACCATTTTCTCCAGTGTAATTATTGCTTTGAACATTAGTGAACGTTCTTAAAATGGAATGGTTCTTATCTTAAGTAACCACTTCTTAAAATACCCACTCCCTAGAGTGAATGTTTTTGATGACTGTCTCCCGAGTACCCTTGCGAAGGAAGAGGATGTGATAGCCTTGTAAATGGTTGCCGAGCATACACATTGATGAATTGCATTTTCCAGGCTATCCTCTTTTATGAATAGATAGCAAGAGTGAAATCAAAGATGCCTAGCCCAACATGCACTATGTTGGCCTGGCCGAGGTGACAGGCTCCTGCCTCTTCTAAGACATTGATAAGAAAATGTATGGTGATGACGGCTATACTCATAGCAGAATGTGAGCTCCTTGTGGCCCGGGAATCTGTTTCATACTTGATTCTTTTGTTCTCTGTGGGACTTGGAATAGAGACAGACATATGGGAGGACCTCAGTCAATGATATTTGAGGGTTTCACAAATGACGAGCTAATGCAGGTGAGAATTAAGCATGTCAGAAACACGGTGGAAAAGAAGACCTGAAACACGAAAGTTTCCTCCAGAGGTTCCCCAGTTGGACTTAAAAAGAATGAAAGAAAAAAGTCCATCATATCCGAAACAAAAAAAAAAACAAAGCCGATAAGACAAAGCAAAACAAACAAACAAAAACTCCTCAGATTTTGTAAAGTTTCTATAATGAGAAGACTGGACAAATGAATAAAGGACTGTGATTTAGAGAAAACAATTCTCTCTCACAAGAATGTTTTAATTTAAACTAGGCTCACAAGAAGTTGCAAAGTGGAGGTATGGGTAGAGGGAAACTTCTTGAACAAATAGCGAATTATTGAGGATATAGCTTTCCTCGATTCCACCTTTCTATAGGAATATCACTAGGAAAATGCATTTTCAAGTTGATTAAGTATGCCCACTGAAATCTAATGTTCATTATTCATTTCATGGGCACGCATCTCTTTTCCTTATAGAAGGTGAAAAAATAACCCCATGTGCCTAATATAAATTAGTGGGTTTGAATTTAACGCCATTTTGCTTAATGAGTTATTATTTGGTCCAATGTGTCAAAACGTGCTGACCAAATACAGGGTCAGAAGGATGGGTCAGTCTTTGCTTTTGCTGCCTGTCAAATGTCTTCCATCTAATTTAGTCACAGACTTCCTTCCTTGCCACCAGAAAGGTCATGATCAGGGAATCACTTGGTTTCTGAGTCCTTGACAATTTCAGCATCTCATCTCACAAACTCATTCAATATATATAACCTGTCTTATAATTAGAAGTAATTAAGAAACTGAGTGGAGATGACTCTTATTTTCGTTTTTAAATGGGAGTCGTATGGTAATTTTAAATGCATTTCTCCTGATTAGGTTTTAAATTAATTACAATTAATTAATTAGCTTAGATATCTAGTATATGAAATTTGTAATTTCTGGCAACAGAGAGCTCTGTGGTATTGGAAATCTGTTAGGTAAAGGTTGAGAGAAGGATTTGAATTTGGAATTACCTGTAAACTAGGTAAGCAGCCTATAGAAAACCAAAAGTTGACTAGGTGTGTACCAATTCCCACTGGGACAGTCTGCTGTAAAGGGAATGGTTGTGGATTCTGACCCAGACTCTGAGACTAAAACCAGCTCTGTGACCTTGAGTAAGTCACTTTATCTCTCTGGGCCTTAACTGCTTCATCTGTGAATGCGAGGACTTAGACTAATTTTAGGTTCTCTTCTAGACTAATTTTAGGTTCTCTTCTAGTTCTAACACTCCATATATATAGAATTCACTCAGAGCAGAAGAAAATTGCATTTTAAAATCCTCCCAGGCATGGAAAAGGAGCTGCAGTGATTCTGATCAAGATTCTTCGGCCAGAGTGGGGGGTCGGGGCGGGGGGTCGGTTATTGAGTATAAAATCTCTTAAAAAAATAAAGACTGAGCTCTGGGCTTTAGTTTTCTAATGACCATAGGCCATGGGCCAAATCTGTACCTTTCCACCAGGGTAATTATTTATGTTTAAATCAAATGTTTTAAAAATGGAAGGAATCGGAATAACATTGTGAACAGGGGACTTTGTGTGAACTCCCATGAGGAGGACTGGTAGAACTGTGAGGACAGAGGTAGGGCCATAAAGAGCAATATTTAACTAAAATGCCTGTGAAGCAGAAAAGGACCATTTAGAATATCAGTGAACTGAATGGGTCTTGGCTCCAGGAAAGGAGAGAAGGCTCATGCCTGTTCTGAATATACAGTGTGATTGCTCTTTGATTTGGTTTCTCCTTTGTGAGAAAGCCAGGTGGGAGGCAGTGAGACCGAAGCAAGATTTTCAGGTGTCTTTGAGCATAGCCTTGGAACCACTGGCAAGGCCTTGTAAGGAAAGATTTTCCCTGAGCTCAATGGGCCAACTGATCTGGGGCAAAACTGACTTTGGAGGGGTGGATTGAAAAGGGGAAGGCAGAAACCGAAGCTCTGGACGGTCTGTCCCATGACCTGTTACGTGGGGGAGAGTAGATGTGCCTGTGTCACTGAGAAAACTCCATCCCTGCTGGCCACATCTGAAGGGCACTTTCTTGCTCAATCTACAGCAGATCCATTATCCTTCACAGAGACACAGCCCCCACCATGGCTTTACTTATTTTAGGATTGGAAAGGAAACACAATTTTGCACATGTCTCTCTCCCTCCCCTTATCTTGTGTGTAATCCAGGCTTTCACTTAACTCAGCCATCTCCTTGCACCCTGGAATAATACATGACCCATCTTCATGCTTGAATGGGAGCTGGGTGTACAGGAAGGGCTGCTTCCCGCCCTATTCTATCTTTGCAAGACAGAGCTAGAAGAGAAGCCTCCTCTACGTTTGTTTCTGGAGGTTTCCACACAGCACTAAGTGAAGAAAAGGCCTGTCCAAGGCCTACTTAACTAGATCAGTGCTGACCGATAAATTGGATTTGGTGAGCTGCTGAGAACGCTGCACTTTGGAACGACTTGGTTTAGCTGACGGGGAACCCAGGACAAGTCCACTGACCCTATTCCCTAGAGAGACAAACTGTGCTTCTTTCCCCAAACTCTTCTAAAGGTTTGGGATGGAGGGAAAAACAATGCTAATCTTATTTTCAACTATAGAACTCCTCCCTGTCAATCACAAATGCATGAAAGAGCCTAAGCTCAGGAGTCAGATTACATAGCCAGCTGCAGAATTGAGGGTGGCTCTTTCGGTTGTCCTACCTCCGCCACAGGTGCCACCAATAGGATGGCATGTTTGAACCGTTGTGTCCAGGACTCCATGTTGACACAAAAGCTTTTCTATGCCCTTTATAGGCTGAACTGGGAATGACACTGGCAACTGTCGCCTCCCCTCCAACTCTAAAAAAGAGGACCTTGAACCTGTAACCTTTGGGTTTTTAACATTCAAACCATTTAAAAATGGGTGGGGACAC